>NC_137698.1:30790445-31335445 GCF_964034855.1 Anser brachyrhynchus | reverse complement strand
TTGCCATATGTTTTAATTATGTGTATTTAAAGACAATAGCTCTATTTAGAAAGCAAAAAGGAATCCTAGGAGGGATGCGATAACATTAATTTAAATGCTAATGCAAGTCAAAGCAATGTAGTATTTCTCTAGCTTTCCCTGTAGATAAAATAACCATGCATTTGGTTAAAAAGCTTATACTTTTCTGCATTGTGGATACATTGCCTCCCACAGTCTCAGTAAATCTATATTTTATTTTAGACTTAAATAAAATTTGATATATGACTTGCAGTTTTAGTTGGAATCCATTTTGGGGGGCTTGAGCAAAATATTTCTTGAATACTGCAGAGGACAGAGCATTTATCAGAAACTCTAAATCCCTTTTTGTAGTACAAGCTCTGAGCCTGTTTCTGCAAGCATACAAACACAGTGTATACTCTCAGTGCAGTCAGCAAAGAGGTATATACAGTGTTTTCAGTACTAGACAAACCTACCAGTAATTTCCCCTTGATGAAACTAAACCATTTCTTGATGCATCTGTAATCCATAGGTGTTCTGTGCATTACTGCTCATCAGGAATGTTGGGGAGTACATTCTGATTTTTAATGTTCAATGCTAGAATGACCAAACTAAAATAACTTTCATATGGTAATCTAAACTTTCTGAAAAAGTAGAACTGCATTACTGTATACAGTGGAAAGCTATTTATTGTACCTCTGGTCTTATTCCTCTGAAAATCGTAGCGTACAAAATATTTGTCAAGCCTGATCTGATGTATATAACTGAAATAATGTAAAGTTATATTTTCATGTTTTTATACTTAACAACATGATGGGAATACATAATGTATGAGTATTTCAATTACAGATTATATGGATTGGATAATACACATCTCGGATAAAAGCAGTAATCATAGTTTAATATCCATGTTACAGTACATCAGTATATCGCTATATAAAGAATGTCTGTGTGCATTTAAGTGAAAAGTAGTCAAGAGTGATGAAAGCTGTCCAAGGGTTTTTTTATTCATTTTATATGAAAATGTTATGGAGCAACCAAAATGTTTATGAATTCAAACTTGTATAAATTTCAAAATGTCCTTTACTGTAGCTTTTTGTTTACAGTACAGTATCTTATTTTCTGCTTTGTTAAATGAGTAACAGTACAAAGCTGGACATACACTTTCTAAGACATTAACGTTCCCGTTTTTTCATGTATACCTATATGACAGAAAATGCTTCTGATTTTATTTTTCAATCTAACACATGATGGCTTTTCTGGAGTGTTGTATAAACTTCAATCATACATAAAAAATCTTCTTAAAAAAGGCAAAAGACCTTTAATGTCTGTTTAGTATTATTGAAATCTGATTCATTATTTATTACAAATGTATTTTCTAAAGGTTTTACAAAGAGCAAACCTGTTTTTCCTCACAGACATAAATTTTCCTTGAAGAGTTTTGCAAGAAGATATCTTCCCTCAAATCATCTTATCACTCAAGGGTAGATTTACTGTAGTTCATGTTGTCACTAAATGAAGTAATGTAACTTTCTTGCCAGTAATATAATTTTATTTCTGGAATGTAACCTTCTTGATCATGCTTATAAAGGCAGTGTGATAGGTTGTTATGCTAGCAAGTTAAATATCTATTTGATAACTCTACTTAAATATTGTCATCTCTTTCTTGGATCAGTTGTTTTTGTTTGTTTGTTTGTTTGTTTTAAGTTCAATAGATTGTTGATATGTCCAAACTAGAGAAAGGACCGGAAAAATGGCAAGTATTTTTGGTATATATTGGTAGTGTTGCTACAATAAATCTAGATCTGTAAGAGAGAATTCGCTCTTAGAGACACTGAAGACTTGCGATGTGAAAAGTTAAACTTTTTTCTTTAACGTATTTTATATTTAACAGTGTGTGTGTCTTAGGGTATCAGCCTCCTTTTGGCAGGTAGATATGAACAGTGCACAAATAATTGTATTTTAAAATACAAATATGTGATTTCAATTGTCTTTTGATACAGTCATATGGATATAGTGGTCACCAGAAAAACAGTCTGGATGATATCTGTGGAGGTTACTTAAACCTGTTTCATGATATGAAAGTTCATTGTTTATTAAATCTTTTGATTTATCCTGTCATGGGATCACAAAAATTTGCTGACAGAGTCCTAGCAGGTCCAAATTATCTTAGGAATTGATGTTATATCAAACACTTAAAATAGGTCGGCAAATGATTTAAGTGTGGACTTAATTTTAAGCATTTTTCCTAGCATTGTTTTTTTTAGATTACAACATTGGGTGCTACATACCTGTGTAAGATACAACAGAATTAGGAAATTGTATACAACAATGGCACCTATTTGACAAATTTCATTCAATATGTGCCAATCAACAGGTTGTCTTGAAACTTCACTCTTGCTACTCCTAGTACTCTAAACTTTGGGGCTACTTCAAATAACTCTATGGTAAAATTACTCTACTTTTTTTTTTTTTTTTTTCTGCCTTGAATGCTCTTTCCTAATTCCCCAAAGACATAGATTCATAAGTATGTCTAGATCTAATATCTGGGGATGTACAGGACCTTGAAGTGAAAACAACTTCATAACAAGAACTCTGAATTAATTCCTAATTGCATTTAGTAGATATTAACTCCTTGTACCCCAAGTAACTGTAATTTTTGTAATACATCTATTTTTAGAAATTTCGTTAATGTAGTGAATATCACTTCGATGATAACAACTTCAGAATTGGTTGTTTAGTGCTTTAACATACAGTTTATTGAATTGGTATACTTTGGGGAAAAAAAAGTGAAATCTTCAAAATATGATTTTTGTAAACAAGTGCGAAAAAAAGGAACATGTTAAGATAAGATACAGAAGTTCTGAGGATTACAGATCTGACTCACATGCAGCTTTCACGCTTCATGAGGTCTTCCTGCAGTCCCTTACCTTTTCATTAGGGCATATTCCATGATGTGCTTTCTTTTCTCTTGCCCCACTGTATGCAGTTAGTTTTAATGCATACTTTTTTTTTTTTTTTTTTAGCTTGGTAGGCAGGTAAGAAATACAATTACTGTATATAACGTTTACTATAATTTTTTTTTAAAAAAGAGGATTTTTCAGTCATTAAAAATTTTTGTTATAGCTCATTTAATATGTCTCCATTAAAGAAGCAGTGATGATAAATGTGGGAAAGATTTCTTGGATCAGCTAAACCTGTAATTCAAGTGTCATCATCCACTGCACTATTCTTATACTAATCTCCTTTGTACATCTCTTATTGCTAATGAGAATGAAAAAATTGGCTACCTCTAGAGACATTTCAGTGTTTTATCTACCGGAGTGGTAAGAAAATACTTTCTTCATACCTAAAAGAAAAACATGATCTCAATTAATTCCACTGTCCAGTGAATGGCTTCATAGCATTTGCTCAAAATTCTTCCTCACAATACGTTTAACCGTCACCGAACAGGAGAGGACCGTTACTGCATGCTGTAGGCATAGAAAAAAAAAGTTTAATTTCTCATTATTTTTAACTAATGCTGACTTTTAAAGACTGCCTTTTCTGTGTTAAAGCAGTTATTCTTACTAGTCTTCCTTTTAAAGACTGTGATTGAATATATATATTTCATTTAATATAAAATTTATTTGTTTGCTTTAAAGTTTGCAACCCTAATTTTGAAAATTAGAATTAAAAAAGAGCGGCTAAACATTAGTGCCTAAACTAGCTTCTTGAGATTGTCCTCAGTTCCCATCTCGAGGTGGGAGAAACTCTACAAAGAAATGGGTTCCAGTGGACCCCATGTGCCATGGACCTCACTGCCTCCTCTGCATCTTCTCATAGACAAAAGGAAGCAGGTGAGCAAAGTTGAGGTAGGAGTTGGAGTGGTGGTTTCATGTCACTCTTTTGTCCCCCTCAATCCTGACACAGCATCCAAAATAGACAAGAAATAGAATTTAACCCTGTTTTCAAAGGGTAGAAAATATACTTGCAATTAATTCTTTTCCTTTTTAAAACACCACTGTTAATGAGGTTTGGAAATTATAATTCTGTTTCAGCTTATAGTAAACAATTCTTAAAATTGGAAGTAAAACCTGTTTACAGTCTCATTTACTGTCAGCAATGCATACATGTACTAGCTTTTTAGATGGATCCTTCTGGCAGATGCTTTATGGGAGCATCAAGAACATTTTGTTAAAAATATATTTGGAAGTTTTTACATGACAAATTTTTACATTATTTTTTTTATTGTTACTGCATGTCCTTCAGCAGTGTGTTCGAGTTAAGAGAAAAATGCAATTAAAGGGTCAAGTTATAGCTCTTTCACTTAATAGTATGCTCTACCAATACAATAGTCTACTTCAGTAGTTGGTTTCCTTGTGCGTTTCAGTTTAAATCACAAACACATTTTGGGTTACCTGGTATTTCTACATAGTGGAATATTCACAAAAATATCTTTTCTATTTTTGAAAGAGTGGATACTTTTTATGCTGTCGCATTGACTAAAGATATAGTAAAACAAATTACCTTCATGATTTTTACTCAGGTGCTTGCTTCTATATTTGTTACTATTATTTTTAATAATTTCACAAAATAGTGGAAGAGTATTTCAATAAATTTGGAATTAAGTTGCTTGGTAGCTGATAGAATTTAGCTGTAGTGGGAATTTATCATTCAGTTTAATGTGTTAATTAATAAGTGGAATTGCTGGTAGATGAAAATGAAGGTTGTGGATGATCTAATATATGTGTATGTACACGTATCCATTCACAAATATGGAAATGCGGTAGTTAAACTAAGGCTGAGTTTGATAAGGCCAGGATTTCACCTCAGATGCATATTCAAAAAAGGTGATAACTGCAGCAATAATTCATAGTAGGGCCAGTAGCAAGAGAAAAGTTCATTATCAAGTGCCTTACACACACACACACGCACGCACGCAAAGCATCATTGCCTCTCACTTCATCAGTAGAGATGATGGGTTTATGTATATATACATATTTATATATATATATATATATAAATATTTTTCTCAGTTTAAAGTGTCTTACCTGTTTAAAAATCCACGATTGGAGAAGCTCAGGTTTAGTTAAATCTAGCATTATATGAACAAGGACAAATAGAGCATAACTATTCGTAAGCTATTACTTGATTTTCTGAACCAAAATTTCTATAAGAAGTTAGTGCCTCCAGAAAAAATATACTGGGCATTGACAGGGCTTGATACTACACTACCTACTTTGAGCACAGTGCAATAATATGCACTGCCATGGTGCTGTGGCAGAATTCTGTCCACATTTTGTATTACTTTTTATTGGCATAGACTAGCATAAGCTATAGGAAATCACCATCACAAAGTAGGCCTGACATTTCATTTACAGAAAATTTCTATTTAGTGGTTGTATCTGCGGCATTATCATGTTCTTTAAATCTGCACTTTCTGAATATAAAAATAAAGCATGAGATAAACATTTTTAAAGCCATGATCTTCATTGAGAAAGTTACTTTACTTAACATGGCTATACTTACCTAAAGTACTTGCTTTCCACAGGAATACTTGTCACTTTTTTCACTCTATCTTCTTTCTTCTTTTAAACTCTTGAGGATCTAATGATGTTATATTTTTTATATATATATATATATATATATATTTTTTTTTTTTAATTGTGGTAGATCCACAGTAGATGTGAGAGGTGTTTATCAATACTGCTTCATCCACCTTATAAGCTGCTTTCTATTGGAGATCCTTGTAGTTTTCTACTTGTAATCTACTTTTTGATCTTTTATCATTGAGAGAGATTTTTGGAACACTGAGGAACATTGAGTGTCCTTGTGAACACCACTTGCTGTTTTGAGATGTTGCCCTCAGCTGAAGACTGTGTCCAGTGGACTGCATCTTTTAAAGAATCTTTCTCAGTCAGCAGGGTCAGAGAGAGTAAGGTAAAATACTTTGGTTGAAGACCAGAGGAGCTGGGGCATTCATTTCAGCTTGGGTGGGAATAAGTCTGAACCTCCCAGCCACCCATGTGCAGTCAAGCAGTGATCTCTGCTGGGGTCACCACATTTGTGCTAATGCTGGCAAAAACCGAACTGTTAGCACAGTCAACATGCAAAAGCTATTTCTACACTGTTAACGTGATGCTGAAGGTAGCAGAGCTGCCCCCTTCTTCCCCTGTCGGAACTTTCAGGAAAGCTTTTTTCCTTCAATGAACAGCATTCATCCACATATGGAAAATTCAGAATCTAACTTTGAGAAATTGCATTAATATAAAATAATCATACATTTTCTGGGCCTAAAGGAAACTCAGCATTCACCCTCCCTCCAGAAAACTAAGCACAGCCATCTTGGCTGGGTGAACAATTTTATGGAGAATTTCCACAAGGCAAAAATGTTGCTAATTTATGAATATGAGTGATGACATCATATATTGTCATAAAAGAAAACCTGTAAACTTCCCAGTAGGCAGGATCATGAGGTGTTATTGGTTTGGTAAGATGCTAGGTTAGATTTTACTAAGTGGACAGCATTTTTATATGCACGATGTAATATGCTACATAAATCAGAGACGTATTGGCTTGCTGAGTGATTTTTATGCGGCATCAAACTTGTATAATAATATATATACAAATAATGCAATTATGTTTTTTAACTTTTAAAAAGTATCCTTTGATTACTTACCATAACCTAAATTAGAAGTAATACATATCATTGAAGTTGTCTTAGTACAAAACAGCTCAATGTGACAACACATCCAATCTACAATATTTATTTTTCTTTTTTCTTTTTAAATATCAGTAGGGAGGGGAAAAATGCATCTTGCTATAAGGAATAGGCAAAAAAAGAGTAGATAAAAGAATGCAAAAATGTCTAAGTGACTGGGATGGGGTATTGAAGCCATGATTTTTACTGGTAGACTAGGCAGTGCTAGGTTAACAGTTGGTCTTGATGATCTTGGAAGTCTTTTCCAACCTAAGTAATTCTATGTTTTCAAGATACAATGTTGATTAGGAAATAAAGTAGAACTTATGTTCTCATGTAAGTTAGAAGGAAGATGATCGGTGGACTTTTGTGTTGGAGCTGAATTATAAAATCTGTCATAATGAGTTTAGACACTGAACATGGCCTTCTACATTTAATGTTTAGATCTATCTACTTTCCATGTATTAGCTATTTCAGGCTACTTTGTGAATTTGCTATGAACCAGACTTGCTGATTACCTAAATCCAGTTACAGTTCTGGCTGTCTGCATCAAATCAGTTTTAAATCTGGGAGCAAACTAGACCTTTTTTTTTTCTTTTTTTTTTTTTTTTTTCAAATTAGGAGTTTCTTTTCAGCTGGCTTGCTTGTATTTTAAAGTCCATTTTAACAGCTAAGTAGGGTAATTATTTTCTTTTCTTTCTGGTGATACTCTTTGGGTCTTTAAAAGCTGTTGACTAAAATTGGTTAAATGATTAAAAAAAAAAAAAAAGTGTTTTCCAAGGAGAGATGTGAATTATCAGTCAAGACAGTATATTTTTTAAGATGCTGTTTTGTTTGTTTGTTTGTTTTTTTACTGCTGAAGGAACAGAATGCTTCATGCTATAGCAGAGAAGAAAGATGTTCCTCGTAAGATATGAGGAACTGTTGCAAGCGAATATAGGTGAGATTTTTTTTGTATGGCTTATATTTCAAAAAGTTTTATCTTTCTACTTGTTCTCCTTTCACTACAGCTTTTTGTAAGAAAAAGAAAGTCAATCTTCTCTCTAATCATCCTCTGCTCTTACACGCTCTGATCAGATTGATTTGCATCAGGAAAGCCACCTGGATACCTTGGAAAATGTGCCCTTATTGGTGTAGATAGATGGTAGAATTGCCCAATATAAAAATAGATGTATTCTGTCTGATTTCATTTCCATGTGGATATGATTTTTCACTTGTTTTGTACAGTTTTGTTTGTGGTGCAGCTGTGGATGCAGAGATCAGTGGGGAAAATAAGGCAAATATGTTGTTTCTCAAAACAATAGTACAGAATATGACAGAGCACTCCTGAAGAGTCTCTGCAGGAAGGTATTTGAAACAAATGCCTTTTAAAAAATTGACTTGCCTCTGAGCATCCTCTAATGAGAGGCAAAGCTATGTGGCTTCTGTGTTTTGTAATTGTCCTCCCCGGAGAAGAAAATCCTTTTCTAAAGGTCAAGAATTTACATACTGAGATACTTTTGCAGACTCAGCCCTAAGTGACTAAATTCTATACAAAAATGTAAGTGCTGATATTGAACATGCAACGAAATGCACAAAATAAATTTCTTTAAAATGTAAATTAGTATGATACGTTACCTTTCAGTTATATCATCAAACCCAGCAGTCTCAGCTGTTGTCTTTTTTGTTTGTGTTGTGTTTTTTTTTTAGTTATTATATTATTATTTTGAATCAGTACAAAATGCGTGTGACTTAATGCTCTGTCTCCCTCTAAAGTAGAATTCCATCACCATTACATACCATTTGCAATTTCTGGTATGAACAGATCTATAGTAGATGTCCTCATCAAAATCACTGTCTTACGGAGTTTAGCTCATGTTTTATTTCAGCTTCTGAAGAATTAATCCTGTATGTAAGTCCTACCATCAAATATTGATCCTACTGGTAACATTGTTGAATATTGATTTTGGTAATAAAAGTCTTTATTTTTCTAATAAATAGAAACAAAAAAGAAAAAGTCTAAGAAAAGTCTGACAAGGAAGTGTCACTGAATCATATAGGATCCTTTTCCCACCTGCTCATTTCAAACCACTGCCACGTATATTATGAATACTGTGAAGAACAAAAAGATGCTGTTTTTTCCACCACTTTCACAATTCGAAATCTGGATTAGAAATAGGATAACATTGTTACTCAATTTTAATGTGTTTTTTTTTTTTTTTTTTTTGTCCATTATTGTATTTGTGACTGAAACATCTTGCACACTGTTTTTCTCCCTCTTAGGAACAAAAAGATGATGTATGGGACATCACAGATATATTTCTGAAACCCTCTGCAGATATTGTCATTTGTCTGTATGGATGCTTGACCATTTCCTGTCTTCATTCCTCTTAGATCTGTATGGCTGATAAGATTTAAATCCTCTGGACTTTGTATGTCTTCATGTTGGAAAACTGTTTTGTAACCTGTTAACATTCCCTAGGTGGTTAATGATTAATTCCCAATGGTTAATGATGTCATTTAGATACAACATTTAATTTATATAATACCTTGAAGCATATACAGTGTTTTACAAAGAATTAAATATTCATGGCACTCTAAAGTGAAGACTTAAGCATGCAAGTTAGAATACTGAGGATAAAAGATGATAGTGAAGAAAGGTATAGGACAAATGAAATGTGAGATATTGCAGGCCGGTTGTGGTGATGTAAACATATTTTCTGTTTTCTTTTGTGTTTAATTCTAAGGCATCCATCTTTGATTCTAAATTGTCTTAATAAATAATGGAGTAAGATATAGAAATATATATATCGCAACTTCTACCTGGTGACAATACTTATTCCAGCTAAAATGGTTTTTGCTCTAATAGTAATAACTGAGGAAAAGAAAATCCTTTCTCACAAGCATCTTATGGTACTGATTTTACTTAGCTTCTTGGAATACTTTCTTCATTTCCTTTTGGAAGCTCATCATTTGAGTTTCAGAAAGACAGGCAGCTGCAAACATAAAATGCAAGTGTGACTGGAACTTGCTGAATCATTCTGTCTTTGCCAAATAAGTGTGTCTGTTTTTTTTTGTGTGCGCTTTTGTTGGTTTTTTTTGTATTTTTCTCCACTTTTCTACTCTGAACTTGAGGAGGCAGTACATTTTGATGGCAAGTGAGTTCTGAAATCAAACAAACCAATGTGACACCTAGATATACGGAAATTAGCTTTCAAATTAGTTTCTTACTGTGACTGAGCTCAGCAGCTTCTATGTCTTCTACAAGATGGATTGCCCTCTGTGTTGTTTTACATGTTAGTGATTGTTATAAATGACAATAAGAACCGTGAAAATTTAAATTTCCATGTTAATAATCTTTCCAGTTCCATTTGTCTGTGTGCTTGTGTTCAATCAGCCATGTAAAGTGTCTTGTTTCAGATACATTCAATTGTAGTCAGGCCTGTAATTTCCATGTTTATTTGGAGACTTTATTAAATAAATTACGTAGCATTCACTAAACATGGAGTTAATCTTTCTGTTGTTCCTTCAAGTTGGTACAGACTTGAGACCTGGTTTAATCATGACATTCCTTAGAAGAGTTCTTGATAGAGGAATGACAGTACACTGTCCATAATTTTCTATGCAAAAGCTACCCATCCTTCTATTTAACCTAAATTTTACTTTGGGAAAAAAGTAAGTTTGATTGACATAAAACAAGGTATTTTATAAACTCCAAAACTCATGTATTCTCCTGCATTACAATCTGCATCACACTCACCCAAAAGGCAAATCTAACCTGATCTCTAAATGAGGAAAATAATGTATCATTATATTAAGAATAATTGTTTTAATCTTTGGATTACAATTTGCACAAAAAGCCTGTCGTTCTTAACTGAAGTGCTGATATCAGTTTTGTTGAAAATATACTTTTGCACAAGTAAGTTGTATTCAAGCAGTGGGGATGGATGACTATCACCTTTTATGAAAAAGATTCCCTTGAAAACAAGTCGTCTTTGAAATGAAAAATATCCTGGCACTGAGTTCAAGAGATTTCCTGCTTCCAGACACTGCATATTTAAAGGCAGAATGATCCATGCATGTAAAAACAGTGAAGGAAGGACAAGGGCTGGGCCATTAATTGGCACAGAGTAAAATACTTATTTTTAGGGACTGAGAATGGTAAAATGTGAATTTGGAACCATTCCTTTGTCCATTTGTCTATCCATTTGTCTGTTTCACTTTTCTCTGCAGGTTCCATAGGAGGAAAAAATAAATAAAAAATAATCACATATTTCCTTTTGCTGGCAAAACAAATGAAAAATAAAAAATAATAACTTCAGGCACCAGACATGGCACATATACACAGATTAGATTGGTGAAAGCATCTTGCATAGTGTTATTTTTTTCTACAAACTATCTTCTTATCTTTTAAACATTCAGTATGTCTGGTATCTAAATTGAACAGTGAAAATCTCTTATAAGCAATTTATCAGATTTTTCCTCCACATGCCTTTGCCAATTAAGATTTCCCCAGTGATTTCCAAATCTCATCAAAAGACTTTTTATAACGAAGAAAGTTAGACTGACATGAAGACGTTTGAGACATCCTGCTTGCAGGGCGATCTGTGCTACAGATGACTGGCAGAATACCCAGAATAGCAGTCTTCTGAGACAGCTTCAGAATTTATTTTTCACGGTCACTGGGAAATGAGACAGAAGGAGAGAGAGAGAGAGGAAAAAGAATTTAAATACACAGAAATGATATGTCTAGGATTCTGAAGTGCTAGCCTGACAAATGAAAAAAGGCCAGATTAGCATTAAAACACATGTTAAACCCATGGGCCATTTCCAGGGTCATTAAATCACTATTAAATTATGATTTTCAAGCATTAATTTTTGTAAGTAATGAGCCAAGCATGCTCCCAGCCAATTCTAATGGACAGTTTAGGAATGAGTGTCCCAGTGATCATTCCCATTCAGCATTTTGTGTGTTGTTCCAATATTTTTGGAGTCTAGGAAGGTTTGCTGTAATAGATGGAGGCTATTCCATGCCCAATACCTTGAGTGCATGGGAACATTCTTGCGTATTTAGTTTAGCAGTATAGAAGTCACCTGTGGGAAATAATTAGAGTGAGTGGAGGAGTGCTGAGTCTTGAATTTTGAGGAGACCTGGAGATTTCTTTGGATAAAGAAGCTATGTGTGGCTGAGATTTTTATTAAAAACTTTTGATCCAGCCCCCCTTGGTAGAATACTCGCATTAGGAGACACATCTGGATTAAGAGATTACCAGAAATACCTAAAGTAATAGGACTGATAATATGAAGAATTTTTAATAGAGGTCAGAAAGAGTAAGAACAGATTAAGAAAAATCAGCCCACAATAGATTTTCCAAAAGCTATTAGAGACCAGTTTTGTGTAGGTGTTTTTTCTGTTGTTTCTTGTTTGTTTGTTTCCATACATAAATATATTAATACCAAAAGAGAAAATAAGGAGTTGATATGCACTGGTGATTAATATCAGTTTGGTTGTAACTTAGAGAATTAGTGTACATTTGGGATCAGTTTTAGCAAAGAAATCTGGCGAATAAATTGCAAAGGGTTTCTTCTTTAAAGCAAAGGAGCTGTAAGGTAGGAAGGAATATGGATGAAGGAGATTGCATTACAAAAGTGAATATTACACTGGAAGAGGAAGTTCAAAATTCTGTTTATCAAATATCAGCGTTAGGATCAGCTGTGTTCTAATATATGACCCTGACACAAGGAGAGGAAAAGTCCTGGCGCAATTTGCTTGATGAAATGAAGATGAAATGCCGAAAGAACTGGATGCGTTTGAGGACTGAAGTTATAGAAAGAAGTCTAAATAGCATAAAATGAAAGGCACTTAAGGCACTTGGAAAAAAAAATTTAGCACAACATCAGATCGAAGGCAGGGGGGAACCTGCTGTTTTGCTTCCATGCCAGTCGATAGTGAACGGCTCATGAAGACTGGAGATCACACATACCGTGTGTTTTGCTGGACTACTCTTCTGGCCTCAAGCAGCTTGTGGTTCGGGGACTCCCATAGACACAGATAGTGTCTTTGCATTTCATATCCTTCCCAGCAACTTATCTAGTCACTGTGAACTCATCTAAGCTTTTGGCAGCCGCAATATCCAGTGTCAGGAATTGTCATGGGTTAACTAAACATTATTTAAAGAATTTATTTTTTTCCTTGTGTTTGTCTTAAATCTGTTACCTGGTAATTTTGTTGTTGTTGTTGTTGTTGGATCCTCCTCATTCTTGTAGCATGACATTTCTCATTCTCCCTGATCTGAACTGAGAGGCTTATTAGCTATCATATGAAAAAAAATTCACAAAGTTGAGCCTCTTTCATGTAACAAAGTAGAGGTGGGAAAATAACTTCCTCCCAAGAGGGAGAAAACCAGCTCACTTCTAAAAAATAATGCTGGTACCAGAGAAAGGTGAGAAAATTGGTATGGCATAAATTTTGGGTGGATTGTGAAAATTTCTAGTTTGAGAGCAGCAGAACCTCTTGGCAGTCAGGTCAGAGGGCTGTGCCCTGAATAGGCAGTGCACAAGTGAGTATGGTTTTCGAACAGCCCTTTTTACAACAGATATCTCTCAGAGGATACCAGGTCCCTATTTTCAAAAGATCACCTCAAGCAAGGGTTCAGAGCTCAAATACATACCTTTGTCTCACTCTACTAGCAAAATCATGAAAATGCATTGCCATGTGTGAGAGCTGGTGATGGGATTCAGCTCAGTAGGAGGCCCCTTCCCTCCATACGCTCCTATATGATCTGGTGTGACCTGTGTGGTCAGTCAGATTTACATGTCTATGTATGTCAGCCATTTTACAAAAAGTCAAAAAGGCACATGGCGCCCTTGTATCTGCTAGATCTGTTATTAAAAGTGACTTAAAAGAAAACAACATCAACAAAACACTTTGGTTTGAATACAGGACACCTTGGTTTTATCCCTTCTGTTGTGTTAGCACATTTATGAAAAATCTCTTTTCTGTCGTGCAGGTGTAACTTTCATATCTAGTGCTACAGAGTATTTTCAGAGATGAAATGCAAAACCAGATCCATTTTGCAATGTACATCTGAACAATCACTGGGTAGAATTGGTGCAGAAAAGATGGTGACTGAAGAGAAACTGGACCCAATCCTTCTCCAATGACTCAAGGAGAAAACCAAAAATTCCATGTTTTCAGCAAAAGAAGGACGGAAACAAGATTATGCCTCTCACATGGGCATCTTGTAGAGTCAGGGTTCAGCTTTTACTAAGTAGGATTTGTCCAACAGAGAGTTAAGTACTCCACAGGAACTGGAGCAGCTGCATTAGGGGCAGATACCCTGTCAGTGTGGGTTATTCTCTGTTTTGCTCCAGGGTTCTGATCCTTTCATTGCCTAACTGCATACACTTTTGTTTGTGATTTCTGCCTGGAACAAGCCAGACAGCTCCCTCAGAGAGAGAGCAGAGGCACTGTTTAAGATAGCTTGGCTCCACTGTTCATTTCTGACAGCACAGATGCAGCGTGAATCATCTTGCTCAGTTTATGCTTTTAGGTTGCTCTGAAAGGTGGTGGCCTTGAAGAGTTTAAATGTGAATCAGTTTAAATGTGAAGAGTTTAAATGTGAATTTAATTTGTAATACAGGCTGCCCAGATGGGATAGGTGTACACCAAAGAGCTTGGATTCTGTAGAAGGCATAACCAAATAAGGGGTTACCCTGGGGGAGAGGAACATAACTCAGGACTCCCCCTGCCTACATGAGCATTGCAGCTCCTGAAGAAAACTACACCGGCTTTGCCTGTACTTCTTAAGCAACTGAACTTGGCAAAGGTTCTTCTCAGATTGACACTGAAAAGATGAAAACACCTCCAAAAGCATGATTATAGGCTTAGATTGAAGCTGGACATTCTGAAGCTTGGTTTAGTTAAGATTTGCATGCCTTGTGCTAGGTCAAAAGGCAGATGTCGAAGCTCCCAGTGAAAGATGCTTAGAAAAACCTAGGCAGCTTCTGAGATGGGTGGTAGCAGATTGCCAAAACGCTGTGAGGCTTTAAATCTTAGATGTAGACAACTTTTACAGATCTAGCTGAGAGATTGCCTTGATAAATTCTTTTAAATTACCATGAGTTGGTTTGCTAAGTTACAAATGAGGTATAAGTAACCTCTCTTTTACTACTGATATCTGTGAGGATAACCTTGATAGGGAGCCACAATCTGTGCATTTTTTTCCTGTCTAAAGAGAATGCAACTGATATGCTGAAGCATAAATCCTGCAGAATAGGAAAGTGTGAGGGAAATAATCTTAAACAGAATACCCTATACATGTGAGCTGGCATTGCAGATATTTTTAGGGTCTCTGATCTTTAGATTCAGATTTTTGTAATAAAAAAATAGAGAAAATGTGTAAAAACTAAGGCTGCTCAACCTCGATTACTGGTATTTTATGCTAAATTGGGTTGTTCCTGCCAGAAACATTAAGCTGGCAAAGGGAAGCTTAGATGTCTTGTTATCCTATTGCCAAGAAAGACACGATTTTGAAAGCTCTACAGGGTGGACCGAGAGGCTCTTGCTGCCAATCTGTTCCAGTATTCACTGAAGAATGACTAGAATCAGCATTTCTTTGAAGAAATAGTGCTTCAGGCTTCTCTGGATGTGCACCGAATAGATTTTAACAATGGTGTTTATTTATGTAACATCTCTGAGGATCTTGGTTTTGCTCTATGGTGCAGGCTGTACTAGATTTTAAAGAAGCCAATGGCATCCAGAATAAGTGTTTGTCCTTAAAAGCATATGTAAGAAAAAATCTGAGGTAGTGCTGCTAAAGCATAAAGTAAAAATGAAGACCTGAAGTCCCACAGTACTCTACAAAAGGATACACAAGATTTCCTAGAGGAATAAGTTGTTTCTTTTAGAATTATTAATCATCTCTGTCCTAAGGACATATTCAGTGAGAGGCATAAAATCATGTTAAATATGTAGGCAAAAAATATGTTTCATTTTATGGGTGATTCATAATCAAGTTGCAACAGCATGGAAATAGACCTATGAATTCTTCAGATTGCTGACATTTAGAAAATTAATATGAATTTTAATTTGCTTTCATAGTGGACTATGAATCAGACAACAATAAGTGTCAGGAAAAAAAGATTCTAACGTGAGAGAATTCACCCAGCAAACTAAAGAGAAATGAGCATACCATTCCTTCATTCAGAAGAAAAAACAAAAACACTGTGAAAAACAAACAACAACAAAGAAAAAAAATGAAATACAATGCTTGTTGGGATAAAAAGAGGTTCCATCCACATTTCCTGGATTAGTTCATAAAACACATCTTTAAAGAGAAGTTAGCTTTGGCACTGATCTAGGAGTCTGAAGGCAGAAAATATCTGTCCCCTATACTTATACTAAAAACCTACATCTCTCTGTCCAGAAGGCTCATGAATCCCAAGGCCAAAAGGAACTTTTATTTACTTACTCTTGAACTCCTGCATGCCAGAAAACCATCTTTGGAGATTTCCACACTGAGCCAACTCGGCACGCTACTTACAAAAATATCCAGTCTTGACCAGAAGATTAATTACAGCAGGAAACAGCCCAGTCCATTGTAATCTGCTCTAACAGTTTGTTAATTTTATTTTAAAAACATCATCTAACATCTGATCCTTATAGGTCCCTTCCAACTCGGGATATTCTATGATCTAGAACAATGCAATCTGATCCTTGCTTGAGCACTGATCTTTTTTTTCTCTTGGAGAGCCTGAGTTGGCTAGGTTGAAAAGTCTGCTCCATTGAGATATTTTCCTCTCGCATGGAACTGATGGATCATGGCTTACTTACATTTTAAACTTCTTCACTCAAGGTGCCTTAGTCTTTCATTCAGACTTTCAGTAGGCAGAACAAAGTCATTGTCAATGTCGTTCTTGCACTTCTGATTTTTATTGTCTCTATTTTGTCAGGATTGCTTGTAAAACTGGGTGTTAGATTTAGATGTAGATAATGCCATTTCTCTGTTCTTGTTCCATATTAATAGCATCCACCTTGTTTCTTAGATCTGCAGAAATTCATGTTCAAGGGATGACACTGTGATAAACAAAATTAAGATGTGTGGGATGCCTGGAATTTCTCCATATTTTTCTTTGGAAATGATAAAAGAAGCAAAGAAACATTAGTCTACTTCATTTCTCTATCTCTTTCCAAAATCATTTCACTAAAAATCTGCTGAAGACAGGGAGGTTACCTCATTGTGCTGTTTCCGTATTCTCCATATCCCATTTAAAGACAGCACTTGAAGTGATCCTTATTCATTTGGGTTCTGTGGAAAAGAGGACTAAATCCTTCTCTGATCTGTTACAAAGAAAATTATGCCCTTCAGAAAGGTGAATACCAACTGAAAAAAGACAAGTCATTTTTCTTGAGAATTTATTTCAGGACAGTAGGACTGGTAGCTGTTTGTGGACTTGCAATATGTGTGTAAGTTATCAAAGCCAGCAAAGTCGATTCTAACATTGTGTACTGAAAGCAGGGCAGCCAAAATTGAGATTCTTCGTCAGTTTTAATATCGTCCAACTAAAGTCTACTAACTAGCCAACTGCACATCTCTTTAGTTGCATTCTAATTCATGTACTGTAATTAGGCTTGAATACAAAATATTGATTTTGTAGTAATTACATTTGTGCGATCATTAAGATAATGTTTCAGGAAATTTGCCTAGATTCAGCATGAGGTTCCAGATAATGAAATGTTCGCTCTACTGCTGTGTAGAAGAGCTTTTAAATAAAACTTAGTCTGTACTCTAGCTAATATAAATTTATTCGATCCTGCCCTCTGACTCGTTTGGCTTGGGATACCCTACCAAAACTGAAATATTTTCCAGTGCTGATCATGGATAATTAGAATAGGCCAGCTTTTTTTTTTTTTTTTTTTTTTTCTTCTCTGATTTGAGTACATCTGGGAAAAAGATGTATGAGACATATAAGAAATAATGCAGCATTTAAAGAGCACTGATTTATATCCAGAACTCTTGTCAGTTGCAGAACTAAATATGCTGCAGATAATCATTCTGCTGAGCAAGTTTGTAACTTCTCTGTTAGCCTTAAATATTACATACTTAATCAATGCATACACACAGAAAGAATGGCATCCTGTATTCCTGGGTAACAACTTATCTTCCTATTTGGTTATTCTTATATTATTTCTAGAAGTTTACGTCTCAACATGTGCATAAATGTATGTTTTATATATTTACATGGATACACAGAAAGAGACAGACTTGTTTATAGCAGCTACAAGTATATGCAAGTAACATGGTCTAGGTATAGAATATAGAAGAATATTTAAATTGCCTTTAATCTATATGCCTTGGTGATAGACTTTATTTCAAAGATCTATTACTTTAAAAAGGGGAGCCATTCATAAAATGAATGAGCAATGTCTAGAGCAATGATTTAGTTAAAGATTATGATAGCAATTAAATCACTCAGGTCTGAAATAACAAAAATGCAATTAAATCAGATCTTCAAGCAGAAATATTTGTAATTATCAATCCAGATGATCTGCATGTAATATGTACCATGAAACAAGTTTCATGGCAGGGTAAACATTCTGCATCTTCCAGGGGAGAAAACAAACAAACAAACAAACAAAAAAAACATTTCAATTAATATTTGAAGCATCAGGTGAAATATTAATTTAAAATAAGACATTTAGCTATATATTATATCACTGAATTGTCCTGAAATACAGAAAATAGTTTTTAGTAAAATAAATATTAAATACCCTAGACATATCCAGAAATATGGAGAAGCACTTAGTTAGAAAACCACATATTCAAATACAGATCTCTGGAGATTCATTGTGAGTATATGTTCAAAACCAGTAAATGCAAGTAATTTACTGGAAGAGATGACTTCATTGCAATAGGGAATATGTATTTTAAAAAGAAGGTTCCACATTCAAAAAGGTTCAAACAGTCCTAGTGAGTGACACGTTTATTACCCTACATTATGTAGGGTAATATAACTCTTCTTAGATCCTCCTGAACAGTAAGAAGGAAAGATTGAACAATCTAAAATTTGAGAAACCCCAACGCACTTCCATGTGTTTTTATGTGTACCAGATTATGCTATCATTGTTTTCCTTTTGCCTTGATAGTCATGCTGTGTGAAGCATGGCCATTTTGATTTCTTTAGAGAGGATCAGAATCAATTCTACAGAAAAACCTTGACTAGAATACTCCTTGCAAGGCACTAGTTTTGTTTTACAAAGCACAGAGCTCAGAAGGTTGCTAGCTAGTTTTCTCATTATTAACACCAAAACACTAATGATGGAGAAGACTTCTTTAGGATTATTCTCTCCGTATATTCTCTGTATGATAATTCTGTATTTATCAGCAGCCAAAATGGCGTCACACATGGAAAGCCATGTACACTTCTTTGTGAAATAGCTTTTACGTTTTTGACAAGATCTTGTACTACAAAAGTACCTAGCTGCTATTATTATCAAATTGCAATGTTTTGCATCTTTTTGTTATTTGAAATACCTTTTACCTGGCTAACCTGGCAGAGACTAGAGACAAGCCTAGCTGGGGGTGGGGAAACCTCCTGAGAACATCCCCTCTGGGCAGTGAAGCCAGAGAGCAGATGCAGAGCATGGGAAGGCAGCTTTCCAGGGGAGCTATAGGGCAGGCACCACTCATCTGCAATAGGGAAGAAGTTCAGATCATGCACTCAGTTGATTTTACATGAATGTTCAGGACTGATCGTGTTTGTGAAAGAATTAATTGTTCTCTGAGGAAGATGAGTGGGAGACGCTGTGGACAGCCCATCATGTTCAGCGTCACACTGAGGGCTCACTCTCTGAACTGAGCACTGATGGCTGAATTGCTTGCTCCCTGAGCTGTTGCAGCCTGCTTCTGCCCTCCTTAATTTACATGTACTTTCTCTGAACAGGCTATTAAGAAAATGAGAGAGGAAGAGTGGAGAATAAATTTGTTGTAAGATTGCATCATCAATTGAGAGAGGCCAAAGAGAATAGTTATAAAATACAATTCACTCCATAACCCAATTTTCAGACAAATCTCAGAACATACCGAGGCACAGCACCAAATTATTATGACAAGAACATTGCAATGTAAGAGCAGGCAAAATAAAGTGGGAAAGAAAAGCAAGGTAGGTGATTTAAAAGCAAGGTAGGTGTTAAAATCCTTAGGAGGGAGTTGTCTGACACCTTTCTAGCTGGGAAGAATAAATGAAATATCCTTCTCAGAGTGTCAGTGCCACAAATACAGAAGCAGAAATCAGTTAAAAATCAGGTTTGGAATCTTGGCCATCACATGGGTGAAATCCTTTGGTGTGCTGAACAGGAACGTATCTGACATTGGCCAAGGCCTACCTTTGCCTAGGCCTACCTTTGCCTAGGCCTACCTATGCTATTAGAAGGGGAGGGGGCTCTTCTTATCCGTGTCCCACATCTGCTCACTGTTGGGGATTGCAGCAGTTTGGTGAAAGCTGACCCTGTATAGGATATCCCTCATGTGTCCCTCTAGCTGTCATTGGCAGCCCAGCTTGTGAGGAGGAGAGAGGACAAACTCCCAGAGATGGCCCTGAGTGGTGGTCAGCTGAGTGTTGTCCCACCTGTCTCTCCTTGCCTCTGTAGGTGATGTATGCTCAAACCAAGACCCTTCTCCTCAGCTCGCCCCAGTAACACACACTCAGTAAGAAAGCAAAATAAGCTGAATTCAAGTGAAATGATTTTCAGATTTGGAAGTGCCCTGTCTCACTAGGGAGTCATGAAGCAGTCAGACTACCAGAAGTCACCACAGCATTTAATCTAAATCATAATGAGTTTAAACTTCAAAAACAATGACTACTGCTACTGAAAATCCTATAATCTGTGCTTTTCATTCAATGAGGCTGCACAGATGCTCCTGTAACGGCAGAGTATATGCTGAGATGTGTTTGTGAAGATACAAAACCATCTGGCTGTCACTTGACTTTATGTTAATAGTGGAGGAGAGCACAAAAGCTGTTAGTATCCCCTGGTACCCTAAGGATTTACCGTTCCCAAGCATGTGTGGATGGGGGAAGATGGTCCTCTCAGACATCTCTTCTCTGTGACTACAGCCTCTGAGCATGGAAGACTGTTTCCTAGCCAGACTTTGGTCTGTCAGCAAGTACAGATGACACATGATTTTGTCCATGTCCATGCCAGGCAGTTTCTATCCCGCAGTGAAAGGGGTGTGTGCTCACCTGGTGGTCCTGGTTGTTCCTGCTGAAGGAGGACAGCATCACGTGGCTGAAACTGAGCCCTTGCACCAGCCACAGCCAGAGCCTCCATACAGCAAGATGAAGAACCAATAATTTAATTTACCCCAGTGAGTTCCTTAGACTCGTTTCAAGATGGGTTTGCTAATATCCATCGCGTCACTGCTCCCTACTTCTTACATTATCAGCACCCTTCCCTAATACCAGGCAGTAGCAAAACTCAAGGCTGCCCCAAAGACCAAGACTTCTTATTTCTTTTGGCTTAACCTTGGGACCACCATCCTCAGCCCACCTGATAATGTCCAACCATCTTGATCACTCCTCTAGGTGTTACCTAGAGGAGCCTGGTCCTTATGCTGACACATTGCAATTCACATCAGACAGAGGCACAAACAGCACCAGAGGCAGCTGTTTAGAAAGGATGAGCCTAAGGCTCAATTTTTTGTCAGTGGGTATGATTTTTCGTTCTTTCTCTAGTGATAGCAGTGCAATCCCTACAGCAGGCGCAACTCAGTGGACAATGCCAGACTGAAGGTGCTTACGTTGGTATAGTTTACCCCTTGCTGTTATTAAGGTAACAGAGTTTATGTTCCTTAATTAGGAGGAGAATGTCTCCAATGCTCCACTCACCTATAAGAAAGAGCACACATTGCTGCCCCAGCTTCTTGTAACTAACCCATGAGGTTTTCAACAGCTTCCCAAATGCTGACTAGGGAAAAGAGACAATAAGGAAGGACTGTTTCTCATGTTTTTCATGAGCAGGATAGGCATTCAAAAACATACCATAAAGAAATGGCAAATCACACATCACGATTTCACTTCAAATCAGTTCTGGAGTTAAAATGTGAATAAGTAAGGCCTGGATCAGGATACATGCTGCTTGGTAAAACCAGGAGGGCAGTTTGGACTCTGGGCCACAGGAAGGAAGAAAGTGCTGGAGGTGGATGGAGAAGGAGCCGGCTGGGTTGATCAACAGATCAATGGGGTGAAAAGCAATGAAAGCAATGGGAAGAAGACATAGAGAGCTGGCCTACATGGACTACTTTTATTTGGTAGCAGCAAACAGTTACCAATGGTTACATCCAAAGCCTGCATGGTTTCAAAACTGATGACCAAAAATCTGTTTCTGAGAAGTTATAAGCAGAAGGGAACCTTCTCCATTTACATTTTACTGTGTTAATAGCTTGTCAAACCCAGTCAGTTCTTAACAGCATGTTTTCTGATGAACAAGTACCTACTATTCAGAGTCAGCCGATGTAAAAGTGGTAGCAAAGCTAACTTGGGATGGCTTTGGTTTGTGAACCAGAAGAATTGACAAAGGATATGATTTTCGCCTTTTAGCATTTGACATTTTTGAGACCCATTTTTCTTCTACACCATTAACTTCTTAGCTTGAAACATAAGATGTCACCATGATAGAAAATACATGCAGGGAAACATTCATTAAGATACCGTTAAAATAACATCAGGAGCAGTAATGTTCCGAATTTGGTGTGACACGAATACTTTTACTAATTCTGTAAAAGCCAGAGGAAAGTGTCATTCTAAGTGAATATTATTATAGTTTATATACCACATCGTGCAACAAATCTAATTCTTGCAGCAAATGTTATGCATGAAACAAATTAAAAGTGTTAGGCTGTCTGAATAACAGCTAATCAAATTAAACACTGTGACCTGGCAAGGTTCAGAGGATGAGCAATAAGCAGAGGCACCACATAACCTTGTTCCAGTGCAAGGGGGCGTACGGCTGTTCCCAAAACTGGCAGAGAAGGATGGTTACACCCACATCCCTAAATAGACACCTTGATGTGACTCCATGGATGAACCTCTCTCCCATGTGTTGTGCAGTGACAGGGGTTGCCGACAAGGGGATCAGGCTCATGTGGGAAGTAAGGAGAGAGCCTCAGGACTCGTCAGGTTGATGATTGGACTTAATGATCTGTAGAAAAGGAAAATATAAAATAGCATGATAAGTGGTGATGTTATGGCTGCATATAGGCAAAGTGCTTTCCTCTGGTGCCTTTGCTAACTCTAAACAACACTAAACTTTGGCCTTTTGGAGCCCTGAGGAAATATGATTAAGGAACATTTCTTACTTGAGATGTACAAAAGAGATGGACAAATGTTGTATAAGCAATTTCAATCCTGTCTTTTCCCAACCTTTTAACAGTTGTCTTAACAGTGTCAACATTTATGTTTGCTAAGTATACACAAATTCCCATGCCCCTATCCACACAGATATGTACCCTGAGAAATCTGTCTGCTATTAGCCAAGAAAGATCTCTGATGTGTTTATACTTTTGTAGAGGGCTGTGCGCATACAACAGGTTAGGCAGAAGGACACCTCTGGAGGTAGCTTGGTCCATCCTCCCTGCTCAAAGCATTTTTTTTTCTTTCTAAAGACATACTGGAGATTTTAAAAAATTTCCAGTTGCACATCTTCCTTTGCACACTCATTTATGCTTTTACTAAAGGGTACATTATTATAGAAACAACTGCTATAGGAAACCTATGCAGTATATTGCCAGGACTTTTAATCTATCATGAAGCTAAGATAAAACTATTAACAAGGCAACAACTTGTTATTTAGAAAATTATACATGATCTAGAAAACATGGAGTTTTCTTCTATTTAGTCTAAAACCAAAGTCACAGAAAATTACCTTGTATTCTCCAGGTAGATAACAGCAAATTGCATGCTTTCACCTTTCATATATAAACAGGTCCATAGTACACATTTTTAGAAAACAATCTAAATTACCAAGCCATTAATAGCAGATGAGATAGATGGTATTAAATAATAGCACATAAACTGGATTGTTATTTTTTTTCTGGAGCATTTAAATTTTCCAGGACATTTTTTTTTTTCCAAGAGGTAGGACATTTTGTCTCCTATTTTACAAATGTAGTATGAAACAAAAAGAGGAAAAGCACTCCCCGCTGCCTGCCTCCCCCAGCTCTCTAAGGAGGAGACTCATCATTGCACATACAAGAAAAACAGCCACCCACACACTGGAGCCCTTCAAGCAGAAAGCACCTGACAGGAATTTAAAAGTAGGTTTTCAATGGTGAAGTTGGCAGAAATCTACATAAAAGCAGTTCTTCAAGGAAGGGTATTATGTGATATGAATTAGGTGAATGTATTAAGTTCCTCCTTTTTTAAAACTGTGGAGTCTAAAATCAGATTATTGTTACCACAATCAAATATTTTGTTTGAAACAACTCATGTCTGCATATGAGGAATAATAAGGAAAATATAATGGAGAATAAAGTATTTTAATAAAATAAATTTTTACTATCACCCAAAATCTAAAATTTATTAGAAATCTCTGTATTAGCTGCTTGAGTTTTCAACACCCCCCCCATACACAGAGACAACAGTACACATAAAGCATTTAAAGTTAAATAGGTCAAATAAAGCAGTAAGTAAATATAGATATAGCAGTTTGTTTATTTGTTTTTTAAAGATTGTTTTATAAGAGAAGGTGAAGTGTTTGCAGTTTTTGCTTTTAGCAACAAAATCCAATGACTTTTTGATAAGAATTACATTAGTTCTTCCTAAAGGTTTTCAGGTCTTCATATGGACATCTTTAAAGCATTTTATTTCTTATCCTTTAGACCATATGGCTACATTAAACACTTCCTTCTTCTGACTCAGTTTTTTCATCTGTAATTAAGGTGGAAGGAAACAGTTGCTGATGATTAAGACCTCACTTAAATTTTACATTGCCATTGCATGGTTTATAAAACCTGAACCTAAGCAGCTTTCTTGGTTTTAACTTTTCTCCTTGTTTCTTTTAAAACTGAAGTTAAACAATAACCTCTGTACCTAGCTCATTTTATTCTGAAGTGCAAAGAAGATATTTTAAAATGGCTTACTGGTTTGCAAGTTATTGACAACTGAATCAGGAAGCTAATTTCACACTGGCTTTGCTTCTGAACTCAGTTTGGATCTTCCACATGTCAATGGCACAACAACATAAGTCCCTTTCCTTGGAGTGAGAGCCCTCTGATTTACACTGTTTGTAAGTAAAATAAAAACTGGGCTTATGTCCTAAATGACAATCCAGGTTACTCTAGAGTATTAAAGTGGAGAAAAAAATGTTACATGGAAGCATTAAAGAAAAAAAAAGAAAAAAAGAAAAAAGAAAAAAAGAAAAAAAAGAAAAAAGAAAAAAAAGAAAAAAGAAAAAAGAAAAAAAAGAAAAAAGAAAAAAGAAAAAAAAAGAAAAAAGAAATAAGAAAAAAGAAAAAAAAAGAAAAAATAAAAAAGAAAAAAAGAAAAAAGAAAAAAGAAAAAGACCGTGGGATACACAGTCAATGCTAAAGTCATATTCTAAAGCTTAATTTCAGGTTAAACTCTTGTATATCACAGACTTCTCTGCTTCTTCTCAGAACACAACAACAGCAAGGACAGGCTGCTGCTGCTGCTGCAGTTTGAACTCCTCAACCTGTCACTTGTACATGATTTTGCTGTACCCATTTCCAAGCTTTTAACAGGTTTCTTCTGAGAACAAGGTGAGAAATAACTCCTTCTCTAACTGGCTGAATGTAAAATATATGACTGAGACTTCTGTGAAATGTCAAATGTAACAGCTAGTCACAAAACAAACAAACAAACAAACAAAAACAGAATAGATAGTGTTGATAAATTCAGGCACTGCATGACTTTGTTGTCCAAACATGGCTAACATGCAGTTATTAAATTATTTAGTTCTTCTCTAAGAATTGTTGAACTGTTTGTAAGTGATAACTACCTGTAAGAACTGTTCTGTTTTGTGTAGCAAACAGAAGACACATGCACAGTTCTCCCAGAGTCTATCACTGATTCTGCTGTCTCACAGGTCTTCCTCAGAAACTCACTTCTTCCACCAGCTGCAAAAAAAACCAGCAACTCCAAAACGCCAATGCATACTTTGTTTATTTAAAAGGACAATTAGGTTACCACAGTGATGTGCAGCATACCATATAAAATGGTTCAATCAAATTCCTCAGCATTTTTATCCTCAACAGCGTGTCTGTTATATAGAATTAGGTTTCAAGATTTTAGTATCATTTGTAATTCATAACTGGGCCTCAGCATCACATGGAACCTCACTGTGTTACAGTAGTGAAGACACAGAGATATTGCTCTGTATCTAAATTTCTCTCGTGTTGAATAGAAAGGAAAGGTGCCTGATATGTAGGATTTGTAGCACTGAGCTGCTATGCCTTTTGTATGTCCAACTCCTACAACATTTTGAGATTTCTGAAAATTCGTTAATTATAGCTCACTCTTAACAGGTTTAGTTGCAAAAGGTCAGGGGGTAACCTTAAAGAAAGTATACTCCTGCGAGTGGCAGGCTTTATCTTTTGAGAGGTACAAAATGGATTAGAGACTGCACACACCTTCTTAAAAGCACAGAAATCAATTAATAATCCTTGTATTTCAGGCTCAGATTTTTTTTATTTTTTTTTTTATGCCACCGAGCACCAAAACAATGCCATCTGTGTAGTCACTCCCACTCTAACAAACTGCTGCATCACTAGCAGTTTTTGACAATAAAATCCTGGCTCCTGTTTCTGGACAGCATGACATTTCTCATCTCCACAAAACTTTGCTTCTGCCTGGTGGAGTAGAATTTTGGAGGAAAGATAAAAGGATTACGTGGAACTTAATGAAAAATAAGAGAATTGCTCTTTATAAATATTTTAAATGTCTTGTGGACTTTCCAAACATCATATGTGATGAATGGCTTACAAATTTAAATAACAGTTAGAAGACGTGCAATTTGACTTTCTAGTATCATAAAAGTCTAATCTTGGGAAACTTTCTACTAAGTTACAGGGATTTTTTTTTTCCTTTATTTAAAGCCTCTTCCAGAAATGAGTTATGGATTACACTGCAGCACATTAGCTGTTAGAGTAAAATTTGGCAACTCTGCCACAGTACACACATTCTTTGTTATGACTTTATAAAATTCCCTACAAACAAATATTGCAAATATATAACTGATGTCTGACGTCTTAGTCCATAAAGAATTCCAGTGCAGCCAAAGGACAAGTTCCAAAGTGTCTGATTTCTTGTAAAGGAGGATGAGGCAATTGATGTTGTTTGGGTACAAGGTAAATTGCCAGGAGAAGCTAGTATTTTATTTTATTTTTATATCTCTGCCTGCCATTAGTCATTGGGCCAGGATGAAAATTTCTGATGCTACATAAACTTCATGGTTGCATTTAGGCATTTGGCACTTCCACAGCATAGCAATTTAAATCACCTACTCATTTCAAGGGTTGTTCCACCATATTACCTATTTTTAGAAAGGTTATTAAGGAGAAGAAGACAAGGCATCGAGTTTTCTTAATCAGTCTGACTGCAGACCTGAATATGACACTACAAAGACAGTTTTGATTGATGTTATGACATCACAGGCTTGCTCATTTTATTTCACTTGTACCATGTTCTGAAGTAGATGAGATAAGGTTGACATGAAACTTAGGAGAGGGAGTTTGGTACTTTACAGGGATTCAGCTCATTTAAGATACCCATAATACTTACAATGTGGCCACTCTTCTTTTAAATTCATGTAGATCTGTAGTGGGAGCTAAAAAGTATTTCAGGTCTCATTTCATCAAGAATGAACTGAAAAGTCGGAATTTCCAGGAAATAAGATCTCAGATAAAAGCACTCTTATTTAAGCTAAATCTAAATAAAGTGCTTGGTGCCTAGGAAACAGTTCTGCAGGGGAACACAGCAAGAAGAAATAGTTCTTTTGGGGAGAGGATAGACGCATGGGTGATACTGACACCCCTCGATATCAAAATCCTTTAGAGAAGACGAGATTGTAGAATTGACTAAGGTTTTATCTATAAAAAGACAAAATTACTTGTAGCTTTTCAAGAGCCTGGCAGCTAACTTTAAGAGAGAAAATCAAGACAAATTCCATAGATTTTTCCCTTGTTTATGTGTACACATATATGGCTTTTAAAATGCTTTCTCTCAGGACTTACTAACAAAAAGCCATGAAATTAAGGGAAAGCATAAAACTGAAGTAAGCATGATAAAGCATGGTGTCTGATAAAACTAATGTCAAAATAATATTAAACAAGCTCAGTGCTGCAAAAGGTCTAAGCCAGTCAAAGCAGAGTGTGCCTGACCTCCTAGGAATTACCAATTGAAGAGGCTACGACTAATTATTCTATGCATCTACACATCCATGTCTGAAGGAGATGACTGGATAGTAGTGCTATTAGCACAATGCTTAGAGAATACACTGAGCAAGAGGCATAAAAAAAGAAAACTACCTTTGTGCATATAGAGAGGATAATCATACAAATGTTGCAATATTGATTATATAAAGCTAACTGCAGTATTTATTGTTAAATTGTGCATCTACAAAAAGGGTATTAGAGAGGCTATTAGGCCATTGGGCTTGTAATTAGGGCTTTTTTTGTTCTAACCTTATTAATTTTCAAACTGGCAAAACAACCATACTTTATCTCTATTCAGCTATCTTATTTGACTACATTATCCCTTTCCCTCTTCTTCTTTTTATTTTTTTCTTCCCCCCCCCCCCCTTTTTTTTTCTTTTCTTTTTCCCTTTTAGTTTTCCTTTTGGAAATCTTCATTGTGCACAAGATAAGATCCCTGGTGATGTTTCTATAGTTGGGTAGGGGAAAGGTAGCTGGCACTGGTGCAGTCCTCCACTTCCAGTTGTAGCTTGTTCTCTTTTACCATCAGCTTCAGTCCTCCTTGCACCAGACACCCATCATCAGTACTGATGGCTCCTCAGAAATTGTCTGCCTTTCCTGATTTTGCAGAAGTTGTGTCTTTTCTTATTTTTATTCCTCTTCATTTTTTTGCCTCTCCTGGCTTCTCAATTGGCAGCTCTTGCTTTGGGGATTCCCAGCTTGTGATGCAACACATCTCTGTGGAAATTCTGTTTCCACAGAATTCGTGCTGATTTCTCCCAGTTCATGTCTGTCAATGAAGGTTCCAGGCTTGTCAGACTCCTAGGTAAACTTCTCCATGTTAATTGTATTAATGTTTATAATCTGGCTAACTATTTTTGTGGTTCAAAAATCCCTCTTCTCTCTGTTTCACTCTCTGCAGCAGATCTTGATTTATTTCAGGAGAATATCAAGAATCATAATTTGGCTGTTAGATCCTTCAAGGTTTCTTCCCTGTGCAGACCCTCTTATGATATGTAGAACAAACTCTCTTATCTAATTTCCCTTTCTTCTTTCGGTGCACCATATTGATCCCATATTAGCTACTGATTTTATGTTTTACTTTATATTTACTTTTCTTGCCTTCTTTTTGATTTTCCTTAACCACTTACTGTTGTTAGCTTCTTTTCCCTCTCCTAATAGATCTTAAGAGGTTAGAAAAAACAGGTATCATGCTGTTATATCATAGGTGTAATTTCTAAGCTTGTATAACAGAGTTTCTCTATTCTTGTTCTGTCATAGGCTATTTCTAACTCAGCATCCATATCATGGATGTAAGTTTTTTGAAATTACTCTTGCCAAAGTCTTTGATGACTGTTTTCATGCAAATGCCTGGTGTGTGTAAGAACTCTGCTTCCTCTTCAGCCTTCAGAGCCTTTATCCTCACTCCCTGCAGCTTCTGCAGCTTTTCCTCCTGGATCTCTGTAATCACTCCTTCAGCATGTATTATAGCAGTTGCTTTTCTAGCTGTTTTGTGGTGTCTCACATGGCTCTGTCCTGGATCTTTTCGTCTTTGTAAAGTTTATTTCCTCATCATCTCATCAGCTGCTCATCTCAACTATTGCCTCTAGGGGTGTGAATCACACATCTGCCAGTCCCATCTTCTCACTGTGGCAACACAACATCACAACTGTTATATCAGAGGTCTTTCTTTTCTCCATCCAAAACTCTCCTTATTAACTCCTTCCTCACTCATTACTCATCAGTCAAGACTGCAGATTATTTGACATTTTTTCTATGATACCAATGTAGATCCTTACATACATATAAACTCTGTAGATACATTTGTTTGTTATTCCTAGAGTAATATCTTATTTTATCCTCATATCCAGCAAAACCTGGTAATAATTATCTGGACTTTTTTTCTTTTCCTTTTTTTTTTTTCAACAACCTGAGATATGAAGCTCTTCTCCTATGAAGACAGGCTGAGGGAGCCTAGAGAGGAGAAGGCTCCCGGGGACCTTGTAACAGCCTACTAGTACCTAAAGGAGGCATACAAGAAAGCTGGAAAGGGACTCTTTTTCAGGAAGTGTATCGATAGAACAAGAAGTAACAGATTTAAACTAAAAGAGGGTAGATTTAGATTAGATATTAGGAAGATTTTTTTTACTCTAAGGGTGATGACGCACTGGCACAGGTTGACCAGAGAAGCTGTGGATGTCCTATCCCTGGAAGTGTTCAAGGCCAGGCTAGATGGAACATCGAGCAACCTGGTCTAGTAGAAGGTGTCCCTGCCTGTGGCAGGGGTTTTGGAACTAGGTGGTTTTTAAGGTCCCTTCCAACCCAAACAATTTTATGATTATATGAACCTTTTCCTTTGTCTTTTGTAAATTAAGTATTGGACTGCCCATATCTACTGAGAATTTGTTGAAAAATCAGATCACTTCAAATGCAAGAAACTTGCCCTCTTCAAGGGCCTAAACATTCTGTCCTCCTCTAATTAGATATCTAGTGCTTTTCACTGAAGAATGATAACATTTTCAGTTGTTTACTTTTTAAGCTCCTGTGATATTTTTATGCTTCTCCCAGGCTGTAACTCCCATGTGGGGGATAAAAGCACCTTGTTGTCATCCATCAAGCTACCTTATCGTGACTCAAACACTTCGTTTGTTCTTGATGTGTAGTGAAAAATAACACATTACTTAAATAACTGACATGCTGAGTTCACCGCCTCTTGATATTTTCCCATGTGCATTCTTTGTATTACGTCTCATCTTTTACCTAGAAGGCAAGCTGACTAGGAGAAAAAACAGTATAGCTCTGTTTTTGATAAACAGCTGCTCCTGTGGTTCATTCTTAGCCCACACCTAGAGTCTTTTGAGTATACAAATAAAAGAGCTGTCAAATAAAAATAATAATTGAGAGGTTTTTGTTGGTCATTCCCAGTGGTCCAGCTCATAGTGAAGGAAAAAATTAGGTTTGTCCTTCAACACTTTGCAGTAGTGTGCTGTTCTGGTTCATGGCATAGAGCTATTCCACTGAATTTCCTGTCCTCCTAAAGCACCTCGACAGCTTCCAACACTAAAAATGCATTAAACCTGGATTAAACCTTATTATTTATATATAAAATGCATTAAACCTTATTAAACCTATTATCTTATTAGCATAAGTATAGAGAATCAATTAGTACTCATAGTAAACAATAATAATGTATTAGATTTTCTCTGCATCATTAAGGATTACATTAGTTTTTATTCCCTTTTCTGCTAAATGTTTCTCAAAAACATAACGCAACCAGGTTACCTGTTATTAAAAAATGGAACCAAAGTTCTTTTCAGTGTTGTTTTTAATCATGGTGATTCTTGAAAATCCTTAGAGGTTGTACTAAGATCAGATATTTTAGGGTAAGGCCAATTTTAAAAGGAACTTTTTAAAGTTGTAAGTGGTACTCAACAAACAAGTTGCTCCCTTTTTAAACTCGTGCTTTTTCTGAGCCCATTCACTTACTAGTGTCATTTAAAAAAAAACTGTGCATATTCTATTAAATGTGAATTGGGCCATTTAAGAAGAGTATAAGAAGTAGATAATTTTACTTCAGGTGACAATCACATTAAAAACCTTGAACAGAAGGCAATATAAAAGGTAATATATTTACTTTAAAAACTAAAAGTTATTTTGAAAATGACTATCTATGGATTTCTTTCAGTCCACAGAAGGGGAACGTAGACACTCCAACCAACAGAAAATGTTCAAGGGAATAATAAAAATAAATAAATAAATAAAGCTATTCAGTGAAAAGGAAATAATCTGAAAGCAATAATGCTAAATGAGAATGTACAACAGAACTAATAAATTGCTTTGTAAATTACTCAGCCTTTTCAACTCTGTAAAACCATTAATAATGGTTATTTTCGTTACAATGATCTTACTTTGCAATGTGAAATATAAAAGGCAATTGAGCTATGTTTCTCCTTACAGAGAAGATCTGAACCATAACAATATTCTTTTATCCTCCCCCAAAACAAACAAGCATTCCCCCTTCATCCCCACCCCCAAAAAATATGTTTTAATCTTGTAAGAAGCTAATGAGCACCTCTTCTGGATGGATTCTTTATTGGCTGAGCAATACAGTTTGTGACTGGCTTTTCCTGAACTCACTTTTTTTTAGAGTTTAAACATTGCAGATTATAATGTCTCCAGTTCATCCTATTACCAGCTATTGAAATGCCAGCTTTGACTTTTATCTTACTAATTCTGCCAGCCCTAAGAACTACTAGAAACAATTGTGTTTTCCATGTCAATGTTAAATCAACGTTACAAAGTACTTCCATGTATTTTGAGCTCCTAAAATCTTATCTTATGATGAACGTGCTATCTGATGATGAATGGGATAAACTTCTGATACCTTGCAAATCACCAAGCATTTGATGATTTTTCTGGAAATTTCTGAAATATTGTTTTGCTCTGTTTCTGAGGAAATTTTGACATCTTTTGTTCTAAGGGTTGACATAGCCGTTTTTTTCCCTGGCAGCTGGGAACACAAAGTTGAGACAAGTTGTGAATGGTAAGGGCCTTACACTGAAAAATACCGTGACAAAGGTGTAGCATGATTTTTATTTTTATTTTTTTGCCTTTTTTTTTTTTTTTTAACCTCTGCTCTAGTGGAGTTCTAATTTTGGGATCTTGATTAGTCCAGGTTAATATTGTGACATTCTTCCAAAGAACTTAAAGTAATTAGATCAAGCTAAATGGGGCACTCGTTCTGGTAACTTTCGGGGCCAGTCTGTTTCAGATTTAAGATCATCTGATAATATAATGGAACTTAATTTACCATGAAAAATAGGCCTGATGGATATTTTCATGCTACCAAGTTAGTTGATAGCACAGAGAAAAAAAGAAAAAAAGAAAAAAAAAGATTTGTATCAATATATTTTTCATTATAATGCTCCCTATACGTATACTGTCACCCCTTAAAAAAAAAAAGTTTTACTACTTCCATGCATTCATATACTCTCACATCTTCTTTCATAAATAAATTTCTCTTCTTATATTAATATTTATGTGCCAAAAAACACTTTTAAAAAAGATGCTTTTTAGAGAAAGAGAGAAAAAAAAACAACACACAATTGGATTTCTCTCTTTGCAGGTGAATCAAATGTAAAATTTTGGTGAGATACTGTTGAGGTTCTATTATCTCTTCCTTTTAAATGCAATTAGCTTCTAGTATAAATCATTCTTTCAGTTATTAGTCCAGTGGTTTATCTAATCAAATATGCTGGCAATTATATGGCAAAAATTAATAACAAAAATTCAAGTTAGCTTTTAAGGTGTCTCCACTTGGAGCAGGACACTGGATGAGAAGGCATCTAGAGGTTGCCTGCAGATAAAATGTTATAATTCTAGGATTTGAATTTTTAGGAAGAGAAATTGGAAAGTAGAGACTGGAACCTCAGCAAAAATAAATAAATATTGAAAGGTTTTACTATGCTTGGTAGATGAAAGAAAGTGAGATCACAGAAGCTGGTACAGAAGAGATTTGACAGAACTCCTATGGAAAAAGAAGAAAAAGAAAAGGAGGGAAGAAGAATGTTTTCTTTCAACACTGAAGTGAACAAAAATACCATACTAAAATAAAGAATTTTGTGTATTGCATCACAGACAGGAATATCTAGGTAGGTAACGTGTCTTAGTGGTAATTTTCTAAAATCAGACTCGAATGAGTCCTAAGTATAGCTGTTTAAGCATATGTTATGATTTATTACTATATTTGTCCCTTCTCAACTCTTGATAATCCCAGGCAGCTGAAGGAAATAGATTTTGAGCTATAGAAATATTGCACTGAATTGATAAAAGAATAAACAGAAACTTATATTTGCAAATTTTTCTCTCTCTGCAGCTAGAACCTAAAAAGTGTGATCTCTTTTTCTCACACAAACAGAGATCTTAAGTGAAACGGGCAATGGGTTAGAAATTATGCCAAAGCCAGGCTTTCAGTAAAATGCTGAGTTGTGGGATTCCTAAACTAAAACATCCAGATTGTAAACACAGATTTTGTGTGACCTCAAAGGGACCACATCATTGGCATTTGAAACTGAGGTCTAGAGAATGCATTGAAGGAACCACACTCAGATGTAACATTTCTGGTACGCCAGCTAAGGCTGAAGATAAACACTGGCTGCAGATGTGCATGTCTGGAAAAGTAGAGTGTCTTGCTGTACAAAGATCCACACGTTGAGCTTCCCTGCGGAGGAGATATGCTGCAGGGCCACAGCTAGCATCTGCTGATGGGGAGCAAGTGTGTCACTTATGCCAGAGACCTTCAGGCCTTGGTTAGCATTGCCAGCAGCTCCAGTTCCTGAAGCTATAAACATTGTTGACATTGTCTAAAGGAAGGCATAAAACAAAATGAAATAAAATTAAAATAAAATGAATTAAAAAAAAAATAAAATGAATTTTAAATAAAACAAATTTAAAATAAAATAAAATAAAATAAAATAAATAAAATAAAATAAAATGCCCAGGAAGACCTTACAAATGTGCTGCTGATGCTCCTGCATCTGCAGCTGTGCGCTGGGGATGGGTGCTGGTAGAAGTGCATGGCTGGTTTCTCATGAGCAAGATGCCAATTCAAAATTAAGTTATTTAACACTCATTATGGAATCATCCTGTGGATTCACCACCAACCTGGCAGCTGGGGGAAAAATAAACAATGGGTGCTGCTACCTCCAAGAGGCTGCAAGGGGTCATGTTCATGCAGTCAGCACCCACCTGTACCTTGCCTGCCCCGACAGGTGGACACCCAGCACACATTTCAAATTGCATAAGGGAGCGGCCAATGAGGGACTACCCTCCCCCAGACTCAACTCATTCATATACATTTACCCTAATAGTAACATGCTTGAATTCCTTAACAGGTAGTAGTCAGAATATGAAGTGAGGATCCTGCTTCATAAGGTGATCTGTCTTTGTTTTGATATGGTACTTACTATTTTCTAGCTGAAAAATATAGCTCAGGAGTAATGAGTCAGGTCATTTCTTTTGTATCTGAAGGCACAGTAATTATATTCTCCATTCTGTTATCATTAGTCTTCAATGGGGAAAAAAATCCTACAGACAGTTTAGGAGGCTGGGCATGTTATCAGTGGAGATGGAACTACAGGTTACCACCCCTGTAGTGTGTGACTAGGAGAAACTGAAATCAAAATATCCTTAGCTTGCTCTCATTTTTCATAACAGCCTCAGATATTTTTAATAAGGTAATCTATCTGAATTCATCTCCTAACAGTCAAAATCAAACTCATTTTGAAACATGGTAACTTTGAAACTGAAATTGAAATTTTGAGAAAGGAGAACTCTTCCATAGTTTTGGTTTTGAAATCTTCTCCTATTACTTCCATTCTTTGTTGGGAAAAAAGGAAGACAATTATTACTGGAATCTTGGTTTCATAAGTAAGTGGACATTTTACCTCTATCTTTACTATCTATAATAGTGTGCATCACATGAGTGTCTGCTAGGAGGTGGTCAACATTACAGGATGATGATGCGTTCTAAACTTTGTACAGAATTTGAAGTCAGTGGTAGCATATTTATTTATTTATTTTAACTGCAGTGTAGAAACTTGGAAGTAACATTTTTAACAAAGGAATATGAAGCTTTACTTTGACTGATTTCCTTTTTAATTTTCAGTGTAGTATTAGGCAGCAGTTTGAAATAGAAGGATGAGTGATAAAAATTCTAAATATAATTCCCTTCTCTATTATAAAGACTATGTATGTTCCTACCCTCATCCATACAAGGACAATTAATATGTCTTTCTAATCACTCATTCTTTCTGTTTCAAAAGAATAAAAGAGGTAGCACTTAACTAGGTGTAGAGCTGCATGAAAGAAGTATTTTTAGTGATTAAAAACTGTGGAGAAAAAAGAATCTAATGACAAAAAAATGAATATTAGCAGATTGACATTTTCAAGTGTCTGAATGACACAAGGAACAAGTGCACCATTATACAAACTTGTTTCCTAGAACAGAAAATGGATTGAGGAAAATTACTTAGAAAGAATTGATAGCAGGTTGAGTTACAGTGGAAAATTAAAAGAGGTTTTATAGAGCAGTCACTGAATGAGGTAGTGCATTAAGACTGCTGAACAACCATTTATCTTAGGGTTAGCGTGATATAATGAGTTTATAGATGAGATATAATGAGATATAATGAGTGAGGTATATATTTACCTAAGGGTGGTAAACATAATGAAACAAATCCTTTGTTTGCATTACCTTTTGAGGTAACATGCTAAATCCTGCAGGAAAGCTGTTGGCAGAGGGGTTAACTGCACATCAGAACCATCGCTCTTTCTTCAAGACTTTCCTCCTGGCTGAAGTGTTAACTCTTCAGCCCTGTCCTGTGCCTACATCTTATGCAGTTATTCCTGCAGTACCCAGCAATGTGAGAAGAGCTGCTTGGCTAACGTTTGGCAAAACTACTGCTGTGGCACATTCTCCACATCCCTCACATTAAAGTATAAAATACAGTACTAGAGTTACAGACAAAATATAGGATTCTGTGTGGTATATTAAAGACCGTGAGGTCTAGAAGCTGGGATTTTCATCCAATGCATGTTTTGTAGCAGAAAATAAGGACTTCCTTATTAAAACATCTAGTGGTACATGAAGAAGTAATTACAGGATCTGGCATTTATTTCACCAAAAGAAATGTTTGTTGATTTATAATGTGTATTCCATAAAAGGCACCCCACAATTAAGTGCTCCTGCATTTCAAATTAACACAGCGAACTCAAAGTCTTGCCCCATGCAAGCAACAGCTATAGCTACTATATCATTTTCAAATTAATTAAAAAAAAAAAAAAGTGCATTAATTTTCAAATGAAAAAACACAGTCCCTTTAGTTAATAATCTCTCCAGTTTGGCCTGATTGATTTACTGCACAGCATTTGCTGCTGCTTTCCAAACAATCTGTATTCATGCCAATAAAAGACAGTGTCAACAAGTGCAATAATAGTGCACTTGTTTTTTCACAACTCCAAAAAGAAAAGACATCCTGAGTTCAGAGGGATCCTGAAAGAAATACTGTTAATGAATGGCCTTCCCAGCTGTATGCACTATGGCAAGCGAAAAGCCTCCCAAAGATTGTTGCATAACAGTGCGTCAGATGTCACTTTTTTTCCCCACCTTGCTGGGTCCTGTTGACACCAGTGTAATGGGCACAGGATACAGGTTAGCACAGAGTCAGGCCTCATATCTCTAGTGAAGCCAGAAGGTTTTATCCCTGTAGGCAAAGTGATGCTGAAGAAACACAAGATAATTCTCATCTATTTCAGCTCTAGTTCATCTAACCTAATGGGAGTAAGTAGTTACGCAAACTCTGAAAAGCAGGAGCAAAGAGAAAATTAAGTTCTGTAACCCTTCACAGATACTTTTAGGCTCCAACCTAGAATAGTAACACTCTCCCTGAAATAATAACCACTCCCTGTGTCCTTCACAAGGGCATTCCACATTTTCAGAGTAGTCTGAATTTTCCTTCATACTTTCCCCAGCCCTGGACCTTCCGCAACGGAATCTGATTTGGCATCAGTCTCCAGTAGGCTACCCACGCCATCTGGAGAAGAGGCTTTCTGCAGAGTGAATGAAACAGCTGCAAGAGTGTTTTTAGGGAGGGAAGTGAATAATGTGGCAATAGAGGATTTGCAACCATTGGAGACTTTCTCCAAGTATCAAGACACAGATTTCACTCCCTATTGAAATGAGGCAACTCCGTTCATTACACAGACAGCTTTTTGTACCAGAGGGTGTTGGGATCGCTGGACTTTTCAACTACTGCCAGAGGCTTTATCCAAGGGCCAATATTTTTCCATGGTTGTGTAAGATCTGCAAAGTATTATTTAAAACCTCTTTACAATGGAGACCCTAATCAAGATCAGAACTTTATTGAGTTGTATCAGAGATTACATCATTTAGCTTGAACAATATACAATGTAAGAAGCAGAGATGAGTATCTGCCCAAAGGATTATGGATACAGGAATATTTTTCAATTAAGAGGAGATATATTTATCAAAAATATCACAAGGATTTTCTGGGCCTTTGTTAAGAAGAGTCAAAAAGTAGTATTTTGGTGCTCAGTAAAACAAATACTGAGTTTCAGCTTTTTCATAAAAGTCTTTACATTTCACAGAGATAAAAATCCTTGCTACAGTTGCTGTGGAATTGAAATAGAAAACACACTGAGAGAAATCTGTATTTGAAGAACTTCTGCCTGCAGCTTGGAAATTATGTCTATTTGTTAAATATTAGACCATTCCTTCTGTGTTCTGAAGAGGGATCACTAACTCCTGTTCATTGGTTTGTTTGTTCCATCCATTTAGGAACAATTTGTCCTTATTTTTAATTTTACTTCCCAGCATGTGTTTTTCTTTATATTCCTTTCCTTTCTCAGAAGAAAAATAAGCCAAAATATTAAGATACTTTGTTTTCAGAAAACTAATGTGCTGTGTTTTTTTTGTTTTTCTTTTTTCTTTTTTTTTTTAAGAAAAATATATGGCTTTTTAAATTGCAAAGCAAGCTACTTGTATATTGCTACTCTTGGCAGAACTTTATAATTTTATAAAATTTACATTAGCAATATTTGCAATATTTGAGGAATTAATGATTTGTAGAAAGTGATAGAAGGAATCAGTAGAAGTGAATCAAAAATAGCTAAGAGAATTAAATGAATAGAAATTCACTGTTTGTTCTTCTCCAGTGACTACCCTGATCTTTACCATAACTTTTGTTCTACATGATATTTGGCTTCAGTTAAAATTATCATGCTAGCTATTCAGCCTTACAACTTGGTGGTAAACTTTGGATTCAGATGAGAAGCTTATCCATGGACCATCAAGTGATCACATGAACTTCACCATGAGCTATTCTTAATCTTTCATAGCTCTTGCAAGACAATAAATAGTGCAGTCTTTTTTGTCTCTTCATCATATCATTTGTGTGTATGATCCTTATGCTGTTTGGAATGCACTATTTTATAAATGACTTCAAATTTAAGGATATTAAGTTTAATTTCTTCAAGTAGAGTTGTACAACTCACTGCAAGAACTGGAAATCCTAAGATGACTTCATATCCTGCAGCTATATCATACTGGAAGTTCCAATAGCCCAGAAGTTGAAAACATGGGTGACAGAATGGACAAGAAGCTTTTTATCAAGAGATTTTCTCATTGATTTTATACCATAGCAGTAATTGTTGTTGTTGTTGATGGATGGACTTAGTAAGACAAACAGCAAAAGCAATACCTTACATGAAAATGCTACACACTTACCTTTGGTTGTATATTTGAATGATGCATATTATTTTTCATTAATGTAGGGGAGGTAAAACAAAGCCTTGAAGCTCATGTGTATTTAGGTATGGGTAAGAGACTTCCTTCAAAAATTTTTATTTTGCACGTTATATCTTCTACACATTTGTAGATAGTCAAAGTCAGGAAACACAACTTCTGGAAGCACCACAGTGCTGATGATGGTTGTTTGGACTCCTTTCGTTGTGCACACATACATCAGCTTTCCTCTGTGCCAGTTTAGCAGTGCAGAGATCTTTCTCAGTTTGGAGTATGAAGTCTGGGGGCCACCACCTCTTACCAACATGTCCCTTCATTGTCCCTGTCACCTCAGGTTGCCTGTGGCAGCCATATCTGTCCCTAAGACCATAGGTCCAATAGATCCCGGTGATGATCTTTAAGGTTCCTTCCAACCTCAACCATTCTATAATCTGAGACTGTTTTCTAAGGCTGAACTATACATAGTTTTATAGCTTTTATATATATAAGTCTATAAGTTCAGAGATGCTTGTTTCTCTAAAACAAAAATCCTCGAAGCTTCCTTATGGTGCTTAGAACCTTCTAATATTATCTACAAAATACACTTTCAGTCTTTGATGGTCATGTCTCTTGATGCAGTCCAGGATGCAGTTGGCCTTCTGGGCTGCAAGCACACACTGCTGGCTCATGTCAAGCCTTTTTGTCTACTAGAACACTCAAGTCTCTCTCCACAGAGCTGCTCTCAATGAGTTCTTCTCCATTGTTATAATTTGTTTGCTTTCTGTAACACAGGTAGGAGCTGCTTCTCTGTTTTCAAGGTATGTCAAGGTCTGTCTCATTCCAATTATCATCAGCAGTGCTGTGTTGATTCCTGCCTCTGGCCATCCCCAGTTCTGGCCTGTATCCATGTGTTGTTTTTCTCTTGGACAAGAACTTCCACTCCATGTACAGGAACAGTCTGGTTGGTGCATGTAGTAAATAGGCAAAGCTGTATGAAAAGTCACGGCCTTTAGTTATCCTGTCAAAGCTCTTTGCCTAGAGAACTTGGCAGAGCAGATAGAGTACTGAGGCCAGTGGCTACTAAAAATGAACATGTTTTTAACTTGTTGGTTGCCCTTAGCTCTATCTCCTAAACTGCTTCTTTTTGTTTAATAATTACAAAAATAGCTAGGAGGAGGAGGTGTGGTGTTCTGTTTGTTTGTTTGTTTGTTTTTTAATTCTGTGTTTTCACAATGCCCTGCACCCTGAAGTCTTCATCTATACCTAAAGTCCCTAGCTGTTACAATGGCACAGACACTTATACTACAGCTATTGGTAATAAACATATAGAAGTGAACATAATTTGTAATAGACGGTCACTAGACTGTAGGTGGTATTTGGGGCAGCAAGGTGGAAAACGAAAAGTCATGGTTGGTTTGTTGGTTCTGAATGATCCATGTTTGCCTTAAAATGGAAACACAAGAAATGGAAATGAATGGAAATCACTGGGTGTTTTGGGAGACCTAAAGGCATAGGACAACCTATAACTTTTCTTCCAGGTTGCAGGTTTGAACCTAACCATTTGTCAACTCTGGGTGGTGAAATTTAGAAAAAACTATAAATAATGTCATGCTGAAAATAAGACAATGTAACCAAATAAATATGTAGAATTGGGACCAATATTTATTTTTCTCATTTTTGTATAGACTTCTTTTTGCACTTTTTTCTTCCTCTATATAGAGTGTATATTTTTCGCACAAGTGCATTCGAGAAGTATGACTTTTCTGCTGTGCTTTAATTCTGTTTACAACACACAACAGTTTTTGATAGAGGATTTCATAGAAATATAGAAATGTGAGAGATTTTCCTTCACAAAGAAGCAGGAATCAAGCTCAAGACTAATTGCAACATTCATCCACATAAATAAATGACAATGGTGAGAGAAATCTTAAGGAATGTAATAAAAATATCCAAAATTTTTAATATTCTTTTAAAAGCCTGTTTTATATGAATGACTCTCAGAGCAAATTTACACAAAACAACATCTCAGCATTTTAGTGCAAGGTGGTAATGATAAAATATATTTTCAGACAGTTTGTTCCTTTTACAGAGCAGTGAAATAATCTGAAATTCAGATATTTCTGACTTGTCTAGCACCAGAAAATAAACTGAAACTTTATTTCCACACTTATTTTTAAGATCCCTTAATTAAATAATAATAATAATAGCAAAGTAGGTTGTAGAGCCACCAAACTGATGAGAAGTTATTTCTATGCTCAGAATGAAAATCTGATCTGATTTGTAGGAAGTGCTGTTTTTTTTTGTGTGTGTGTTTTTGTTAGATGAAATATGCCCTCTAGTTAATGTTATCCTTTTACTATTAAGAGACAGAAGAGGAAAAATTAAAGTCAAGGTATAGATCAGTGATATTTTAGAGAAAAGTGAATATTGTTCAAATCTTTTATGACTCATGACTGAAAAGCAAAGACATTGAATCACAAAATCCTCCAGCTCAATTATATGCTGTCTCAGTGTGTAAGTCTTTGTTGACTTCTGCCTTTAGTGTAATGTCTTATCTTTTTTTTTTTTTTTTTTTTAGCTATTACATTCTGCCCATAAGAGCAGTTTAAAGAGTGTTAAGAGAAAACTTAAATGCTGCACGTGAGGGTTAACTCTAGCTCTTTTCATGCTGTCCCCTGTCTACGCTTTGTTCCAAACATATTGTAGGTAAAGCAACACAGTCATTCATTCTTCACATCCTATAAATCATAGTCTTTCCTCATTACTCTGGCCATAATCTGCCTGTCCTTTTGAGTTATGTTGTTTACTTGATGCTGGCAGCAGGAATTTGTTTGAAACCAAAAGACTTTTCTTTAAATAGTAACCAAACTACAAAGGAAAGGGAGCAAAGATCATTACCCTATGGGCTTGCATTTGAAACAGGCATAGTTGTGTTTTATTTGTTAGTTTGTTTTCTTTTGATTGAAAAAATTTAGACTCACGGATAAGATTTTCATTAAAAAAACTCAGTAAAATCTCTAGAAATGAATGAGTGGGGGTCATGATCTATGAAATGCATAGCATTCAGTAAATTCACCTTATGTATGGCTGAGGGCTCATTCAGAAGGGAAGTCATCGCATTATTCTAACAATGCTCTGTATTCCTGTCTAGCAAGCTAAGTGTATGCAATATGGGTGTGAAGTCATCTGTCACTGATTAATGCTGTAACATAAGCCATGTGTACCTATAGGCTCAGTGTCATTCAGTGCCATAACAGCTCTTCAAACACCATTCAATACAGCAGATGTGCTAATACCTCTAGCTACCAGTCCCTGTAGTCTATACCTGTTTTGAAGGACAGATCAGAAATTACATTCTGATTCTATATCACTTGCTCACATGTTCCACCTAAACTTCAGGTTTCTGCTGAGCCTTAGTAGAGTATTTTAGAGATGAAACTTGCTTTTTAAAGTGTATAAATATATTTTTTTTCCCCTGTATGTGGTCTACTATCTATGTTAGCCACTTTATTAGCTGAGATGTGCCTCAGGTAAGAATTTAATAGTCTTATCAGAAAAGAAAAGGAGTTCGATTAAGGGGGAACAGGTGTGACTTGTAGAATACTTCTTTAATACTGTGAAACCTCCTGAAGAAAAATTCTGGCTATTTATCTCTGATTGGAGATCATTTGGATCCTTCCACACCCCTCTCAAATCTTCTTATATATTCATGAAATAACAAATAATCCAAGCATGCTTATTTTTTCACTACTATCCAACACATTTCCCAGTTGTTAATTTACCCTTTATGAGACAATATTTTTTCCAAGTAAAATAGGACATATGTTTTAAGTCTTTGCTTATATATATATATATATTAATATTTGCTTAATGATTGAAATAAAACCAGGCAATCTGTCACATCAGTTCTCTTAGCTTCTCCTTGCCTTTTCTAAACTCTGCTTCTCCTTACCTTAGCTTCTTCTCTATCATCCGTTTTCTTCTATATAAAAATGTGTGTAAAACTAGAAAGCTATGAGTTCATATCTGTGTAGATACTAGCAGAGAATAGAACCAATCCACTCTGGATTGGACACACACAAAACATGAAACAGAGACCTCTGATTTACTTTACTCTTTACTTCTTGAAGAAGAGCTATGTCTGAGCTATGATAACATGGAAAACGAACAAATATGACAGTAAACTAAGAGCCTGATGGTTCCTATTTCACAAAGCATTCAGTCGTGGAGTAAACGTCTCTAATAATAGTTATACAGTACATTATAAAGCACTTGAATCAATCATTTTTAAGGTGATTATTAGGTTTCATTATGACTTATCTTGCAATTATAAACATTACTAAATGGTCAAGTGCATGGTATCTGAATGTCAAATTCCCCGCTATTTTGATTTCAAAGTTTAAAGCCATCAGTAAAGAACAGCAGTCTTGAACAAACATTTGTAATAAAAGCTGTGTCCTGGGGTTGAATAGTCTCTTTTGAAAGGAACCTAAGGATTTGTCAGTGATATTCCTTTTTAAACTATGTCTTATTTTTAAAACAAATTTCAAAACTAATATGGAGGATGAGTCTTCTGTTAATCTACTCTCTGACACTAATTTGAAAAAACAATGAAATATATTCTACATTACAAAGCAGTAACATGCTGTGTTACAATGCGTTGACCCTCACTAACACAAACATCCATAATTTTAAACTTGTATGTATTTATTTGCACATGTATATATTCTGTCTTTCATGGGGCTGCAAACATATAAAAAACATCTAGCAATTAAGCAACAGTAAAAACTTCAGGGAATGTAACACAAAATTCATTTAGTAATATCCTGCCATCTAACTGGTATCAAATGTGTTATAGCACACTGTAAGATTTCTAACTATGACTGTGTCTGCTTCCAGCTACAGAATTCTGAATGTACATTAAGACGGGATTCTTTTCTCATTTTTTTCCCTAGAGCATTTCCAAACAAATTCCAAGTTTGAGTGCACAGTTCTCCTTGATTTAATTAGTGTTTCCTCTACAGCAGCTCACTTTCTTAATTTAATGTGACAAGTTATTCAGTCAGAATAAACCAGCTTTTTCATTTGCATGTATTCACCCAGGCCAGTCAAACACAGTTCACAAACAAATAATTACTGGGTGAGAAGTAAAAGTACTTTAAAAATTTACATAGAAGGCAAAGCAAACGTATTAAATTGATGACTGTAGCATATATTTATGCATGTAATCTATCCCGTTTTTTATTCATGTAAGAAAAGAAAAAAGAAAAGTTTGAATAAAAGCATAATAAATTCATGGCACAAAATCAAATAATATCAAGCTATGACATGCTGACATGCTGTTAGAATACAACATGGCTGTTCTCAGCTCTTCAGGGTTATAAAAGTGCATCTTTAATCCATTAGTGGAAGGAAAAAGGAAAGAAGAGAATTAAAAAAAAATAATAGATATTTAATCAACAAAAACAATCCCTGTCTTTCCCATTTTAGTTAAGGATATTAAGTCATGTTAGGAAGACTTTTGCAGTCTTTGTTGCTTTCCTGTACTGCAAAACGTTTTGCATGTTATCTGAAAAGTACAGGAATTTTCCAAAATGGAAGGATGTGGAAGGGGGCAGAGAGCTGGTCTTGGTTCTCCCAAGCAGATATCAAAAGCAACTCTGAACTGAATCTCTTGGCTCTATCTGACAGTTTCATGGAAACAGAGCTCACTGCTGAATGGGAAATTAGAGGGGAAAAAAATGTTAAGAAAATTTAGTGCCCTCATCCTAGAACCGGATTATTTTAATCTTATGTTTCCTGATTGGGCATCCTCATGACCGATACCATGACTTGCACCCGGGTTTCCATCTGCATTGGTTTAATTAGAAGAGACACTTATTTCTTTGTGTAAAAGAAGGATAAGATACAAAGTGCTGAATGAGTGTATTTCGGATGACATCCAGCTGTGGAAAGTAAGTACTTTGAAAGGCCTATTATGCATCTCATCCTATTGTAGCTAAAAGCGATTCAAGTTAGAAATGTTCCTGAGCCTCTTTTCTCATCAAAATGGAAATTAGACAATGGTTGATCCTATTAATAGTAAAGGATTCATATGAGTCTCCACAAGCTCTGGTTCTGGAACACTTGAATCACCCAGATCAATATCATCTGCTTTTTTCACTCAGTCACTCTGCAAAGACATTCACATTTACTGAAGGTATGTTTAAACGTCTTAAATACAGAAATCTTGTGTGATGAGGAAGATTTTCATACCACACTGCTTTACGTAAGATAACTGTTTGTCCTACAAAGAGCAGTTTAAAAGGTATATGAGCTATTGCATACATTTTGACACAGTATAAAAGGCTGATTTTAGCTATTTATAACAGCTATAAAATTATGATCATACAGAACTTCCAAATAAAATTTTATTATTTTCTATTTATTCCATGTTAGACAATCAACTTTGAATGTGTATTCGGAGTACCACTTTCTGTTCAACACTTTCAATGTCTACTATACCTGATTATACTTCCTCTTGTTGCTGTTGTGGTTACTATTCTCCATGTCCCCTCTTTTGTATTTGTCCTGTCAGCTTTTGTCTTGGACAAGATTTCCCTAACAACATAGTCCCAGAGTGTCAGCTGTGATTATGTTTCTGTAATCAGTTTGTTACCTCAGCTGAGAATTCGATAGAAAGTCTGGGATCTATCTATTGTGTGACTTGGCATCCAGCATAGCCTTTTACCTCGTATCTGTAGTTTAAATTGTGCATTCACCTGTGGGACAAATGACATAACCTAAGCCCTGAATATTATCATTTTTATTAGCATAATACTATATTCTTTTTATGATCTTACACAAAGGATAAGAATAGAGGATGACTGAACTGGGTAGTATGAATTCCAAATAGTTGTATTATTTTAGCTAAAGAGTATGTATTTTACAGGGTTCCGTGGTAAGGTTCTGCATTTTGAAACACTTTCTTACTGATACAATTAGGAAAGAGATTTGAGGATCACGGGAGAATCAAATATATTGGTCTGTGTATGCAGATCTCCATCACAGTCACAGAGAAGGCAAGATAAAAATCATATCAGTTTCCTTGTAAATGTATTTTTCAGCTCAAAGAAAGAGAGAGCCATTAATGTCTGCAGGCTGTTAGTGGTGTTGTGGACGTGTATATGGAAACATGGATATGGAGCTGGCAATCTTTATTTACACCATAACCTACCTTAAACTTGACTGTGTGGATCCTCTGAAGCCCAGGGAATTTTTGTCAGTACAAGCAAGGGCAGATTTACTTTTCTACTATAGTCAAATACTATGCTTTAAGTGATATTAATTCTAATTTTCCTTTACTGACACTAGTCTTTGCAGGAAGCTCCACTAAGGGCATTCACAGAGACAACTGACTCCCTCATCATGTATTTATCAAATCTTGTGTGCAAGAGTATCCTTGAAAAACATTTTAACTTCTTCTTATATTGTACACTTACAAATTAAGTGTATTTAAGACAATTTTTACACAGATCGTGTATCCTGTGTGATGGGTCATTCAGATATTCTATATTCTCCACAGAAGTAGGAGGCATGGTTTAAATTCTACCCTGCTTTATTGCTTTTACCTAGTATGCTCAGTATTGCCATCATTGTGGTACTTTTATTTCTCTTAGTATGTGTATGATGGTGCAGTATCTGATATTTATTACATATTAAAGTACATGATATTTATCATGTACAAGAAGCTTTGAAGAAAACTGTCAAGTTTTCAGTGATGACTAGTACTTCCAGCTAAAGCTTCCCTTTATTTTATTTATTTATGTTTTCTGCTTTACTATTCTGGGAATTACTACTCCTTTATTTTTTAAAAAAGCCGTTCCCTGTTCTGTCATCCACTAATACCAGCCAAACTAGAAAGTTTTAGACAAAGATTCTTTATTTATGAATTCACATATTTATGACTGTAACACAGACAGCATCCTGTCTTAACAGAGATACATATTTCTTATTTTATGGTACCCACCAGGGTGCTGGGAACATCAGAAGAAACAAATATGTATAATGCTCTTGCTGCAAAGGGCTCAGAACATACATTTTAGCTCATGGACAAAAAACAGGTACCTTTATCCACCAAAAGTACTCTGATGTGTGAAAAGTTGTTTTTTTTTTTCTTTTTCTTCCCTGTGTTATATAGACCCTTGGAATGCTATATACTTTGCTATATATAAAAATTCTTTTTTGTAGTAGCCTGAAATAAAACACGGCCAAATACATAACCATCACTGATACTAGCACTTCCGAAGTTGTCTTTGGTGCTTTTTCCAGCTAAGCCCTTGCAGATGCTCATATTAGCCTTAATGAAATTACCTTTCTAACAAGATGCAAGACACAGCTAAGGAGCCTGTACCCAGTCTCTTTTCATGCTCTGCAGAATTTGAAGGAATATATTGAGAAAAACAAAAAATGCTCCTTTTTAGTTTCTTTCAGCCTTTCTTTCTATTACACTTTATTCCATTTCATCCCTTCCTCTAGGTAGAAGTGAGCTAGTGCATAGAAAGTGGCTGGATGAGGAGATGGACAGTTTCCAATTTACATTGCTGTCTCTATTGCAAAGGTGAATGGCAGTTGTTTTTGTACCCTTTGCCAAAAATGTGCCAGGAATGTGCAGAGGGCACATACTATGTATCAGGCTGAAGCATGGATCAGAACACAAACAAAGGGCTGAGCAGTTTTCACTACCATCACTGTCTTCCAGCTCACTCTCTCCAGAGCTGCAATCTCTGCTTGCAAGAAAGAAGTTGAGGATGCCTTCACATAGATAGAAAGCACCAGTTTGAAACTCATCTAGACCTCTGTGTGTTACCATTGTTTGAAAAAACAAAGGCTTGTATACTTACCTCATTCTTCAGCTCATGTGAATAAAAATCCTTCCCCTCCAAGTTGCTACATTAAATTCAAATATTATTCAAAGTAATGTCTTAACCTTCCCTTTGATAAGCTACACTGATGGAGTCTTTCATACTTTTGCAGAAGGAACGAATATGTGTATGGTAGATCAAGTGAATTTTGCTTACTGTCTGTAAGAGCCCTGGGGAATGTATTTGATTAGAGCAGGCTCCTCAGCGCAGCAGACAGAGGTATAACAAACCTCACTGCCTAGAAGCTGAAGCTAGATCACTTCAAGCTAGAAATCCACTGCAGATTTTTGACAATGAGGGTAATTGCCTTTGGAACCATTTACCAAATAATGCAGTAGGTTTTCCAAAATTGTTACCACTTCAAATCAAGACCTGGTTGTTGTTGTTATTAAGTTTTAATTAAAAACTAGTTAATTAAGGAAAGATCTATGGCCTGTTGTTATGCAGGAAATCTAACAGTTCTGGCCTCAAAATCTCTGATGTGTATATATATAAAACATTTTATTTTTCAAATCTATTAACACAGCATTATTTGTTTGCTCCTTTTTTTTGTGGTTGTTTTTGTTCTTCTGTGCTTTGAGAAAATGCACAGGAGACAGTCTAATGCCATTTTAGTCACAAAGCAATTTCCCTCCTGGTGGAAGGAAATTTCTTTCTTCTCCAAAATGCAACTAGAAAAATAAAGGAAAGAAAATCATTCTCTTGTGCTTAGGTTTATCTCCCTTTTTGTACTGTTAAGCATTTCACAAAGTTTCAAGCCACTTCACATGGCCTTCATGGAGTATTATGGGGATGGAAGCTAATATCATGAAGCTACAGCCATATAGCTGACGGCAGAAGTCAAAATCTTACTCTCATTTTATGCCAAGAAAAACCCAGAGCTACCACCTCTGAATCAGTAAATTTTCTCCAAAAAAACCCAGCCATACAACAACAACCCTCCCCCCCCCCAAAAAAAAAAAATTAAAAATAATCTTCAGGATTCTTTTACACATGTTCTTATTTCCCAGTTTCTCCCTCCTAAACTGCCCAGAAAAGTCATTTGTAGATTTACAGAATCCTGAAATTCTTGTGTGTCATGCAGACGCTTTTGTCTTATAGCACACTGCCAGGTAACTCTAACTATCAAAAGAAACCTATCACTTTGCAGTGTCACTTACAGCTCTCATTATAATTTCTTTTGTTCTTATGCTGGCATTAATTTATTTATGAAGAACTGTCAGCAGTTTTGGAAGAGCTGTTCTGCAGACTTGAAAAACATGCTCCAAGCAGCAGACTGCTCTGTTTTGTACAATACATGCTGTTGAAATGATGGTGGACTTCATGATCACTTTTGCAATGGTTTCTGTGTGTATCCATCTATTCTGAAAGTTCAGAACACCAAAGCATAAAACTGCAAGCAATAATAAAGACAATGCACCATAGCAATGGGTCAGTAGTCTTCTGCACCTTGGGACCTATAAAAGCCCTACCAATCCCTCTGTATTAATTTACATAACCTCTTCCCACTCTTTAATCAACGGTTCTATTCAAGGGAATAGATATTAGTTTCTGCAAATTGATATAATGATATATATGATGTATAATTGATATATGCTGTAAATTGATATATGATATTTATTTTTCAATAACCATATGCAAATCATAGTACCCACTCTACAGCATTATGTTGTATTCCAGTTTGAAGCAACAACTTGTGAATGCTGTTTCCTTAACCCTCATGACTGACATATAAAGAAAATGCTGAAGATGATGCTAAAGCAGTTATGTTGTATACTTCAGCAAAATTATGAATCCAATTTATTGCAGGACATGTTATATACAACTTATAGTAATTATGATACTCAGATAATTCATTTTCCAAAAGTACTCTATCTTTCTTTGGCATGTTCTTTGAAGAATTTAAATATTGCCATAATCTCTGTTTTTTCCTGTGGTGTTTGAATTTTCTGGTTTTTATTTTACACTTCCAAAGAATTTTTGCACTTTGTGTGATCAATTCATCATCATTCATGAAAAGAGATAGTGAATACACCAGACCTGACAGCACACCTCCGTTAGTGTCTCTTGGGTTTTCCTGAGGTATCTGAAGTGTGTCTGGTGATGCAAACTTCTCTGACACATCTGTTTCATTGTTCCAATATGGTGAAAGAATAAAGGTGCTGAAAGAAGTCTGGGTTAAACAATACAGTGTCAGCATTCCACCCTTACTAAGGCTTATCAAATACTTATACTTCTCTTTGGGCTTCTACCTGGCAAAAAAATAACATCGCATCAGAAACCCAGGATAGGAGTTGTTTAATGTTAAATGAGAAAAAAAAAATGTTATTGAGAAAAGATTTATATAAAAAGCTTGACAAATGTTGAAGATGGCACTGAGGATTAAAGAAGATGTGGGTGTTGTGTGGGAATAGAAGACTTTTATTTTAAAATTGGCAATGTAGTGAACTATGAAGTCTGGGATATTTTTAGATAAGCTTTTAAATTTCATCAGATCTTTAACAAGCTTGCATTGCCTGACAAATATATAGCAACCTCCTTTTATTACAGCTACTGAAAGAGAGATTGGAATGCATTGATGCTTTTATGCTTGCAAGGTTTTGTGAGCATCACTGAAAACGTACTACTATTATTTTATTTAATTTTATTTTTTCCAGAGAAATCTCATGCAAAGTTACAGCTATGGGCAAATCTTTATGATTGTGTTGCATTGCCTTTGTCGAAATACTGAGCATACATTTGTAATCAGTATCTTATACTGAAGCACACCAAAATGGAATTTATCTAATTTTACTTTTGATATTCATGGGCTTCAACCAGGTCTTTGGGTTGGTTACAACCACATTCTTCTATCACTATACAGATGAAGAAAGTATAAAATACAATTTTCCAATGCTGTAACTAATTGCTGCTAATTATAACATAATTACAACTGCTGGTCAGTTCTAACTTATCCAATCAAACTAATATTTTATATATAGATTAGTAATATGCCATTATTGACATTTTAAAAAACTTTAAAAAAAAAAAAAAGCGAGAGAATGAAACTTGATTCTGTCATTTGCAGAATAGATATATGATACAGGTTAGAAATTTCATAATGAATTTAGGAAATCAAGTTTGGATTTGGATAGATTATTTTTTAATATAGTTTGAAGATAAATGAAGTAATTCACTGATTAATGTAAGCCAAAACTTTTATGGATAACACCAGCATTTTATTTTTATAGTAATCTATTAGTTATAGGACATTTAAAATGTGTCCGTGGGAGATTTGTCTTCCTACCAAGAGAGATTAGAGAAAAACTAGAGCAGAGCAGTGGTGGGGATATGAACATGGCTGGAGTTTCAACCATCATGGCTGCAGGGCCATTCAGCAGTTTGAAGTGTAACTTGGCTGTATACCAAATGGAAATATGCAGGGACCCAAACATATCCTGTTTTGGCAATTTTCTGATTTGACAGTTTGTTGGTGTCTGCAGAATGTGGAAGATGTGGAGTGCCCTGACATAGCACTGGACTTTTAGATTTGAAAATGAAGTGGGAAGGACATCTTCCTTGCCACTGGTTGCCAGAACAGCTGCAGTGTTTTCATTACAGGGTATAAGATACCCTTCCACCTGCACTGGTAGGTTAAAGGAAGACAAAAATCTGGAAAAGTTCTCTTAGCCCTAGCCCTTTGCTTTTTTCATACCTTCAAAAATGGGGAGAAAAGGAAGGTGTTATACTCTTCCTCCTGCAGAACCAGTGTAAACATCTGAGTCAATGGTCTCTCCTTGGCCATAAATATCAGATATGAGTCTGAGGATGTTAGGTTTGAGAAATTGCTTGGCAAGATGCAGTATCTCAGACTTAATGCTAACACAGGCCCTATCAGAGCAGTGGTGGCTGGCCGTTTTCAATCTTGGTCCCACTCTGAGCCCTGCAGTGAAAACTATTTGTCTAGGGATGGGTTATTATCAGTATACATGATGACTTGCCTCTCACTCCAGCAACTACAGTTCTGTGTCACTCTTTTATTTGCATGCTTAGATCAATTTTCACTCCATGCTTTTATAGATGTTTTAATCCCCATATGGGTATACAAGACATTAGAATTTGAAAAAACATTCACCTATTGAATAAAATGCTTCCCACCCATACTTCACCTTTCCAGACACTTTGCATTTATTTCCAGGAAAAAAACATAGTTACCAGCATAACTGCTTATTTAAAAAAGAAGGACATGAAAATGTTCCTGTTGCTCATTCTCTTCTTCTGAGGGCTGGTGCAAAGCTCTTTGAAATATTTCCTCAAGTAGTGTTCAACAGCAGAATACGCTGAAGCTAAAATACGTAGCAAAATCTAGCTACAAGGTCTAAGAGAAGAAAGATTTGTGTAAAACTAATACAGCTTAGTTGTTTTTTGTTGATGGTGGATCATTTTATTTTATAACATACTTTATTGGATGTATGATACTTGTAAATCTTTGGACCGATGTTATTTTTTTTTCTTTCTGTTTATTTCTCCCTCATATTATTTTTTTTTGGTAGCTTGTCTTTGTTGCGCAGCAGAATTTTAATTTCCAAATGTGATTCTATTGGAGCATAAGTAATACACATATCTCTTGTACCTTAGTGATTGCAGTGAATGGAGAGTATTTTACAGAATGCCTTTTATGAAAGCAAATGCAGTGTTTGAATGCCATAGCTAGCTGATAGGTGATATTTTTGTATCTCCTGCAACGGTTCATTTACCAGAAGTGAAGGGGGTGGATTATAATAGTAAATGACAATGTCTGTTGAAACTCCACTGAAACCTGAGAGATCTACAATTTGTAAAGGCTTTTCCTCTTTATCAGATACTGAAGTATTGGTGGCACATTTGCAATTCCTCTGCTTCCTCTTCCTGTAAAAGTATCAACTAGAATAAAAAATGGACCCTAGCTTCACAGCTGCTTTTTTTAACGTGCAGATCATGGGTTATTGCCTTCTGTATTCACAAATATTGTCAATAAGTCTTTCAGCATGCAATGTAAAATAATATTTCCTTTGCTCCTTTTACTCCCCAGCACTTTAACAAAGTTAATCTACTTAGTGGAGAATATGGGTTATCAAGAAGCCTTCGCTGCCTTTCATTGAATAGTAAAATGGCTGCAAGGCATGTACAAAGTAGTCCTTGGCAGTCCAGCTTTATTACCTGTAAGTGTTCTCTTTGCATGATAAGGATAAACAGGCAGGTTTTCTGACTGGGGCTGCATGCACATCTTCCACAAAACTACCTAACTATGGTATACCCTCATGGGAGCAGAATGCAGATGCTGAGGCAGGTGAAAGCCAGCAGAGCACCTGTGTCTTGTTTGTGTTGCTGCCCTTTCATTAGTGGGTTCCTCATTTGCCCATAGGTAGCTTGCCACTTCTCAGAGCAGTGACTATTATGTTTGGAGTGCATTTAAAAATTCAGGGTGCTTTTGAGAGAATACAATTAACACTGTTAGCACTAGCTCCTCATTCATTTCAGATTATGTTGCAGAAGTGATTATCGGTTTCTGGATGAAGGGATTATTAAAGTAATATTTTAAAAGTACAATAAAATGCAATCTAAGCCAATGTAGCAAGTGTTTTTCCTTGCAGTCTGAAAACAGAAAGTAAATGGATTAATTAAGAGAAAATATTTAATTCTTTGCTTACGAAGACTATACAGAGACATCTGTAGTTAGCTTGCTTTAAATGTGCCTGTGTCCACAAGAATCCTAACTGTACACCAAACTGCTTGGTGCCCTAGAAGTTACAGAGTAATCTTCACTTGAACAGGAAAACAATCCATTTCAATGTGACCATAGAGCCTGGAGTGATCCTAGCTGCTACTTAGTGGTATTGAGTTGAATGTCTGTGGCACTTTGACGATGCTGAAGATGCATGTAGCCTCTTCTTCACCTTGTGGATGGGGGAGCTCCCTCATTCTCCACGGCTCAGCACGTGGAAATGCTCATTCTCAAAGAGCCACTTGCAGGTTGTACTCACCACCCTGTGACTTCCAGATTTGTAAGTGTCACTGAAAGACTACCTGCACACACTGCTTTCTAGAGTGTGTAGAGTGTATATATATCATCTATAGAAGAATGAAAGGAAGATGGTGTTTCACAGCTCTGATTTCACTCTTAATAACAGGAAAACCTCAAAATTAAATCTACTAATTCCTGCATTTCTATACCATGGACTTTAGGCTCTAACCACCAGCCATTTTTAGTGCCTTTTTGTTGTTGTTTTTTTCCTTTCCTTTCCTTTCCTTTCCTTTCCTTTCCTTTCCTTTCCTTTCCTTTCCTTTCCTTTCCTTTCCTTTCCTTTCCTTTCCTTTCCTTTCCTTTCCTTTCCTTTCCTTTCCTTTCCTTTCCTTTCCTTTCCTTTCCTTTCCTTTCCTTTCCTTTCCTTTCCTTCCCTTTCCTTTCCTTCCCTTCCCTTCCCTTCCCTTCCCTTCCCTTCCCTTCCCTTCCCTTCCCTTCCCTTCCCTTCCCTTCCCTTCCCTTCCCTTCCCTTCCCTTCCCTTCCCTTCCCTTCCCTTCCCTTCCCTTCCCTTCCCTTCCCTTCCCTTCCCTTCCCTTCCCTTCCCTTCCCTTCCCTTCCCTTCCCTTCCCTTCCCTTCCCTTCCCTTCCCTTCCCTTCCCTTCCCTTCCCTTCCCTTCCCTTCCCTTCCCTTCCCTTTTCTTCTGTTTTTGAGCCAATCCTTCCTTATGTGCCATCATCACCTTCATTCACAACAGAAACCCGTGTTCCCTGCCTTGGATTAATAAAGTAGAACCGAAAAGATGCATTTAGTCACTGATTCAGGAGTCTCTTCAGGTTTCACTGGATGCCCTGAACTTTGTATAGCACTGAAAACACAGTTAGGAAAGGTTTATATGTTGATTATGTAGAGGTGTGTTATGTTCATAAAACAATCATGGTGATAATATCTCCTTGCCAAACCTTTGGCTATTAATATGTATCTGACAATATTTAGTACTGTTCAGCTGCAATATTTTCTTGCCTGCTTGTCCTAGGCATCTTTTGAATTTTTCCCCAGTGCCTGTGTAACACCTCCTGTGCTTGGGAATGAGGGAGATTCTGTGCCATCCCCACAGCAAGGTGCCCAGCTCTGGGATGGGCTCTCTTCTTGTACAGCATGTCCTAGGTGCCGTCCATCCCTCCATGGTGCCTGGCTTCTCCACCACTTTTCTCATTGAAGCTCTTTGTCAGCTCCTTCCCCCAGCATTGAACATGAATACTTGTTGGAATCTGACAAGGCTTCACACTCAGTGTTTCTCTTTATTCTGTCCCAAAAGTTCTTCAGGACATTTAATTCCTTTTGCAAATATTTTCTCCCAAATTCAGTGCCCTTATAAAACTTCCTCCCATTTCTATTGTGTTGCAAATTTTGTCCTTTCTTTGTGCTACAGTCAGTCTCCTAATGCTTGTTGCTATGTATTTTTGTTGTGTGGTTTTTTTTTTTTTTGGTTTGGGGGTTTTTCTTTTGGCCCATTTTTCTTTCTTTCTTTTCTTTTTCAAATCTGAAGTGCACCATAATAGAGCTAACAACTTAATTTCTCTGTGTTTAGGCTTGGTAACATAAAACTGAAATAACAAACAGACATTGACTTCTGTCAATGTGCATAATAAAACTTATCATCCAGAGAGATTGAATATGGAACAAGACAAAGCCAGTATTCACTGAAACATGAAGCTGTCGTTACAGCCACTGTTATAGCCCCATATTAAGAAAAATTACTGTAAATTAACATTTTAAAGAGATGCAATTGGAGTCCTAGGAAAAGCTGCTTGTGTTTTACCAAGAAGCAAAGCTTTCAGTCACCATATGACTGAGGCATCCTAAAAATACTGTGTTTTCTTTCCTGTTGTCACCTGGGGCCAGTTGCAATGTGCTGAGAAAGATATAGTCTGCACTGTTACCCCTAGGAAGGTTTTGAGGTATAACCAGGTTTGGAAGTGATTTAAAGGGTTTGTTTCTCTCAATATTGGAGACAGAAGTCCAGGACATGGTTATTTACCCTATTCTTAGGTACTAAATTATGATTTGTGTTTGCATTTCCCATTAAATCTGGAGTTGTGCCTTACTTTGCCTCTATTCACACTGTTAAGCTCCTTTGGTGGTACCATTGAGCAAATACAGTAATGAAGGATTTTCAGGGCTGCAGAACTACTTGTTTTGGGGGCAAGGAAGTGCTGCCAGCTGCTCTGCCAGGTGTCAGGGAGAAGAAGCAGAGCAGCTTGCATGCAAGGATGCTTCATGTTTTAGTGTTTAATAATGTGTTTACTTTATTATTATTTAAAAGCATAACAACTGCTTTTAAACTAAATATTGCCACATTTTTATTAGGAAAATGACATGTTGCAGGGCCTGAAGAAAAAGCCTATGCAGAACGTTCTTGTTAATAAGCCTGAAAGCTCACCAAATCTAAACAAAAATTCTCCTGTTCTGGAATGCTTGGTCCAGCAGTTATTTGTAATACTGTGATCAAGATGACAGAGGTTGCAAGGTCAAGTCCAGTTATTTACTGCTAAGAGCTTTAAAACAAACATTGTTTATGATGATGCACAAGTTTGGTTATCTAATTTTCTCTCTCACCAATAGTACTTGCTTCCGAATATTCTTTTTGAAGATCCTTTCTCTAGAAGCTCACCTACACAAATGAACATACAGCTGCATAAGGTTCTTGTGTCCTTCCCTAATCTAAATATTTCTTTAGTCCACTGGAAAAAAAAAAAAAAAAAAGGAAAGAAAAAAAAAGAAAGAAAAAAAAAGGAAAAAAAAAAAGGCTAAATGCAAGCATATTTCTTTGGTCATTTATCATTCATCTTGAGATTCCTGAAACCATTCACATGGTCTGAAGGTACAAGTACTGATGTAAAATACATTTCTGGGCTTTGAATCTGAAACCACCAAAGAAAACTTAAGCTATTGTACTATGTAGCTACAAGTACACACAGCAATATCCCTTCCTAGTAGTTTATGATAGTAATTTGCCATGAGTACTGGCCTCTAACTTATTTCTAAATTCAGGAGAAAAAAAAAATCCCCAAAAGGTAACAAAAGGTAATTGTTCCTGATTCTCATTAGTGCAGAAAAAGCATGCTTAAAAAGGTGTTTTTCATGAAAGCCATATTTCTTTGGTTTTAACTATTTCCTTATGTCCTTGCAGATTCAGTTTTGATATGAATAAACAAGCTCCAAATTTAAACTGAATGCAGATCTTACTAAAAGCCATAAATTGAGAATTTATTCCAAAAGCTGTTCTGATAGAGTCTTATTTTGAACTTCAGGACATGCCTCAAGGCTCTGTGTGGGGGCTTTTGCTTAAGCATGATAAATGAAAGAGACTAATTTTACCTTGTGTAAAATTTTATCCGCCATTTCAGCTGATAATTTCTGAGTTTATTAAATACACTTTTTTTTTTCCAAACATTTCACATGATTAAGATGTTAAAACAGGTTTTCAAAGGACTGGGAAGCAAGGGTTTGTAGACAATCTGCACTCAAAAACTGGAAGTCCACGTTGCTTGATATAAGTATTTTTAACTGTGTTAGGAGTATACTGCTGGGAGAGCCAGCTGAATGCAGAAGTGTGGCCAGGAAATCAGCACACTGTTCAATTCTCTCATACAAAAGACTTCAGTTATGTTAGCCTGTAGTTTGTACTTCAGTGGCACCTTCCCAAAAGGAAGATGGGAAAACTGATAAAGAAGCCTACACCAAGATCAGAAGTAGTATTTTTGCCTGTTGCTGCTTTATGTGGCAAGACAGTGTTGTAGGACTAAAATAATGTTTATGTCTTTATCCTAGGTATTCATCGGTTGAGTCTGAAAGTTGACTGTGATCTAAAAGCTAATCTTTTTAAAATAGCTTTATTCATAGTATTATTGACGTGGAACAGAGGAGACGAACAGTACAACCTAAATGATTTTCTGTGAAAATATAGTCTCAAAACTATATGACCTTACGGAGAGTATTTACTGAAAAAGTAACCCAACACACCCTAAAGAAGGAGATGTAAGTGAAAGAATATAGATGCAAAACATGTTTGAAGGGATGAAAAATAGATTAAACAATGAACGTAGGCAAAGTTTAAATTAGCAGAAAGTGATAAGCTGGCAATTTTCCAAAGCTGAAAAAAAAACAGTAAGCTTTCATCCTTTGGAAATGACAACTAGTTAGATATTCTATTAAGAAAATACTGATGTGCAAAGAGGGGGCAATACAATTAGAAAGCAATTTAAATTTGTATGAGACAAAATGTCCACTGAGGTCAAAACCATAAATATTATGTTTGTTCCTTATCAGAGGTGAAATAATCAATTTAATACTTAGTGCATATGTCTCCCTCAAAGACAGTCTAACACCGAACAGGTTTGGACCTGCGTTTTGGTAGAGACGGTGTACTTTTATTTATTTATTTAACTCTAAATTATTAGGTGGGCTTTTACCTGCTTTCCTTAACATAAGAAAAGTTTGTGTGCAAATCTGACATGGATTGAAATTCTGTAAACATGTTATTGTTTTTTCTTCTAAAGACAAGGTAAAAAAAATCAAGTTAAGGAAAAAGCCAGGGAAACAACAACAAAAGCTGTTTAAACCAGACGTTTCAGTAAAGAATGTGTATGTATAAATAATACATACATTTTTATACCAGTCTTGTCTAATGTGCTAAGATATTCTTTTCACTGAGGTAAAAATAAGCAGAGGTTACCTCAGAGGAAGATCAACAAAATAAACTGATGAGAGAGTTTTGCTATCATGCCTATTTGACTTAGCATTTTTGAAAGCTGCTCTGTTAGAGGAAATTTTTTCCACTCAGTTTGCTCTGTGAGGATGCTTTAGTGGAGACGAAGTGGTCCTTGCTGAGCTTTAGCCCCTCTGAGGGCTCTTCAGCATCTGCCCTTCAAGCTATATAATCAAATTCATTATATCCCCATATTCCTCCTCCCACAGATGGTAACTGCTTGATCCCTTCTTCACGGGCCATCATGGCTATTAGCGCTATCTATCTCAGCAAGGTCCTTTCAGTGTTTTCTCCCAAACACTAACTGATGTGTGTTTGTACTATGTACGGCCTGCGACCCCACCACATGGCCCAGGTTTCAGGGCACCCGCCTGCCTTACTGCATTGCCCCTCAGGGCCTTAAGGACTGGAGGATAGAGAACAAACAACTGACTGGATCTCTGGTGGCCTTCAGGTTTTCCAGACTCTACCTTTAGGATATAATTACAGGACATGGATTTCCTGTAAACCACCTGCACAGGGATGTCCTGCATCTGAGAAATCTCAAACAGGACATACCATCTTACTGCTCTTCCTCCACAGGCTCCTGAGTACCCTCCAAGGCCAAGACAGTTTGAACCAGGAGGCACTGTCACTCCAGTGGTGTCTCCAGCCATGTAGAGTAGATAAATATTCTGCTTAGAAAAAGAAAAGAGTGGAACATGGGATTTGCAGAAAAAATAAATGTAACCAACAAGCTACTGTAAGAAGGGGAAGGCGTCTTTGCCTTCTGACACCTATAAAAGCTGTCAGTAAGTGGGAGCAGGAGGATCCATGATATACAGTAGATTGCATGGAGGAAAAGGACTTTTGTCCAGTTTAGACCTTTGAGGTTAATAACCTCTTTTGAGGTCATGATGCACATTGTCAATATTGTTACTGTTCATATTTGTTCAATTGTGGTATCTATGTAAGTGCTTTCCAGGACATGCAATAACACTGTCCGTTCTTCAAAGTACCTATTCTCCATAACAGGAGTGAGGAGAGAGATCTGGATTGTGTCTACCTCAGGGGTCGCTTTCTGTGTGCTAGACAAAGTAATCCATAAGTAAACCATAAGGGATCCATTAAATACCAACTTTGTGCACGTAAGAGAAACCTATGAGAATTTAGTTTTCCCCTACACCAGTTTTATTCTCACAAGAAACAATACACATCTTAGTCCTGAGCCACAGTACAAAATACAGTCCCCTCTGAGTGTGGCTCCAACAGTGTAGTCCTCTGGCTTCTATACAATTTCTGTGATGAAACACAAGCATCTGTACATAGAATTTCTGGAGTTCTTAAATGGGGAATGAAATCCAGAGACAGCCATACACAAAGACTTGAAGGCCAAATGCATTACCAAACATTTTATTTTTCTTATCTTTTTTTTTTCAACTATGAAAACAAATTATTTTACTAATGACCAATAGTTATTTCACTTTGACTTTGTATGCAAGCTGTTTATTTTTTAATCAATCTCCGTATCTTTCAGATTGTTTAAAAGATAAAGCTAGTGATCTTATGGCAAAAAACATACCAGTATGAAGTGAATGACCTGAATCTGCCAGCATAAATTGGAAACACCACTACAAGAACTTGCCAATCCATCCCTATCTTATTCAGTCTTGAAATAGAGGACTGGACAAGAGTAATAAACACTGTGTTCTATTCATAGGAGTTATTTAACTTTATCTTGAGGTTCAAATTTTTTCACTATTCATCAGAGAGGAAAAAAAAACAATGGTCATTGGTTAGCCAAACTACGTTATTTCTGATGTAAATGGAATATTGAATTTCAGTGTAACTTCTTTCCAGTAACTGGTCTTTCACAGTATCTTAGAAAACATTTTCATCAAACTATAGAGTTATACTTTTAACTTTATTTGGATACAGAATTCACTCAAAGCCTATTAAAGCATACTGTCTGCTTTTTTTAAATAATATTCAATAATTTAAAGAGTAAAAAATGACAACTTTTGTAAATGTTCTGATGCCACATTTTCTGAAAACACACTGTACACAGTAAAAGTTTGGCCTGAATGGCAATTGTCAGAACATAGTCCTGTTTGCTCCTGGAGATACCAGAATGATTACTTTTTGTCTGAACGCAAAGGGGTGTATCTGATGAGTATTTAAGAAGGCAAATAGGAAGAGGACTAAAGATGCTCTTAATATCAATAGTCACATCTTGTTAATATAAAAGTTTGCTGTATCTTGGGTAGATTAAGCTAGCTGGGCAGTGGCAAACACATAGGTTTATATTTGATAAAAAGTTGTTGTTTATTTTCTGCAAAGAAGCCTAGAAGTAGAATAGTGGTTAAAGGAATTTTATCTTTGTCTTGTCTCAGAGCAAGCAGATATAGATTGGATATATGTGGTGGTGTAGTCCCCTCACCCCGCCAGCCTGAAACTTTATAATCTTAGCCAAGTGATATAAAGGATTGATTGTGCATGTAGTTCTTTAGGGGTTGGGATAGTTCTTTCTGGGATTGGGATATGATCTGGTCGTATCTAGACTCCCTGGAGTTTAGATGGCAAAAGGGACCCCATTCTGAACCTTGTGACTCAACACGAGTCACCCTGATGCTTTTAGTCTGACCCTGTCCTCTATGCAGTAAATAATCTAGTGACCTTGCCATCACGAATCTTGTTAATGTCACATTTACAGTGATTGTTAAATCACTGTCTCATTCACAATTAAGCCCTGATAGATCACTGTTTTCATCAATAAACATATTGCTGCTTATTTCTTATAAGTGAAGTGTACAATTCTTTTCACAACAAAGTATGAGATTGCACTGAGTAAATGCAGACTGTGAGACAGAGTTTTAAGTGTAGTTTTACTGTTTGACAAACCATATGAGTCTTTCTGTTTTACTCTTCCATCCTGTAAGGTGGGAATAATATTCAACCTACATATATTTTACATATATTTTATAGGAGTGCTATGATGGATAGTAAATATGTGAGTGGATTGCAAAAGTTATCACTGCTTAAGAGCTATTATGCATGATTACCATATGATTCATTAATCCTCTAATGGGTAACTTGCTTCCCAGTAGAGCACTCTGCAACCTACTAACAGGATATATTATGACCAAATGGAAATTTATATTTTTAAAGTTTTATCTTGGATGTTAAATCAAATAATTTATTGTAGTTGCATTCTATGAGTCACTAACAGTACTGGAATCTCTTTAAGTTTAGCTGCAGTTCTGAAATAAAATTTCATCCTTGTCAGTTAATGAGCTGGACCAGACTGCAGTTGAAAACTAAATGAAATTAACATAAAATTATTAAAAACCTTCTAATATAAACAACTATAATTCCATTTTAAAAACATTTCCAGCTACCCGGCATATAAACAGAAACCTCACTGATGTTTATAATTTTGGTTTCCCAAAAATCCCTATCAGACCCCGTATTTTAGCTTAAAAATGTGAAGAGAGCTGTAGATACTGCCTTTGGGGGATATAAAGGTAGATTATAAGAAGCAAGAACAAAGCTCCAGAGTTGACATTTTTTCCCACATTTTCTATGAGCATATGCATAGACAACAGACCATGGTGTCAGAGAAGAGATGCCCAAGCTCACATAGCTTTGAGGTGAGCAACATTAAAAAACACCACTTCTTTACCTACCCTGCTTTAATGGTGTGAGTTCTTCATGAAGCTCAGGGTGGTTGTCATGAGTGCAGCAGTATCAGAGCAAATCCATTTTGAAAATGGGTACCCTGGTGCCTTTCTCCTTCTTCCCTTTCACATCCTCTTCAGAGGGAACTGATACTGCTTTGGATGTGCTGCTCCATGCAGCTGCTGTGCCACTGCCTTCATCTCTTCATCTCACACTTGCCATTCATATTAAGCAGGATATAGTACTATGAAACTACAAAATGAATACTATGAATATGAAAAAGGGCACTCAGCTGAGTGTGTCAACATTATGCTTGTATAATTGTATCAATCATAATCTACTTCAAGCTATTTTTCTCCTTTTTAATTTTTTTTCCTACTTTGATGCACTTGTTATACTTTTCTGCCATCTGTCCCACTGATGGGTAATTTCTGCAAAGTACTGAGGACCCTCAACTGATATTAAAGAAGGAACAGGACCTATATTTATTCTGTGGGACCAAGTCTTTCAGTATCAATGCCCCACCTTTCTGGTTACATTTATGGAAAAATGTTCCTCAAACTTTAACCTGTTGAACAGAAATCTCATGATGTTCACCCTAACCTCAGCAAGGACAAATATACAGGTAAGTTAACTTTATATGGATGCTTCTTTACCAAGCGTTGATCTTGCTTCTGTAAACTTTATTCTTTTCTATTCTTTTATTCATTCATGGATTAAATTATGCATATCAGGCAGAATATGTATATTTTGCAAGTTCTGTTGAGAAGCCAGAATATTTTTGACTAGGGAAAACTAGTACTGCAATCATTAATTTCATCAGAAGCTTCCATTAAAAAACAAACAATAGCAAGGACCATGATGTTTGACTCTAGATCTAAAATGTGCACAGACTGAGAAGTATTTTTGGGAAAAAAAAAGGACATGTAAATGTAAACTATGACTCCTGTTAGTGAGATGATCATCAGGGCTACAGGTAGATCCATTAGTGAAAATAAATAGTGCAACCCTGTCACTAACATTTCAGGCCTTCACTTAAAATGCAAATATCTAACAGTGAAAAGGAAAAAAAAAAAAAAAAAAAAAGCTTGTTGTCAGTGCAGGCTGGCATGAAATTTCTCCTTTTCACTGCTAAAAGCATTTGCATCTCAGTGCACACTAACTCTCTATTTTCTTTTCCAATGCCCTCTAGTGCTAATTGAAGATTTTGTTACTAACTGTGAATATGCAGGAAATGCCTACCAGGAACTCAGAGCTTTTGAAATGAATGAAATTTCTTGCTAACTTGTTACTTACTGCCAGCATTTGGGTTGCATTAGTAAGCACAAGTCCTCCTGAAGTTAGTTGAAATTAATACCACTTACATTTAACGATGACTCAGAAAGAGTGGGTGTAATTTCATATGTTCAGATTAAAAAAATGTATTGATGAAGCAAAATTGTGTGATGTAGATATAAATCTGTAGGAAAGATTTTGCAAAGACACGAGATGAGTATCAACACCAAAGTTTTTTGCTGGCTTGCCGCTCTTAACATTTCAGGCAACCTTATTTGCAAAATTGGCTTATTTTGCTTTTTTTTTTATTATATATAATAATTTCACTTAAAATAGTGGAGTAACATTGACATCACACTGGGAAATAATGCAATAAAGTATGAAATAGGTTAAAGAAAGCAGGGGCTGAGGTCCCTTGGTTTGTTCAGCCCAGAGCAGAGCAGGCTGAGGGGAGGCCTCATGGCGGCCTGCAGCTCCCTCACGAGGGGAGCGGAGGGGCAGGCGCTGAGCTCTGCTCTCTGGGGACAGCGACAGGACCCGAGGGAACGGCATGGAGCTGGGACAGGGGAGGGTCAGGCTGGGTGCTAGGGAAAGGTTCTGCACCCAGAGGGTGGTCGGGCACAGGGACAGGCTCCCCAGGGCAGTGGTCACAGCACCGAGCCTGCCGGAGTTCTAGAAGTGTTTGAACAACGCTCTCAGACACAGGGTCTGATTTTTGGGTGGTCCTGTGGGGAGCCAAGAGTTGGACTTGGTGATCCTTGTGGGTCACTTCCAAGTCAGGATGCTCTATGATCCTATGAAAGTATTTAGCTTATGTAACATTTTAGATTGGCAGCGCAGCTTTTATTGCTTTAAAAGTTGCTACTCAAACTAATGAAAGCTAATATCAAATTAATTCATTCTTGGACTAAAAGCATATGCATTTCATTATCATCCAGAATAAAATCAACAGATCAGATGATATTTTAAAGCCCAATATACAACCAGGTTAGGAACCAGGAAAGAAATAGAATTTTTTTATTTTCTTTTATTTTTTATTTTTTTAAGTTGAAAAATAAGAATTTCTTATTATAAATGCCTCTTCAGGGTAACAGTATCAAAATGTCTCTGAAATATGGAAAATATCTGTGAGAAAAATTATGCAAAGCAAATCTAGGGAAATATATGGATGGACGATAGGAGAACCACAGCCGGGTTGGGGAAAAATTATTCAATAAACATTCAGTAGGGCATGGAGAGCTCTTTTCAGTATTGCTGATGGCAGTTGTAGCAGCAATTCTGAAGAACGAAGTTGGATATTCATTAACTAGTACTTTGCATTTCACACAGTACTTCTGCATTCTCAAACTACACAGAGATATTGATGAACAAAACCTCCCAACCCCATTCTCATAGCTGCTGTTATCCTAATTTTATGGGGGAGGGAAAAAAAAGTATAACAAATGAAATGACTCGAGTCACTCTGTCTATGGCAAAGTTGGAAGTAATTTAGATCTGTTACCTCACTGTTATGTAGACAAAGGGCAGTACTGATGCATTTCCATGGTTTAACAACTAGAAATCAATTCTTAAAGTTATTGTTTAAAAAGGATGAACAGAAGTGGATTCCTCTTAGCTATTGCTATAATTTCACTACATTGATGTCTAAAAAATTCCCCATCTCTAAAGAAAATAACACTTCTGTGAAACTGATGTTACCTACTGTTCCCATCCTGTACCTAGAGGTAAACCAGGGAGGGCTATGTTCCTATGCAATCGCCACTGTTTTTCAGAAAATCCTTGGCAAAAACTGAAGCCTGCCAGCCTTCGTGTTCCTGCTGGTATAGCTGTGAGCAACTGGATGTGCACAGAGTACTGCTCAGGTTGCAGCAGTACTTGGTTGTTCAGAGGCTCTGTCTGCACAAAGCACAGTCGGGAGTCATCAAGATGGTTTGTGTCCTGAAAGTGCTAAGGGGCAGACTGAGCTCTGTGTAATCAATATGTTCCTAGCTTGTTAACTTTTTTTTTTTTATTATTCCAATTGGCATAAAAATAAATTATGCATCTGACAAGTCAGATCACTTGAACAGCTTTAATATCTTATCCTTAATCTACTTTTCTCTAGCCACTGGACTCTATTTTGTCTGAAATGTTTTTTTTTCACTCAAGAAAGTGCATTCTGGCTGCAGATTTTCATTCCTCATTACCAAAAAAGCAAAAGACTGTGCTGCATCAATGCTCTCTGTCTTACTGCTGAAAGTTACATACATTGGTGTGATATTGGATTGATCATTGTGATAATACAGATTTTAAAATGTCATTTGAAGCCTCTGTGCCCAGCATCTAAGTATTTTTTCTGCTACTGGGACCCAATAGACTGTATTTGTTTCTGTTGAATTTCTTACATTCTGTTACTTCTATGTGACTGCAGCACACTGCCATGAAATAGCGAATTGATTTTGCTCTTCTAAACAGAGAGTACTAAATACTGACAGTCATCAAGCTTTTTACATAAAGGCCTTTGAGACTTTATTAATTTAAAATCATATTAGATGCCTTCAGGGCACGCTCAGTAGTCATTTTTTTCAATTGTTTTTCTTTTTTCTTTTTTTCATTGTGTTTATTTCCAACAAAAATTCCCTAAGGCAGGACTACATTCCCGATGCATTACAGACTTCAACTCTTGTGTTCTGGTCTGCCTTCCTATATATATCTTGCTAGCTTTTCTGTTGACTGTTGCCTTGTATGTGAGCCAGACTGAACATAGAAAAACCCTAAGAAAATAATTGGTTCTTAGTGTTTGAAGGAGGAGGAGACAGGTTACAGTTTGCAGGAAAGAGGCTGGTTTCACCTGGCTTGCCTGCCTGCAGAAAACTTAGAGTATCTTCTAGAAGTGCTTCCCTACATAGAGCAGCATCGTTTCAGTTCAACATGCTATTTATTTGAACCAAGTGCTCTTCATGTATTTAGGACAATATTTCTTGTACACAGAGTGCTGTATAAATAGTATAGTTAGAGGTGAAAATGAAAACAGAGACACTAGTGTCATCTGCTGAAGGTGATAAACCACATTGTAATGAGAAAAAATGTAATTTATACAGTGTTTAAATTGCTTAAAACATCTGAGAAAGTAGTGCTCAGACTTTTTTTCCTGTCACAAGTCATCGTTAGGCAAATAATAAGCATAGAAGTTCCGGTGGAACAACTGAATATTGAAATCTCTAATTGAAAATGGAGCCATAATGGAAACATTTCTGTCTGAAGTCCAAGTATGGGTGAAGATGACAGGGCATTAAATAGATGTTGTTCATGCTCAGACAGCTTGCAAACAGAAGTGATATATCTAGTCTTTCTGCATAAATCTTTTCCATGGGTTAGTAAGATGTTTTAGTGTGGCACTTTAGTAGTTTGACTAAACAGCACAGATTTCACTAAACAGCCATAATATAGTGGCTTGTCGTTTCCTTGTAATTATTTTTTCCCATTTGACATTGATTTTATTGTGAGTATATACCATGTCTTCCTGGAAAAATCTCACGTAGTTCTGAAAATTAAAGCACAGACTTAATCTCCATGACTGATACATATTATTTATGAGATCTGTGTTAGTGTGCTCTGAACTAGATGGTCAAGCTATTTCTCTGCCTCTGTACCCATTGTTTATGGAGTAGTGACCTTCAAAATATAAGACAGCACAGTGGTTTATGTAGGTTGATAGATAGACAAATGGATGGGTTTCTATTAATAGGCTGATTGCTGTGACTGAAAAATTTAGTTATGCAAATGATCAGTCTTTTCCTCTCTGCTGAATTAATTATTAAGGAAGAAGAACAGAGACTAAGATGTGAATTTTCAGCAAAGGTATAACTCAAGGTGTCCTGGTCCTGGCTGCAGCTCTGCCCATCCTCCTACACCAGTTTCTCTCCATCCTCGCCCCTCACTGTGTGCTGCCCCTGCAAGTCAGAGGAGTTTTCCTTGTGCTCTTTATTTCCAAGGCAGAAGCATGGTATTCTGAAAAGCCTCCTGTGGGGTTTCTTTGAAACCAAGTGCCACAAATCCCATCAATCACATGTTTTGGTCAGCCAAAGGGGCACAAGGACTGGCCTGAATAGCATTGGGAAAGACTTTGGGCACTTCATCACTCCAGGTTGACTGAGATCATGCTGGAAAGGTGATGAGGAAGAAAAATCCAGCAGCACCAGTTCATTTGGGGTTAAACGAATCAAAGTCGAGTTTGGGCTTGCCGGGCTGCTGCTAGGCAACAAGTAACTTTCTGCATTCAGAACTTCCCCACTAATTGATTCTTGACACCATTCCCTGTTGGTTTGTATAAATAGAGAGCTGTTGCTGGGAGGAAGAGAGGGAAACTGGGGTGCAAGGACCTGCAGTATGGAGGTGCAGAGCATCCCTTCCCATGGCAGGAGGGATCCAGTCCCTACGGGGGGGTGGCAACCACTTGAATTCACAATTGATAAAGCAATACCGATGCTGAGGAACAAAGAAATCCACAGGAGAAATATTGCAGGATGTCAGCCTTTCAATGTGTCCACAGAACACATACCTCTTACATGCACTTATGCCTCGGTTAAATGAAAGCAATCCACAAATAATAGGAACAAGCCTTCCTTACAGGACTAATATTTGGCTGACTGGCAGAGCGAGTGCAGCACTAACAGCATATGCACTTCGTGCAGGTCTACCAGCATAGAGAGGGGAGAATTGGAGCAGGGATTTATAGGATCTTGAGATTCTGGGAGAACCAGGCTAATGACAAGAAAGGGGAAGCTTGCCTGAAGGAGAAAAACGAGCCCAGCAAGTGTCTGAATGTCAAAATCCTCTTTTATAGATGGCTCGTTTCTTAAATAAAGAAAGGAGTCTTTATTATATTGGCTCTGTGCCCACCCCAATAAGATTTTACCCTCACTACTGACTTCAAGACTGAGGCATTTTAAGGACCATTTCATGAATTAAACTATTGTTCCTTATAAATAAACTCTGATTCTTTTTTCTCTCATAAATTATTTATTTCCTAGCTCTTTATTCTCCTGCAGAGAAATGAAAGGTATAGAGAGAATGAAAATGGGATGTTTCAAAGATGACAGAAAATTCAGTTATTTTTTTACAAGAGTGAAAATTCCCTTTCTCGACATGGATGTAATGGGCAGGTGTTACATTTCTATATCCAGCATGTATATGCCAAATGTTACATGATATTCTCACTTTACTTGCTTTTGGGCATGTTAGAAAAATGTATACCATTATGCTTTTTCTGAATCTTTCCATATGTTTCTGCAGATGTTGGGGGGTATTTCTTCCTTTCTTCTTTGACGTCCTCTCTGAGATGCTGCACTGCAATAGTGCTGACCTTGTGCTGCTCGGGTCAGGTGGTCTGTTTCTCTAAGCAGCTGAGAGTTGGAAGGGAATATTTCTTCTTGGATATTGTTATTCATCTCACTTGGACAATACCTTCACACAGGATTTTGTTATTAGGGTGAGGGAATTGTAGTTAATTGTTAACGACCATATTCATCCTCTTTCTAGATGAGATGGAACTATTGCCAGTGAGCACTGCACCCTATTTTTGATAGTTTCATTTATAAATCAGTAGCTATTCCATATATATTTACATGTTGGGAAGAGTGCATTAATGTATTTTGGCATGCTTTTCAAATATGCTGCTGCTGCCCTTTTTATTTTTTTTATTTTTTTTTTTGTATCTATTACCACTATCTTTCTTTTTTTCCTTAATAGTGACAAAAACTATTTAAAGATTAAATCAACTATTATTTTTTTTAATTGAAGGTTGTCTTTGTGAGGTACAAATCAGAAGAAACCCGACTAACATATGTTTATTTATTAGTAAACATATCCTGATATAGTTACTCTTTTTAAAATAGAAAAGCATTTTGAAAGTACTTTGGCAAATTTAAATCCTGACCTCTGCTGTTTTCAATTCCTTGTGGAACAGCAGAAGTGAAATGCACTACCCAGGAGAGTGATATGGAGCTCAGAGAAAAATCAAACTGACATATTTGTTCCTTTTTCTTTTAAAACTACATCTATTTCTCTCTTGATAATTCTTGCAAAATACTTATGCTTCCACTTCATTCAGGGTTCCAAGAAAAGCTGAATAAGCTCTTCTGAAACACTTTTTTTTTTTTTTTAAGATTTAGACCCATTTTATCTCAAAAGTTACTTGCATATAATACAATTAACATTACCTAGTTACTCAGAAATGCCTACCAGTTGGATACTCAAACTAGCCTTGCCTACATACCAGCACTGCTAATTTCACCCTGAACTCTTCGTGTTTTCTGAATATTTAGGATTCAATTTATATTACGTGCTTATCTGGATAGTAATGCAGAGTTACTTTTTGCAGGGACAGAACAGATGACAAAAAGCCAGTGGGCTGCTGACTGCCTCCCAGGATGTCTGGGAAGCCCTTCAGGGAGGTACAAAAATTTGTCTCTAGTGTAATTGCAGAGACTCCTTAGAGAATTCACACAAGACCAATTAGTCACAGTGTGTTTACTCCAGTTGCAGTGCTTTTCTGCCTCATTTTTCTACCAACCTTTGACGCTTTTTAAAGGGTCTTTTAAGCCTTTAGAATAAAATTTTTAAATCACAACGTGGAGATGAATTCAACATTTGGTTAAACAAGTTAAAGCGCACAAAGAATGTGAATATGAATACCCCTGATCATGCTTGAAGAGCCAAAACAAATCTACGTGTGCTTTTAAACAGGATTTTAATCTCAGATAAAATGAGGTTTTGGTCAAGATTAAATGAGGAGGAGATAGCCACTGTTGCCTGTGATGTCTTGCCTATGCTTGCCTCACTATTCCCTTCACTGTTATTATTAAAATATGGGTGCACTGCAATAAAAAGTTAATGATGACTTAGAGGCACTGGAGAAGGCTTAGGTACCCTTTTATATTGAATCTTAAATAGAAAATAATAGTAATGATGGCTCTGAGTATCCTCTGCTTAATGAAAGAATTGTAGTTGTCTGCATTTGGAATTCTTGCAAGGCAACCATGTAATAGATAACAATATCTACCAGGTTCTAAATTCCCTGTATAAGCATTATTTATGACTGCTGCTGGCAAAGCAGTTACTCCATTTTCCAAGCCAAGTTGCAGTGAAAGTTCTGGCAGCAATCAAAGAGGAGCCTCTAAAATATATATATGAAATAAGTAATATTTTTGGTCTTCTAGACATTATTGACATGAAAAGGTGAATAGAGTTTCAAACTGTTAGTTTTATTAATATATTTACACTTTTTCTTGTTCTTTTGGATTTTATCACTAAGGCAAAGGAATATATAACCTCCCTCTACTTGAGGCCTGGATGATCTAATATTTTTTTCAGTAGTATAACTTATTTTTTCATTGCTGTTGGAGAGACTTTTTTAATACATAAAACTAAAATCTATATGTCTATATGTAGTTTTTTTTTGGAATATTTTTGAAGTTTACTTGATCTATGTCAGAGACTTTGAAAAACAGATAGAGAAACAAGCAGTTTAACCTATAAAGATATCTACCATGGAGTTAAAAATCACATACTAACTATAGAGTGCCAACATTTTCCAAAGTGGGCAGTGATTGTGGGTGCATTCCTGCCCAAGCTGAGCTCCAACTTCACGTCTGATCTCAGCTGCAGCTCAGCTCCTTCTGGAAATTGGGCCAACAATGTCTCAAGTTTGGGTAGAAGAGATGAGATGCCTAAATAATGAGTGCTTATTTTTCAAAAGTGGCCTGAATTTCAGGTTTTGTTCCAAGAGTGGAACAAAAATATTATCCTAGTGATTGTTATATGTTTTCCATACATTAATGGTTTTAAAGCACTGTGAGATTTTCAGAGGGCTCTAGAGCACCAATAAGTAGGACTATAAACTAATACACAGGAAGATATTATATGTGTTTTTATAATACTATAGGTTTTATTTTATGCTTTTCCCACTATACTGCATGGTAGAGTGAACACAGGGAATAGTAAAGCAACACTTTGCATTTTATGACTGGGGTTCAATATCACCTTAAACCTGGATGCTTCACCTCCTGTCTCATTATGCCACCCATGAAGGGCAGGTTTCTTTGCCTCTGTGAAAGCAACCAGGAAATGGGGTGGGTATATCTGACCCAGAATATCCCCAAAGAGATGCCACAAGGGTCCAATGACTGCTAACCAGACTGGGGAATGGCTTCCAGAAGGATCAGGGTGTCCTTGCAATACACTAGGTGCTTCCCAGTTGCATGCCTGCAGAAATCACTTATATCAGCTGTGCCAGTCCCATGGGCAGCCAGGCTTGTCTGTATCTTCTTCCGATGCTGATTTCACTCATACTGTCAAGCTCATGGTTAATATCCTCTGTCTATGAGGGACCTGCCAGAGAGGATATCAACCTGCCCAGAAGCCTCACAGCTACACAGATGAAACTGGGCACAGTAAAGAAGGACTAGATAAATATTTCATGCTTGCTGCAATGTGATTTTTGACCAAACACAGTTTCATAAAAGTAAGGGAAGAATGAGTCAGTGACTGATTTTATAATCAGTTTTTGGAGCTTTTTTGAAGAACTCTCTGTTTTTGGCATAAGAGCATGATCATTTCAGAGTCTCACATCCAGCATGCTGAGGAGATATTTGAGGCAGAGTCTCTGGATGCTGTAAGCAATCTCGAGGACAGAAAGAAGGCATCCCACAACACCAGAGCAACCACAAAAGACTAACAGAAAGCGATGTACATATCGAGTACAGAAAAAGAATACAATAAAATATTGTCAAAGTAACATCAATAGTCTGCCAGGCCCCAGCAATGGGAATGACCTGGAGCATGTCACACAAGCTCCACAAAACTCCTGATGAACAGTAAGTTGACATCTCAGATCCTGCCCACCCCTTCTTAACTGTGTTATAATTTTCCTCATCTGCTAAGTAAGAAAGTAGAACATAAAGATCTAAAAGAGAAGTGCTGGCAGTCACCACAGAAAACGTGCTAAGATACAGGCAGAGTCTGAGAACCGGTGAAGCTATGCAACAGCAAAGGGCCTCAAGGTAGGATAAAGAGGTGCAAGTAAGTGGCAGAAGAAAAGTAAGAATACACAGAAATTTTTGCTTCCTGAAAGTTTAAAAATGGAGTTTCATTCTAAACAGGATGTTGGTTGGCTAGTCTGGGACGTGGGAGAATTGTATTTTAAGTGTGAACTTCTCTATTTGGAGCAGCATTTCCAGGCCATTAAAAAGCGACTTTCAGTTGTGTTTACTGTCACTGTGCAATTGTAAAAAGTTACTGACTAAAATGTGTGGGAGATGAAATGTCTTCGATGACAATATCCCTGCTAAAGAAAAAATTGCCTTTGCCTTCCCCACTAATCTGCCAAAAAGTAGTTTGCATTGGAAATGTTCCATTTTTATGCTAATAAGATTTGACAGTAACTGAGATTTCAGCACTGGGACCTATATAAGTACCGGCTGGGAGAATGTACAAAATATTATTTTTAAGGAACAGGACTATGGTTTGGTTATTTTCTAACTAGAACTAAAGCTTCCCACATTCTGCATAAAATAATCTAAACCTACATTTAATGCTGGAGATAAAACCAAACCTGAGGGCCTTATTCTCTGCTCATTTCCACCATGGCTAACGAAGTCTGTGAAACTACAATGATCCATAAGCAATTTGAAAGAAGAATAATTATTGCAGTAAGTAGTAAATAAAATTAATAATTTAGAAGCAATTAACTTATTCTCAAGGAAAATAATAAAATGAACAAGATTTTTTTTCTGTATACCATTAAGAGGTAGAAGTTCTAGCTGATGGACATAAAATATGTGGGGCAGAATCATAAAAATAGGTTATTTTTTAATATGTGCATATTCTAGAATGAAAAATAAAAAGATGTTGATAAAGCAGTTTCAAAAGCAATGGAAAAATGTTTACATTCTTTCAGAACTTTTCCTTTACTTTTTCACATTTCAGACTTTCACAGGAATGTTAAAATGGCATAAGAATGTAAGGCAGTGCTGAATCAGACCAAATGCCCATCTAAACCAGTATCTTTTCTCTACCAGTGGCCCTGGTGATGCCTAAGGACAAATATAAAAACAGCAAACTTATATGATATGATGATTCACAGTCACAAAAGTGAATTGCTTTCATTGCTTAAAGGTCAGTATACCTCAAAAGTCATAGTTTAGTCCTTGAGTAACATTACTGAAACAATTAGAATTATACTCAGATAAGTAATTCATGCAGAATTCCCACTGAGTAACAAATATTTCTGTTTATCAAGCAACAGTTGTGCTTCATAAAACATACATGTTGTTTAAGAAAATAGGTACATTTTACAGCTAGAGATGAAAATGTAATGTAATTCACAGATTACCATTTACATTACTTTTTTTTTTCTTTCCCCCCCATCATTACTGCAAAAACATCACTCACAGGGAGGAAAAGGTTGATGACTATTGAACTACAAATTCAAACAATAGTAAATATCTTTGTAATACTAATTAAAGTAACATCACAGGTATCTGCTTTCCGTGAATTTCGGTGCATGTTTCTACTGAACAGAAGCAAGTGATACTACATAAAATGGACTGCTGCTACCAACATAATACTTCTCCTAATACAGATGCTCTGCTCAGAACACATCATACTGAAAATTACTCCTGCAGTCACACTGGTACCCAAAGAGGTATGCATAGAGAGTGTCTCCTACTCCCAACTCCTTTTCAACGGCCAGCAGGAAACTTTACACTCAGCAGACAGCTATGGATCAAAAAGAGCCTCTCTGTGTAGTTGAGCTGATCCCTATTTCATATTCACATCACATCCTGTGCTCAGGTGGATCTATCTGATGGCTTGAAGACACTTTTAATAGGTTCCTCACCTCATTTTCGGACTAGATTGATCCAATAGCTCAATCTAACATATGCTTGTAGGTCTTGCCTCCCTTTGCTCATCAAAGCTCCACCAATCTGCTAAATCTGTTTTCCTCTAATTTCAGTATTTATGAAGGTTTGAAGCAAATAGATGTCCATCTTACAGCGGGTTACACCACCTTGTCTGCTTGTCCCCTACCATGAACAAATGTAGAGGACAGTTTGGAAAGGAGATGTACAGATGGAAGGGCTGGTTCTGAATCCCCAGTAAGCACTGTGTGTGCCACATTCACCTTGAATTATGAGAACCTTGTAACTGGAGAAAACAGCTGAATAGCAGTGCTAAATTGCTAAGAGATACCCATTACAGCTAATGAGAGGAGAAAAAAATGTGCATTTTAAACTAAATGTTACTCTTTTCAATAGCAAAATAACACATTTCTTCATTTTCTGCAGTTCTTTAACTATTTCTCCTAATGTTATTTTGGGCTTATTCAGGAAACTAACAGGTAAAAATAACATTTACCCAATAGTGGCAAGTCTTTCAGTCTGCAGAAATAAACATGAAGAGATAAAAACATGAAGAGCAGTAAGTGGATTATATCTATTAAGTAGACCATTTTGTCATCTCAGCTAGTCATTTACTAATTTCAGGTGTTTGTTGTTGTTTTGTTTTTTGTTTGTTTGTTTTAAATATAATTACCCAAATTAGTGGTAATTATTACAGTATCTACATCCGGGTATGCAAAAGCTATGCTCTGTGACTCATGAAAGAGTGACTGTTTTGGCTGTCAAAGCATAATGCTAGCACTAGTCCTTTGTTTTGATATGATAACAATTTTTGAAATCATTCTGGAAAGACAATGAATTGTACATTCAGAGTAGTGCAATTGCTACTTTGAAAACAGCTCTTCTTGAAATGTTTTGCTTCATCGAGAATTGGCAATGCTTAAGTGAGCAGTAAGTGTAATATTATCTGGTTTCCAAGCCACGGCTACATTGTAGAGCTAATTAATGACTGGGAAAACATTAAGAAGGCTATTATATACCCACCATAAAAATGATCTGTTAAATATGTACAAAGAAATATATTTTTATTAATTATCTGAAAGCATATCCTCATTGAAATACAGACATGTCACAACACAAAGTTAGCATGCAGCAAGAATGTTTCATATAGTGATAATATTTTGCTTTATATAAGGTGGGAAAGACTTATTTCAGCAGTATGCATTATTTTCACAACAGAAACTGTTCTGTGGTCATTTTATGAGTATCTGTGCTTTCTATATCTAAATAGCTACAGGATTTAATAAAATTTGAGTGCTAACAAATTTTTGCTGAACTATTTCTGAGATTTGTGTGCTAACCAGCTACTCTACTGGAATTGCCCTGAATACTAGAACCTGCCAAAGAACAATACACTCTAAGCGCCACAAATATTTAGTGAGGTAGCCTTCTAGAAAAATAGTAAAATTGAGATGTCTTTGTAGTATATCAGCTTGCAGTAACATGTTTGGGAGAGACTCAAATGATACATGGGAGATAGATGGTAGGAATAATAATTTTAGCAAAGCTGACGCGAAGTGCCAGATACCACAGATAACCTTCCAGCCCTAAACAAATCTTTAAAAAATGAATCTAAAGCCATGTTTATTCATGGTCTTATATTCAGAATTGATCTATTCTGCAGAAGCCCTTTGCTGGTGCTCCTTCTCTCCTGCAATGATGCAGGATAATTGGAAATGTCCTTGAGCCAGGGTGTATCTGTCTGTTGTGAGAAGGATCTTATGCAGGTTTGAGAGTGGAAATTAGTTGCACATAGTCACAGCAGATTTTTTTTTCTTTTCTCCCACGCCTCCTCAGAATATAACAATTATTCCACACTTAAAGCTTGTACTCAGCTTCCTTTCTTTCCTTCTTTCCTCCCTTCCTTCCATTTATTTCTTTCTAATTTCTTTGACTTTTTACCTTTTTTTTCTTTCTTTCTCTTTATCCTTCTTTCTTCATTCCTCTTTCTGTCTTCTTGTTAGTCCTTTCTTTGTTTCTTTTTCCAGTGTTCCTCACAGAGTAAAATAGATGCTGAGGCCCGGATGAAATTAATGTAATTGAATAATCCTCATTTGTCTCATTATCTTCTTGGCAAAATAAAGACTGCATCACTTGTGGTTAGAGATCCTCTGAGTTGTTCTACTACTGCTGTAATTAAGATGTCATGGCTGGCACTGCTTATGAAGGTCTTTTCAGATATTAAGGAAAAAACTGAGGGAGAATCTGAATAGTTTTTCAGAGACACATGAAAAAAATATTTGTCTTTTTACATGTACCCAAGATAAGATACAGTGCACTGATGTCTATAACAGTTCATGTACCTTTGCTAGCAGTTTTGTGACCTTTCCATATCTCAAAGGCAGTCTCAGTTCAGTCATGGGAACGTTCTCCTGAGCATGCAAATGGGGAAACACTCATTTGGGGGTGATTTTCATAAAACACCAGACAGGGCAAAGAGAGCTTTCCTGTACAGAGCATTAAGAAAGAGATAACTGCTCCGCTAATGAGCTATGGTGTATTCCCTTGTAACCAAGGGGGAAAAAAAATAACCAAGGTAAATATCTTTCTCTTAGGGAGAAAGCTTTAAGTGCTTATTGTATGGATTTTGAAGAAAATCTGCTCTGCATAAGTCTTCCCTGCTCACAGAGAGTAAAATTCAGACCTTAACAAACAGCTGGAAGTTGATCTCCAGAATCACACGCTGCCTCTGCCTACATGCTTGTGTTGAGATGAAGGCCCTCTGTGAGCTGGTGCTCAATGGTCACCAAGGGGCTGCATGCAGATGAGCAAGAACTTCCATAAGCACCAGGAGATAATGTCCTGCCTGCCACACTGCAGCTGTCCTCCACACCTGAGACTCAGATATCAGCAAGGCTCCAAAGTGGGCCTGGGGTTCTGTTTCTGACCAAAACATTATCACATCTTGTCCCTACAAATGTGAAAAATTTGGTGGGGAAACAGCATGTTTTCCCAGTTTCAGCTGTTAACTTTCTTCTTGGTAGCTGATATAGCACTGTATTTTGGGTTTAGGATTAGAACAATGCTGATAACACACTGGTGGTTTAGTTTTTTGCAGAGCAGTGCTTACACTAAGTCATAGTCTTTTGTGTTTCTAATGCTGCCCTGCTATCGAGGAGGCTGGGGGTGCACCAGGAGCTGGGAGGGGACACAGCCAAGACAGCTGGCCCAGGCAGACCAGAGGGATGTCCCACATCATGCTGAATGCTGAATCATGCCATCATACTGAACTGGTATTTTGATATTTGATATTTTGGGTATAGTTCTCTTTATGCAAGTCAAGGACTCCTGCGGAGAATAGGTGATTCTGAAATCCCAAAGGGCAGCCAGGGGCTGAGTCAGCCTTCACTGTAATTTATGGCCACTGTGGGTCTGTCCTAGGTCACATGGAGGCTGCCGGTGGGATCACACATGAAAAAGCTAGATTGCTCAAGTACAGTGTGCTCATCCCACATCTGTCCTCCTAGCCCAAGCATCCAACCCTGAGCAAAGGGATAAAAAATCCAAAGGCTTAAAAGAGGGTAACTGGGCAGAATGTAGCTGGAGAGATGCTCTAACAGAGTGCAATCTTCAGATTTCTCCAAGTTTTCTAGGTCAGTTTTTGTTCTGCCATTATAGGCAGGCCAGAGCTTATTTTCACAGATGTTTCATTTAGATATACCTTATGCTATGACCGATTATATGGTTATCCAACTCATTTAAGGATGACTTAGATTCATTACTTTGAACTTTTTTTTCCATATCTAATGCAATAACAATAGACCATATTGTCTTTTAAATTATTGCTGTTAGAGAATGCCAAACAATTCTGTAGAAAAACTTGCATTTATACAACAATTTCTGTATCACAGTATCACAGTATCACAGATTTCTAGGTTGGAAGAGACCTCAAGATCATCGAGTCCAACCTCCGACCTAACACTAAGCACTCCACTAAACCATATCGCTAAGCTCTACATCTAAACATCTTTTAAAGACCTCCAGGGATGGTGACTACACCAACTCCCTGGGCAGCCCGTTCCAATGCTTAATAACCCTTTCGGTAAAGAAGTACTTCCTAACATCCAACCTAAAACTCCCCTGTCGCAACTTTCGCCCATTCCCCCTCGTCCTGTCACCAGGCACGTGGGAGAACAGACCAACCCCCACCTCTTTACAGCCTCCTTTAAGGTAACTGTAGAGAGCGATAAGGTCGCCCCTGAGCCTCCTCTTCTCCAGGCTGAACAAGCCCAGCTCCCTCAGCCGCTCCTCGTAAGACTTGTTCTCCAGACCCCTCACCAGCTTGGTCGCCCTTCTCTGGACTCGCTCGAGCACGTCCATGTCCTTCCTATAGCAAGGGGCCCAAAACTGAACACAGTACTCAAGGTGCGGCCTCACCAGAGCCGAGTACAGGGGCACAATCACCTCCCTAGACCTGCTGGCCACACTGCTTCTTATGCAAGCCAAGATGCTGTTGGCCTTCTTGGCCACCTGAGCACACTGCTGGCTCATATTCAGCCGACTATCAACCAATACTCCCAGGTCCTTCTCGGCCAGGCAGCTTTCCAGCCACTCATCTCCCAGCCTGTAGCTCTGCTTGGGGTTGTTGCGCCCCAGGTGCAGGACCCGGCACTTGGCCTTGTTGAACTTCATACAGTTGACCTCAGCCCATCGCTCCAGCCTGTCCAGATCCTCCTGCAGAGCCTTCCTGCCCTCGAGCAGATCGACACACGCACTTAGCTTGGTGTCATCTGCAAACTTACTGAGGGTGCACTGGACGCCCTCATCCAGATCATCGATAAAGATATTAAAGAGGACCGGCCCCAGTACCGAGCCCTGGGGGACACCACTAGTGACCAGCCTCCAACCAGATTTGACTCCATTCACCACAACTCTCTGGGCCCGGCTATCCAGCCAGTTTCTAACCCAGCGAAGCGTACGCCAGTCCAAGCCCCGAGCAGCCAGTTTCTTGAGGAGAATGTTGTGGGGAACAGTGTCAAAAGCCTTACTGAAGTCAAGGTAAACCACATCCACACCCTTTCCCTCATCCACCAAGCACGTCACTTGGTCATAGAAGGAGATCAGGTTCGTCAAGCAGGACCTGCCTTTCATAAACCCATGCTGACTGGGCCTGATCGCCTGCTTGCCCTGCAAGTGCCGCGTGATGACCCTCAAGATAATCTGCTCCATGAGCTTTCCTGGCACTGAGGTCAAACTGATAGGCCTATAGTTCCCCGGGTCTGCCCTGCGGCCCTTCTTATAGATGGGCGTCACATTTGCTAGCCGCCAGTCAACTGGGACCTCCCCCGATAGCCAGGACTGCCGATAAATGATGGAAAGCGGCTCGGCCAGCTCCTCCGCCAGTTCTTTCAGTACCCTCGGGTGCATCCCATCCGGCCCCATCGACTTGCACACATCCAAGCTCCATAGCAGGTCGCCAACCATTTCCTCATGGATAGCGAAGGCCACATCCTGCTCCCCATCCCCTTCCACCAGCTCAAGGCACTGGGTATCCAGAGAACAACCGGTATTGCCGCTAAAGACTGAGGCAAAGGCGGCATTAAGCACCTCAGCCTTTTCCTCATCCTTAGTAACTAGGTTTCCCCTCGCATCCAGTAAAGGATGGAGATTCTTCTTAGTCCTCCGTTTCGCGTTGATATATTTGTAAAAGGATTTTTTGTTGTCTTTAACGGCAGTAGTCAGGTTGAGCTCCAGACGAGCTTTGGCCTTTCTAATTTTCTCCCTGCACAGCCTCGCTACATCCTTGTAGTCCTCCTCAGTGGCCCGCCCTTTTTTCCAAAGATTATAAACCCTCTTTTTTCTGCTAAGCACAAGCCGCAACTCTCTGTTGAGCCAGGCCGGTCTTCTTCCACGCCGGCTCGTCTTTGGACACGTGGGGACAGACCGCTCCTGTGCCATCACGATTTCCTTCCTGAGGAGCGCCCAGCCTTCCTGGACTCCTCTGCCCTTCAGAACCGCCTCCCAAGGGACTCGGCCAACCAGCGTCCTGAGCAGCTCAAAGTCAGCCCTCCGGAAGTCCAATACAGCAGTTTTACTGGTCCCCTTCCTGGCCTCGCCAAGAATAGAGAACTCTACCATTTCGTGGTCACTCTGCCCAAGACAGTTTCCGACCACCACATCTCCCACCAGTCCTTCTCTGTTTGTGAAGAGAAGGTCTAGCGGGGCAACACCCCTGGTAGGTTCACTGACCAGCTGCGTCAGGAAGCTATCTCCCACGCTCTCCAGAAACCTCCTAGACTGCTTTCTCTGTGCCGTGTTGTGTTTCCAGGATATGTCCGGGAAGTTGAAGTCCCCCACGAGGACAAGCGCCGACGATTTTGCAACTTCTGTCAGTTGCCTATAAAACTCCTCATCCGTCTCCTCATCCTGGTTCGCCGGTCTATAACAGACCCCGACCAGGATGCTAGCCTTGCCGGCCTTCCCGCGGATCCTAACCCACAGGGATTCAACCTTATCATTCCCAGCCTGGAGTTCCACAACATCAAAAGATTCTCTAATGTAGAGAGCCACGCCACCACCCCCTCTGTGCTGCCTGTCCCTCCTGAAGAGCCGATAGCCAGGCATTGCAGCACTCCAGTCGTGGGAGCGGTCCCACCACGTCTCCGTGATGGCAACCAAGTCATAGCCTGCCTGCTGCAAATATCCTGTAAATATCCAGCTTGCTGAAAGGGTAGCTGAAACCATCACTTGAAATTGCTTGGATTAATGCATCACTAAGGAACAATTCAGGTGTTAACGAAACACTTCCATGCGCACATCGGAAAAATAAGATGGTCAAGCAATTTCAGAAGAGTCAGTGAACCACCTACATTAACTACTAGGTCAGCAGTCTACAGGTGAAACACGTTTAAAAGCTATTGAACCGTCCACTCTCCCTAGTGCATTGTATGAGCATAAAGCAAAGAAAATGCCACTTTTCATCCCTTGTGACTACAAAAATGCTTTTAACATTAGAAACTCACTTAGTAGAGCACATGCATTTAACACAATAAAGTTTTATTTTATTAACTCAGATGTAGGAAACTTGTATTAAAATCACAATCCTGCATAAGAAGTACTGAATTTAATGTGATAAAACCTGTTTGTAGATGACAGGAGATACTATATTTCCCTGCATGCTTTGTTTTATGATTTAGGGCCATTTACTGTCCATACTAAAATAAAAAATCCAGGTTTCATTCAACCTCTGTTCAAATACCTTGAAATAGATTTTAAACCCATCACATTTTTTTCTTTCATTTAAGCATCATGGAATACTGTATCTTGACTGGACATTCAGGAAGCCCTCTGGTTCATCCCACATATCCCACATACCCCAAAGCAAAAGCAGCTGTAGTCTGTGTCGTGCCTGACAGATGTTTGTCTCTTACTTTTAAAACCCCAGGTGACATCAACTCAACAACATCCCCAGGCACTCTGTTCTCATGTTATTCTATATTTTCCTTTGGAGTTTTTCCTAAATGTCTAATCTAAATCTCCCTTGCCACAGTTTAAACCCATTATTTCTTCTCCTACCCTCAGTGGAGATAGAGAATGGATTAATTACTCCTTTCTTCCTTTCAGCTGTCCTTTAGATATCTGAACACAGTTATCACACTTCCCCTCTGTCTTTGTGGTCCCCACAGCAAAAGCATTGTTATTTAGCATCATTGCCAAACTAGGAGGCAATATTTTCTGTAAATATTTCTGTAATTACTGTCAAGGGAATAGTTTTTCTACTGCATCAGTTTTCAGTGGTATTTGCAATGGGATTATCTTAGGAGAAATGACAATACTGTTCCCTTTTTGTAGTTCTATGGGGATAAAAAGAATAAAGCGGTCTAAGGGGAACAATTGCAAGAGAGAGAGAGAACCCTTCAATGAATTTTTGGGCTGCAGCTGGCTGCGATTTTCTCCTCTAGTTAAACAGTAGGCCTTGTCTTGCCTTGAACTCTGTGTAACAGCATGGTAATGGGAACTTGAGGGGCTGAAACAAAAAGGTAAGGACAGCATGTGTGAGTGTGTGTGTGCATGAGGGTGGGGGGGGAAGTTCTGTAAATGCTCCAGAAAAATGTTTCCTGTCTCATGCGTATTTTAATGCCAAGTCTTTGTGTCACTGGGAAAGAGTGGTAACTACAAGAATATTTGTTTCTACTGACTGGTACTTTGGCACCTGAAGAAACTGCTTTGCTGTCTCACAGTCACTTCTCCATTCATTTTGACTTGGACACCTTCCAGCTGCCTCTGGGGATCTATGGCCTCTCTTCCAGTGTATTATCAGCAGCATCCTTGGAAACCTGAGCATCTTTGCCCCTTTTTCATGCTGCCATAAGAGGACCCACTTTGTCCTACTCTGTTACAACTTTGCCTACAATGTAAGCACAAGGTGAAGCCAGAAGTATTTTTTGCATCAAAATTTTCTTACTTTTTTGTCACTGTATAAACATATGCGTCTCCATTATGATCATATGACATGTGCCTCCTCAGTCTGTTGAAGAGAATGACTATTTTCAGGACATCTGTGTGCACGCTGTCTACAAAGTTCAAGAGTCTTTGCTTAGCTTTCATATTTTTGTTTTCAGGATATTTTGCAAGGACCTCTCAGGATCTATTTTGGTGTTTAATAGCTTAGTCTTCAGATTCCTAGAACTTTAGAGCCAGCTATATGCTCCTCTACAAGTTGGGTCAATGAGTCATAACAATCTTACCTTACCTAATCTATAATTGTTATTACTTAATGGTCTTGAAAGTAGTAAAATTAAAATGATAATAAAGTAAACAGCATACAGAGATTTAACTGAGATACTCATTAAAACGTTTTAGTAATTTTACATTACAGAATATAATGATTCATATAATTCTTACTGATATACAAATGCCATAGCAGCACTTGACATTTATAACACATTTTAGAAGAAATTGTACTTACAACTAATTTACAAGCAGATACAAAGGGATGCCAGAGCTTATTCCTTAATTTGGAAGTAGGGCATGGACTACTGGGACCTTAGAGAGACAATGCAGACCTGAAAAACAGAGCCATATTTTAGACACTTGTCTCTCCCTTTTCTTTATGGGGATGCTTAAGCCACTATTAAGTCTGTGTAGGAATTATGTGCCTCAAAGGAAAATGCCAAAACCTGCATACACGAGCTACCTGCAAGAAAAGCTTGGCAAAAACCCATTCTGAAATTAATAATTTTTTTTATTCCAAAGCCCACATGAAAACCTACACCCACCCTTCATAAGCACCGAGAATTGTAAACCTTCCTTCCTTTCTTTCCTTCTTCCTTCATTCTTTCTTTCTCTCTCTCTCTTTCTCTCTCCCCCTCTCTTCCCCCCTCCCCCCCTTTTTTTTTCCTGTTTAATTATTAGGCACAGATTTACCAGGGGTTTTAGTCATCGCTTCTCTTATCCCTGCCTCCCACTGACTCCTTGCATGTTCTCTGCACAGCATTGAAGCTTCTCCATAATTCAAATGAAATCACTAGATGCAGGGAACCCGGTAGATGATATATTGCTCTGCAGAAGTCATGGAGTTAGTGGTCATTCTCATCCACAGCCTCATGCTGTTCATCTGCTCTATCATGAGGTCTCATCTGTCTGCAGTTCTCCTCAGCCTTCATCTCATTGGGGATCTGTTTGCCCCTTCAAAAATTAATGGAATTACTGGTGCTCATCTTTTGCATATCTTGGGTTGTACAAGTGCCTATGAATCAGCCAACGTAGGTCCAGTTTCTTCCTCTGGCAGGGAGATTAATCACTTAACTGCTTTTGATAATAAACTGGAGATCACTGATGAGCTCTGAAAATGATGAAAAACAGTAGCCATGAGATTCTGCTGTACTTGTTCAAGGCGAAGAGAGAATGTCGAGGAAATCTGTCTTCCCAAATCATCCTCCCAAGACTGCAATGGGAAGGATGAGCTACAGTAAGATATTTTCCATTTTTAAAATCTTTTAGTTGACATACCTTTTGAAGAAAGAGTGATTCTGCACTTGAAACTCTGGTTAAAAGTTTGTTTATGTCTCTGTTGATTTGTTTTATGCTCTTGTGAGGAAATTAAACTGTTGCCAGAATATCTGTAGGTGTCAAAGTACTGGAGGCCACTGAGGGGCTGCATCTACTGTAAGACTTAAGTAACTAATCTGTGAGGTGACTTCTAATAGGAGCAAGGATCAGACTGTACATGAGAATCACAGAGAGCCCTTGTGGTGAACCACATCTGTCTTAAGACCTAAAAGAGCTGGATTGCCTCACATCAGTCTGGTGGGTCCATGGGATTTGAGATGTCAAGCTACCAGCCAATTTTCTTCCTGTCATGGGGGGATGATCAGCACCCCCAGGAACTGGATGTTGCAAACTGTTTGGATTGTGTGGCTCCACACACTGAAAAACAGGTCAGGTTTAAAGGATTAAATTCATTTACAATCAGTGGAGCTCAGCATTCAGCTTTGACTTTTGCACTTGTCTCATATATTAACTTCTAATCTTAGCAAGGTTTTTGCATTTGCTTTCTCTTAGAAAAATGTTGCAGCATTGAAGGCATCACTCAGTGGCCACCATAGTGAAGCAAACGCTGAAATATATGACGATGCATAATTCTTAATTCTTGTTTTGCTGGGTTAGCTATTTATTTACCATGGAGAGGTCTGAAAGGATGCCTACATCCTGGTGTAATTTGTAACTCAGGAAGCATTTATTACTGACTTGGCCCTTGAAGACCACCTCATGAAATTGTCCTAATGCAGACAAGAATATCCCATGTAAAATTATTTTCATCTATTTTCCAACCATTGCTCAGAATTCAATTTATTATGCAAAACTGAGATTTCCCATAAAACCCCTGATAACTGTACTTGGCTGTGTTGCTTCCTGTAAGGGTATAAAACGGTATCCTAACAAGATTTTATGGTTAATCTATCACAGTAATTATGAAGTTTATTTACCTCACCACAGTATGTTCGAAACTGTATTTAAAGATTCATGTGGTGTTTATTCGGTTCCAGTAACAATTTAGTTTTCCACACAGCAGCAAGTCATACCCATAAAAATAAGACTCATTTTAAACTATTGCCAGTACACCAAATTAAATTTATGAACTTAGAAATGTGTTTGAAAGCTGACTATTTCTTATTTCTCTTAAACAAACAAAATGAAAAAAAAAAATGTCACTAATGCATATAGTCTGCTGTTTAAAAAAGATCTCAAAGAAGATAAAGGCCTTTCTTGAATATCAACTATTTTCCATGGTCTCTCATTTTATTTTATTTTATTTTATTTTTGGTTGTTTGTTTTGGTTTTGATCATCTGCTTAAGGAGCAAATGTTCAAAATGTGAAAGTTCAAAGTTTTGGTGCTCTTATTTGACTAGCAGACTAGAGGTAGTCTAGACCTAGAGCTTGTGTCATTGTTAGCAGCCTGCGTCTTTTTCTGCTAGAAGAAGAGAGATGTTTTAAGGTGGCAACCTAGAAAAACCAAGCAGTCCATTGGTCCCCACTAAACTTAATGGTCCTTACTATCAGATTATGAGATTCCTACTGAAGTTCAGGCATATTTCTGAAACAGAAATAAAACCAAACTGCCACACTGTTCAATATGGTCCCCATGACAAAGGACTTGACCTTTTCTGGTCTTATGCTACAATTTTTTTGGATGCTTACATCAGACACTAAAGATCAAGCATACCTTGCAGAAGACAGATTCTTTCAGCACCAAGAAATTAAATGAGGAAGAAATAACTGTAGATACATCAAATGTTTTATTTTTCTTAGATATAATGCCTAAATTATAAAACAGAGAAAAAAGTATAACATTATATTTTTAGTTCTCCTGCTTGCTGACTTAAAAATACTCATTTCCTTGAAATAGAGCACTGTACAGAATGTATGGTTCAGATATTTAAAGGCATATCCAATAGTCTTCTGTACTAATGTGCGTTATTTGGCACTTATGTATATTGTCTGTTAACCAGGAAAAAAAAAATCTGTCATGAGCCTTACTATTGTTGCACAATGAAAATCATTTGATTTCAATATCTTTCTGAAGCTATGTGCAGCATCTGTTCTTCCTGTTCTCTTTCTGTCTCAAAATTCCCATGGAATCTTTTGTAATTGTTCATCAGACTTCCCAAAGCTACATTAAATGTACAACAGTTCAATTAAATATCACTCCTCTATCAGAAATGAATCTATTTTGCAATCCATGCATAATGTGTGGCTGAACCTAAATTAATAACTATTTCCATGCGCAAGAATAAAATTTACTGTAATTATTTTCTTTACCTAATACACAGAATTTACCATTGTATCATATTCATATATCTGGTCAGGTTAGCAGCAAAAAAGACCTGCAAACCTGAATTTATGTAGATAACTGCTCATCACTGAGGGCAGACTTTTGGAAATGAGGAGTTGCACATTTTTTCTAGTTAGCCTCTGAATTTTTTATGATCGAAGGCAAGTCTTTATTATCTGTGCTCTAGCTTTCTAATATGTAAAAGGGGGATAATGATGCATGATGACCTCTGTGAAAGAGCTTTGAGTTTTTATTTTATATAAAATATTATTGCTGCTGTTCTTCAAGAGAGAAATACATACCATGGAACTGTGGAGAAGCTTCAAACTACGTGGAAGAGAAGGAGAAGAATTCAAGAATACCAGACAATAGGGAAATTAAACCTACAAAACCTGGGATCCTGGCTAGTGCTTGGAATCCTGTCCTATCAGATGTGAGAAGTGAAAAGTCTTTCCTGTGCCAACCAAATACATAGGTCAATAGGATAAAGATCTTTCCTCACAAAGGTCTGCAAATGAGGAGGATGTTAAACCATTTAGGCTATCTGAGCATTGCTAGAAAACTTTTTGGTTGCTTGGCTGCTGACTCACTGACCACAAGAGAGCTAAAACTGACTGTGATTTACACGTAACCTCCACTGTGAAATTGGATCTTATACAGAAAAATGCAAGTATCCAGATACAAAAACAAAGAGAGAAAGAAAGAGAGAAGGAGAGCAAGAGAGAAACTACGTGAAAATAGAAAGATAAATCTCCAAATATCAAGATGTTAAATTACATCTAAAGTTGGAAACAACTTAGCAGTACACTAGAGCACTGGACCAGTTTATCACTAGAACTTGTAGAAAGTTGGCAAAATGAGGTACTTCTAAATCAGGCAGGTTTTTAGCTTCCTTTCAATCACTTTTCTACTTAAGTCTACAGAAGATGAAAGGAAATAAAGAACTATGCCTGAAAATTATATTTCTTCTTACTCTTACTAGGCCTCTATACAGTACATGTCTACACAATCATAGAGAAAACAATGGAGTGAGAGATATGAAAAAAGATGTTGGAAAAGATATTAAGGAAAAAAAAGAAAAACAACAAATTCTGTGGATATATTTGATTTTTGTTTTCTGTACAGAAATTACACAGACATGTACTGTTCCAGCCAGGCATCAGGGGGTAATTAATTCCAAATATAAGCTAATTATATAAAGCAGGTTTATCTTTTTTCTTTCTTTTTTCTTTTTTTTTTTAAACTACTTTTTAAATTTCAAACTTCTCTGAGAAAATTGCAAACTTTCATGTCCTACCAGCTAAATATAATAACTTGTTAATAATTTATGGGAAATTATGAAGTCTTTTAGTCTTTTATGTTTAGCTTCTGCTTCTGTTTTGGAAAACATCTGCATTACTAGTATTAAAATTACACTCATTAAATTGTCTGCTTATTCTGTTTCTACATTCTTAATATTATCAAAAGCAAGGAAATAGTATAGTAGAAAATGTCTTTAGCCTTAAGGCTAGAGAACTGATAAAACAGGCTCAAATCAAAACCTTTGAGACTCTCCTTATTTATTTCAGCAGACTCTGTCTGAAGCACTGTATCCGGAAGGATCTGTGTAACTCTGAGAGTGACAATCTCTGCTGCAACAAGGTTACAGCAGATAACTGAGTGCAATTCTCATTCGCAATGAGTCAGAGAACCAGGATTTGTCATTCTGACTCTTGCCATCCATCTTCATAGGAGTAGAAACTAATATAAAGATGGGTTATCATGAATGTACAAAAAAAGCATACATTAGTACAGCTGCACAAATGAATAGCACTATCAAATTCCCTTGCATTTCCACCACCAGCTAATCAGTCTCAATAAAATTATCTTCATGTGGCTACAGTTAGGAAAGAACATTTTTTCTATACTTAATTGAAATTTAATTGTTAATTGTGATGAGAATGGTTCATCAGTCATTTCATGGAAAACAAGCTGTTTTGTGAGTGGGGTAACTAACATATCTGGGTTGCCAGAAGATTTGTGACTCGTCACTTTCCTCCCATTAAAAAAAAAAAAAAAAACTCTCTTCACCTTCTGATGTCTCTTGCTGCCTTCTCTAAAGTTCCCTAAAGACCCTCTGCCTCTTCTCCTGTTTCTTATTTATCTTTGCCACACCTGTGCTGGTAGGGTTAGAGATATGCGTGGTGGATAGACATGCAGCTTTTAATCAGCAGGCTGATATCTGAATGAAAATTACTACATTTTTTCCCTGTCTCTCAGTAGATCAGGAACAGAATTGCTGGGACTCTACCCCTTGGTCACATTTAGCTGAAATTGGCTAATATATTCAAAAGCTATTAGAGGAGGACAGATGATCCCATAAGATGATACAGAAAATCACACCATTCCACTCTCCACCCCAAATTTTGAGCATGAATGTTATGACCAAAAAATGCATCTCCATGTTTGCTGACAGTAATCTAGATATGTGAAACAAACACTATGCTAGCCAAATAGGTTACAAAGCTGTTGCAAGATGATACCCTTCAGCAGAGCAATGTTTTTACTGACATATACTATAGTTGCATCCATACTTCTGCATCTCCAAAATCAGCCTGGATAAATTGGTCTTGCACTGGAAGATGGGGATTGTTTTTCCTTGAAACGGGACTGTAAGAATGTAGTGAAGGTATTATACTGCACAGGCACTGCTACCATTACTAGCAAATACAAGGCTACAGCTATGATCCAAACACCTGAGTGGAGGCTGATCCCCCTCAGACAAGGTCTTCCCACATTTTGCCATACAGGTGTATTAATTTTTATGTTTTAACAAGAATTTGCTAGTACAAAGGAAGTATTACAAATGGCCAGTTTCTTCCTACTTCCTTTAGTAAAATTAAAAAAAAAAAAAAAAAAAGAAAAGAAAAGAAATTCCAGTCTCTTTCTGTTCTGTCAACAGTGTTTTGTTTTGTCAACAGTGAATTGGTTGTGATGGGGAAGACACAGATACAGCATGCAAGCTTAATTTTTCTTGCAGCATAAACAAAAAATATCCAGGCAGTGAAGTGTTATCCATCTTCTCCAAAGATGATGAGAAGAGGATAATTTAGTTTTCTAGTGGTATACTTTCATACGTTTTGGCAATCTTCCTTCCTTAAAAGGCTAACCTTGGAATTTAGAGCACTAATCAAGATGACCTTTTAGTAAAGGATGTGGAAAAGAAACATTCACATCTGAACTTCAGCCACATAAATTCATTGCTCTTCATTTTTGAAGCTTACCTAGTAATCTCCCTAGATAGAAAGGTAAAAAATCCTGTCATAATTGTCCCAGATCAGACTCAGTCAAAGCTAAAATGCTGTAGCTTCAATAAAGCATCAGGTTATGTATAATGATTCAGACTTACTTACAGTGGCTTTATCTCACAGCAATAAATAATGAAATGTCCCAATATAATAAGGAGCTGGCTTATGTCTGAGGAGCTTGAGCTACCACCCTGGGGGGTTCCAGGTTCATGTCTCTTCCCTGCCACAGACATCCTGCTGCGGTGGAAGGTGACTGACAGCTGGAGAAGGTGATTTATTCAGATATACATCTGGAAAAAAAAGTATCTGCTTAAAAGTTTGTGTTTTGATGCTTGTTACTGTACATTCTAAAAGGCATTTTGGGCAAATGCTCCATTTAGTTCCTGGAGATGGGAGGAAGACTCAGGGTGAGGCAACAGGCTTGGCTGCAGGAAGAAGGCCCAGAGTAACCACCAGCATTGGCAGGGCCCAGAGGTCACCAAGAGGCCCTGATTGCCCTGAGCAACCTCACCTGGGACCCACATGCTCTCTGCCTATAGGTCCGGGGCACTATTTAAGCTCAAGTCTTCTATCACTTTATTTCCTGAGTCATGGTGTAAGCATGCTAGCTTCTAGTTCTGCTTAGCTGAGTCTGGGACCCACCATGTAGTTTTGCCTCCTGTGTTGCTCCTGTATGGACCCTGGACATCAGTCATCAGCTTGCAGTGCCTTGGGCAGTCAATGGACCTTGTTTTCAGCACACAACTTGGATGCTGCAGGACTACACTTAGGTCAGTGAGAGCACAGCCTGGGCTGGGTTTGCCCTTAGTTTGTGATTCTGCTGCTCCCAGCCCTGTGGAGCAAACCTGCTTGTGCTGTACTAGGGCACAGAAGCCCTCTTGTACACACCCTGCAGGTACTTTACAGGAGGCAGGGAATATACTCTGAATTTTCCCATGGAGGCTTTTGGACCTGCTGTTTTGAAGCAGTACTAGTACAGAATCTGTTTGACTCTTTAGTTTCTTCATAAATTAAAAAAAAAAAAATTTTTTTTTTAACTGCAAGGCACTAATTTCCAAGTAGGTCACTTTGATTTTGTAGGCAGCTTATATGGTGACTGAATATGATGATAGAGTAGCAACTATAAACACTTGCAGAAATCTTCAGTTCTAAAGAACACACAGAAGAAATCCTCTAAAACTTTCAAACTGCTGGAGTAGTTTCACAAAACTGTTTAAGATGAGCACAGCAGTAATTTTACCAACTGCAGCCTATCTTCCTCTCCACAAATTTTGCAGCTGTTACTACTTCTGTAGGTGTTGCTTTGACCAGTAATGTATCAAAGCAAAATTTTGTGTAGTTTTAGGAAACATAATAATAGTTTTCTCCCTATATTAGGCATTAGGAAAATTTCTTATTGCTCTGTAAAGACAGTGATACTTCCTAGATTGACATAATACTGTCATACCTCTTTGTTTTAGGTAGTTGTCAGGAAAAAAGTTAAATACTTTCTACAACATTAACTATCCTTCAACAAGGGAATATTCTGCTGAATTAATCAGACTGTCTACAAATCAAGCTTTGTCTCACAGCAGACAAAAGTTTTAAAGGGCGCAACTCTAGAGCAGACGCTAACTACACTGCCTTCAGTTTGAGTTAGAATAGAACGGTTTGCTTAGAAGAACCCTTCAAACATCATCTAGTCCAAATGCCTGACTACTTCAAGGGGATAACCAAAAGTTAAGGAACATAATAATATGCTTTATAATAATGAGGGCATTATCCAAATGCCTCTCAGACACTGACAGGCATGGGGCATCAACCACCTCTTTATGAAGCTTGCTCTTTACTGTGAGCGTGGTCTAACACTGGAAATTTTTCCTGATATCTGATCTGAACCTCCCTGGTGCAGCTTTGTGATGTTCCCATGCATTCTGTTTTTGGTTACCAGGGAGTAGAGACCAGCACACCCCTCTCCAATTCATTTCATAAAGGCTCTAAAACATATCTTTCATCATATTTTGCTTGCATATATTTTTCAGGGTGATCCACTTATAATATTGTAAGGTTAAGTTATAAAACTTCAATTTTGTGCTAAGGTAGCGATCTACTGGTGATTACATTTTCAGCATGATAATGGGATTCTAAGAGTAATTTTGTGTAGGATTTCTGATATTTGAAAGGATAGAAATGCACAGTTCAGCTCTCTACACTGCATAAGAGGTGTTCTGCTTCAAATGAGTCATGAAAATAAACTTTGGTGCACAGTGCTTTGTACTGAAAAACATAGAAGCATGTTTTTTAAAGCAATATTGGGCACATACTCTGCTGTGTGTGCCATAGGGGCAGAGCTCTTCAAATTCATCAGACTTCAATGCAGAATAGTAATTCTTAAATTTTAAGAAAGTTGCATAGATCATGACTTTCAACTACTCTTCAAAAAGAATACTTCTGTAAAGATAACAAATACCATCCCACCCAAAAGCAGACCATTTCTCCACTGCTTCTAAGCTAGTGTGGGTATAGCAGAAAATGTAGGAGACAACCAGTTGTCTAGTGGGATTCACTTTAAAACTCCACAGTTCTCTGACTCAACCAGACAGCAACTCAGAAGTGTAGTGGAGGAGCTCTGTAAACTGTATGGTCTTGTCTGCTGGAGAAGGAATCATAATCCAGCTGGATACAGAAGATATGTAAAGTCATTTTTTAAGCCCCAAAGGAAAGATGTTCAAGATACTTCCTAGTTTTCTCTTTAACATTTGCTAATGGCATAGCTTTCTGATAGTCTAGTATATCTTATTCTTACTTGATCTATGCGTTATATATGAAGAAAAGGTGTTTATCAGGAGACTTTGGATTCCAGGAGGCAATAGGTGCCTAAATGTGAGATGAGTGCTTCATGAAACACCTAACATGTCAATAATTCAGACTGCCAAACTATAGGTTTATCAAGACTTGCTAGTTCCCATCTCTACCATGCCATGTGAAAACTACTCCAAGACAGAGCCATGCTCCAAAGAACTCAGCCCAAAAATACTGCGTGTCACAGCAGCTGCTGGAGGCTTTAAAAACCAAAATTCTCATAGGTTTTTGGCTTAGGACAAAATTTGATTTTTAGAGTAGCTTGGAGTTTTTTCCATATAGTGTTCCTCTATATGGGAAATATAATATGCTTTTCATTAATTTTGATCAATGAAATATGTTTTGGGCAACAGCTCTCAGTAGATTGGAGGTGGAATCATTTGTTTGGAAGGTGGCCAGTCTTTACAAAAGAAAAGCTTTCTCTCTCTACATTTTAGCTGATGGATGCTGATGAAGCATTTTAGCCATGTGAACAGCTCTCATATTACTTTTCCTCTTGGTTCTCGGAAATGTCTAGTAATGAAGCCTGCATGAGGTCAATCTCATAATTATAGCTGTCACCACAGTCTTCCCCCTTCCCTGGATATTTTAGACCATAATGCCCAAAGCCAAAAGTATCTCCAAGGCTAAATAAAACCACTACTGATTGTATTAAACAAACTACTTAGTAACTACCAAATAAAAGGGTCTTTGAATTAAAAGAGCTCAGGTGTGTCTAAAAGCAAAAAAAAAAAAAATCTAAATGAACACAGCCCTATGATTAATTACAATTTATTTCCATGTATTTTATGCTTGAGTTCTGATCTTGAGATTCAGATCTTAAAACCTAATTCGAAAGAACAATACTGCAGAATAATTGGTGAGGAGTGGTATAAAATGAGGTACTGTAGGAACAAAATAAAAGTTGAAGCATTATACAAGAATTAATTCCTCTCCAGTCAGATATGTGGTCTGAGCAGATTTTTCTGGTTGAACACTACCAAAATCATGACAAACATTTGATACCACCAGCTAAATGGAATTGTATAATTTAGCATATGTAGCATTGTTTTTCCATACATAATGAAGTGCTAGTTTTTATTTACAACTCAAATATTATAAATTCTTTATAAATTATAAATATTTAGGTTTTAGATTTAAAGAAGTGTAGTTTTTCAATCATTCTTAATATTAGCTACCTTGTGCTAGTACTGCAATAATCATATAGCAAAAATATAGACTACATCTGCATCAAAGGTTCGAGTCCAGACTGACAAAAGAAACATGGATAGATGTAAATTATTAGGAGGAGTTTACAGAAAAATCAGTTTTCTTGTTTAGTAGATATTTATAATATTCTTGTCTATCCGATATTTTAGATACAAGAAAATATCCCTGCTGTAGTGAGTTTTACTTAAGTGTCCTTTATTCAGGACAGGCAGTCTAAATGTTGCTTCAAGCAATTTATGACCTCTGTTCTGTCTGAGCAACTATAAACAGAATCACTTATACATAAATTATCCATTCAGCTCTATTTTTATATTATTCAATGCAAACCTGCCAGGAAAGACCAGATGAAAATTTCTGGTCGTCTTTTTCTTCTGTTTCTCTTAATGTGGACACTGCTGAATTAAAAATTTAATAGGTAGGAGCATGCTTCTATATAGCATGTAAAGAAATTACTAGACTACTTGCAAAACAGTAAAAAAATTATGCCTGAAGTTGAAGGAGGTTCTAAATCAACACAAGTAATGCAGGCTAATTTCATGTGAGACAAGAACTGTACATAGCAGTAACAAGTTTTTTATCAGACAAACTGTCTTTCATGCAAATCCTTCTTCAGGTCTGAGATAGCAGTAACAGACTTGAGAGCTAAATACATGCCAATTACTTGCAGGCTAAGTAGGTACATGTTGGTCAGCTCACCTCTGAAAGAACCCTAATGGCAGTGAGCTCAGGTAGAGGGGTATGAAATCGTATGAGTAGATGAAAGACAATGAACTTGCACTTATGTACTTAACAGTAATGGAGGAAGTAGGATGGTGGTTAGGAGTTTGGTAAGGTACCACAAATGTTTTGATATGCTTCAGATGGCTTATTCTCTTATGTGTTGAGTGCAAGCATAAAATCTAAACCTTCTTTAGCTGCAAATCTTTTTTATGGATTTATATAATTTCCAGTAAAACATTGCTAGACTAATGTCTTACAATTTCTACAAGAATATAGGCTTGAAGGTTTAGACACAGAGGTACTTGAAGTACATGCTTAGAATAGACTGTAATAAATCTTAAAAAAAAAAAAAAAAAAAAAAGCATCCTGTGGCTGTTTACATACAGTATTTAGGAATAGCTTCTGTATCACAGGATTGAAAGTAGAAGGGACACTGGAAATAACACACAATGTCATATAATGGCTTAGTTTTGTGTTCTCTGAAGCTAATGACAAAGCTTTTTGTTCACGTGCAGGATTAGGTTTTTAAAAAAGCATCAGTAAGAACAACAATATTCTCTAAACATTTTAGGTAATGTCAGCTCACATAAGGCAAGCATGTAACTGACAAGACAATTTAGCAATTTTAAAGGGATATAGGATTCTTTTAAGAATTATCATTGCCAGGTTACATCTTATTCTTTTTAGACACTGCAGATGCTATAAGATTCTACCTAAAAATGTCATCTTTCAATTGTAATCTCAAATGCTTCAGGCCAGTCACATCATTTATTTTATGATGCTTCTTTCTCACTTGACTCATCTTGTTTGCATGTTTAAGGAAGCATATTGTGCTTTGAATAAAAAATTCTTTAATGCATATAGAAGTTATAGGTAGGGAAGACTTTTATGTTTCAACTCAATGCAGTTTTAGCTGTGTTCAGTTGAAAAGTAGACTTAAGAGACTAACAGGAAGCTCCAAACTCTTTAATGAAACATGATAATATTGGATGTACATCTTTGTGCATGTAGATTGATATGAGAAATATTACCACCATAAGAGATGTATACTTTATTCCTAACAGGAAAATATTGATGTAGTAAGTGATTTATACTTTGGATAATAAAGTTGATTTCCTAGAGAAACAAAGTTAAGTTGTGACTTGGGATTTGTGTTGATGCTAAGTTCTGGGAATTGCATAAATACATAGTTGTAAATATATATTTATGTTTATTGTTCTAAATGTAAATAATTAGCCTAGATGAAATTAGATGAAAGGCTTTTCATTTATGAGACCAAAACACAAACTCTCGAGTAATACATACACTACATGAATGGGTATGTAACATTCACAGTACCATATGACTAGCAGGATTGTAAAATGGCTTTTCATGGCTTGCGGACTTTGTACTTAGAGGTAAATTTTTTTCATGTACCAGTCACAACTGTGCTTGCTGAACCTATTCACCCAGCAATGAATACTCCAGATGACTTCAATCTCAAAGGCTCTCCAGGAGAAAGAAGACCAAAATGGCATGACTGTAACCTGATCTGAAAGGCAAGGTCTGTCTGTGCTTGTAAACAAGGTATGTCACAGAGTAAATCCACATCCTCTTAACTGAAGTAATGTGGATTACTAAAGCTGAAAGACAACCAGTTGTTTCCCCATGCACACTAGCAGAGTTAAAGAATTTTCAGGCTCAAGGAGGCCAGGCAAAGAGAGATGAGTACAATGCAGCACCAGTGACACATTCTCCTAGGAAGAGTGGTTGACGACAAAACAAGTTCTGTGGGCAGTGTTGGTAATAATCTGCTTTCCTGTGGAAGTGCTGCACGTCTGCCAGTTGTAGAGGCAGAAAATGACTGAACTTATCCAAAGAGGACCTTTGGGTCCACTGGAATCTGCAGATAAATACTATGTGCACCATATCAGGAATACCGCACCATGTGGGCAACTACCCAAGGATGAAAGATGTCAAGAAAAAATGGTGGAATAGGTGGAAGGGTGTAGCAAGCAGAGGATTGCCAGGCCCTGGTGATGGGCCAAAAGCCCAAACAGCTAGAGCAGTGCTTCTTCCCACTGACTAAAGTCTTTTTTTCTCCTCCTTGGGAGTGCCAAGATAAACATAGGATTGACCAATTGAAAGGTGGAAAGAAATCTTGGTGCAGCACTCTTTTGGTATGCAAGGGATGTGTGACAGGAAGACACAACAAAACAGACATGCTTAAGATGATCACAGGACAGAAGCACAAGTACAGTGATATACTGTTTCTTACAAACAAACCATCACTTTTGTCTAGTGAGTGTCTTAAAAAAAAATAACTTTTCAATTTACCTTTGTGTTCATACCTTCTCATTCATGTTACTGATTTGCAGATTAATTTCTTATCTATATTAGTAAAAAGGAATGTTTTAGCGCAAACAAACATCATTTGGGGGTTACCTGAGAAAAGTAAATTTAATTGATATGATAAATTGTTGCTTCCATGGGGGTGGGGGGGGGTGGGGGAACTAATGAGAAGTGTGGCTAATTCTTTATTACTGTACCACCACATCCGCCCTGCATACTTTGTAAGAATGCTTTTCAAATGTAGTATGCTACATTGTACATTTGTACAATGTTTGAACTTTTTCCCCGCTTCATTTTCCTTCTATTACTACTAGATGAGGCATTTGATATTGTTTCCCTTATTTGTTGCTGTGCAAAAAGGCTTTCCCTTAGGAAGACTTCCCAAAGCACAAAACCTGAGAAGCATATTTAAAAAGATATGTCTGCTGTCATGAAATTTGTAAGTTTCTCATTGCTTTTGAAAACAAACCCCTATTCTTCACAAGCAACCAAACTAATTAGTTTGACTACATTGTCTCTTTAGTATTGACCTGAGGAAGCATGTGACTGAGGCATCCCTGAAAGAGGAGTTAATGTTGCAGAGTATCTTCAGCCACAGTATTTTCTTTGTTCTTTAGCCAATGGTTTTCAGGAATAGTTCTTCCAATCACTAGGGAAAAATCAGCACAGACATATTTATCTGTGTACAGTATATACATAAAGTACATAATAGAGCCAAGGAATATGAGAGCACTGATTACTTAAAATTTTATCCTTCAGATTACAGACATGAATTAGACAGAAATCCACTATAATAAACAAGGCATTTGTGGTGTTAGCAGTTAGCAAAGAGTGTCATGCTTCCCAGTTTCTAGAGAACAGATGTGCATAGCATTTAGCAGTCATATTTGACAACATTTCAAGTTAAAGGAGTAAATTTGCATGAAAATTTAACCAGCTTTCCCCATCTCCTCTGACTTAGACATGGCTTATCTAGCTCAGAGATCAGATACACAGGGGGAGATGTGAAAGGAGATGCCTGCAGTATGGCTGCTGACATATAGCAGCATATGGCTGCTAGTCTTTGTGGAGAACTCTGAAGCTCTGCACCCAGCAATTCTTTCTCCAAAATGAATTTTCTCTGAAAATATAAAATTTTGATGGGGAAGGTGGAACCCAGGAATGCAAGGAGATGAGCAAAGGAAATCTTTGCTGTATAAACACTGCTCAGTTCAGTCCTTCAACAGAGAGCTCTTGAGAACTGTGGCATGCCCTCAGCTGAGCAGACCCATTGTGTACACTGTGAAGTGTTTCAACATTTTCTATCTAAAATGAGTTCTTTCAAGTAAGAAACCAGAAATTTAAAGCTGAGATGGGGTTAGGTTATCCTCAGGAAAGTGTTTCTGATGTACATAAACAAAAGCAGGGAATCACAGCAGTGACAGTACCGCAGTAGAAAATTTCAAACAATTACTGCCCGTTACTTTTACCAACAGACAGTTGTATAACCTACAAGTCTATAGGTGCACATCCATTCAAATCAGATTCAAATCAGTGAATAAGCATGAAGCATACAGTGTGTGACTCAGGATGTGGTGGGAAGGTGTTCTGCTACCAGTATCCAAAAGACTGCACTTAATTTCCAACCGGCCTTTGAGCTGCAGTGGAACGGCTGCATGCAGCAAAGAGATAAAGGCTTGCTTTCTAGGCTGGACTGCTGAGAAGGTGCTGAGGTGAGAGGTTGGAGGGCTTTTCTATCATTTTGCTTCAACAGAGGAAAAATTCAATACAAAATACGTCCCAAAGAGAGTTCAGATGGTAGCATGTGACAAACAATTTTAAAGTTAACTGCAAAACAGTGGAAAGCATACACCAACCTTTTTTGTCACCAGAACCAAGAGAGGTTTCAGCTATCACCACCCATGGGGAGGTGTCTCCCTTCCTGAAACAGATTTTTTTTTTATGTTTTTAGGTGATCTCAGACTGGCCATTTTAAGCGGTGAGTTAAGTGTGGTTCAGTGTTGTGTATGCTGCAGAAAGCCCTATATGAAATCCCCTATTCTTTCATGTGTTTTCAAAAGCCAGTTGAATGTTAATCAAGGTATAATCTTCCAGCTAGTCCTAGTAAAGGAAGATTTTTTTATTTATTAATTTATATATCTTTAAAATCAATCTAGATTGCTAAATACATGGTAATATTTTAATTAGTGAGGAAAAAATAACATAATTGAAGCAAATCAGGATTTCAGTTTTTCAATGTCTGTACATTCAGGAAGTGGAACATAAACAACCCATGCCAAATCACTATCAATGGAAGACCAAAGTTGTTACTGTTCTGAATTGACTTCAACTTCAGTTTGTTACATGCACAGAAAAAAAAAAAAAAAAAAAAGTAATAAAAAGGACTCTTGGAAAAATAAAAAGGTAGGCAGCAGATAGATATAGGTCTTAAAGTTCAGTGATTGCCTGCAAATTGTGCTCGAACTTGCACTGACATCTCATAAAAAGTTAAAAGTTTCACAGAATTTCTTTTGGGTCGTATCATATCTGATGAAATACTAGGGCTTCTTGCTTTATTGAAAATAACTAGTCAGGTTATCTTTAGGACAGTCTATCTAAGACACACTGTCTAAATTGAATCCTTATCCAAGTGGAAATTCAGTATAACATCTTTTGTTTGATTACAGCTGAGCATGTTTCAAGAGTGGAAGCAAAATCAGCTTTGAGTGGACAGATTTACTTGCTTACTTTAGGAAGAAGATTGTGTTTAGATTAGGTTTGACTGGCAATGCTTCTTTCTAGTCAGGAAAAATCTTTAAAGGAATAGTTACAATTCTTTATAGATGCAGCCCTAACTCTTCATTTTCTTCACAATCCCAAGGAAGTCCACATTATTCTTACTGTAGAAAGACTTCATGTTTGTATCTCCTTCAGCTGAAGAATGGGACACTTTGTGGTCCAAGTGCACTGAATGTGTCTTAATGACCAAAATGATTCCCACAGATTATTTTATGGGAGATGTTCTCGTACTCACTTTTAAAAGCATTTTTAAAAGCTATGTAGATCAAAGGAATATTCTCTAGTGCTGATTGAATTATTTCCACCCAACAATTTTATGGAAATATTTAGTCACTTTTTCTGTTTATAGATTATTTTGAGACAATTTATCATCAGTGTACATAATTTTAAATCATTCAGACTATGGTTTTTAAAAATGTTTTGATCTAAAGCTTTGCCATTCCAGTTTGCTTCAACTGCTTTTTACTTGGCATATAGAATATATGAAATTTAGTATAAAAGTGGTATAACTGGTAGTTTTATCTCCCTGTTATTCTCTGATTGCAAACCTAGAGGAGCCTTTGAGTTGAGCAGGCAGGTAGTTTTTGTGTGTAAATTCTGTTCCTCAGTTTCTGCTAAAAATACTTTGCAAAGTTTTGTGTAAGCGTTTGTTGGAAGAAAATTTGTTTATATTGCAGCAACACAGTTGGCTTTGCCTTGACATCTGTGTGTTTCTATTCAGGTTTCATTTATCTTTGTACTTCTCTTGTACCTGTCCTCTACTCTACCTGCAGCATGTTTCTCAGATCTGCATGCTTTGTGTTCAGATGATGGTTTGATGAATGTCTCAGATGATTTACAATGAATTATGAAACAGTTACTTTTAGGCTTTCTTGAAAATGCAAATGAAAGAGTGAAAAATAAAAACTCAGTAAATCTGAAAGAAGAGGGATTTACTTTTGGTGTGTGAGATTGCTTAAAGTATCATTTAGCAGATTTTGCTATCCTCCTTTGTAGAGATTATTTGAAATTAATTGCTGCTACTAGAAAATAAATTGCAGTGCTGAAAAAGATGCCATGCACATTTTAATTACAACATTGGATATGGCTGAATAATTTAAGAGGTTTTGAGACTAAAGAAACTTAACTTTCTCTCCTTCTCATATATATGTGGAAGGAAAGAGATAATGAGAGAAATCCAAGAATGAATTACTTCACATATGAAAGCCCAAATGTCTACTTAAACTCTGAACGATAACAAATAGAGGTACATAATATTATTTTCCAAGTACTGAGTCTTGTTTTACAGATTGATCTCTCATTTTAATCCCCCTTAGATTTTTCTAAGTGCTCTAGATAATCTGATATAATAAACACATTTCCTTTGAAAACAAGGTGACACTGCAGCCACTGCTCTATGAATTCAATTTTCTACAGAATTCAAGAAAATTTATTTTACAATAATTTTCCTCAGGGTTTCTTCCTGCTCTGTGAGAGCCTGACACACTCTGTCTTAATCAAACTATATGACTGGTTCCCAGAGTAGGTCCTGGGAGGTGTAGAAAACCAAGGCTGTGCTTGCAGAGGATCTACTCCTTTGCCTCCAAGCTGTTGTGATCCCTTACGCTGGTTTGAGCATTGATGAGTTGTTGGGTTGTTTGTTTTTTCTCCTTTCCTTGTGGTTTAATCTGAATAACCCAGTCAAAAATAGTACATTTGTTTTCCAAGGCAAAGGCTGTAGATATTGAAGAATTCCCATATGTTCAAGAACACTCTTACTGTGGTCCAAGCCATAGAAGTGCCTTCAATTGTTTGTTGCTTCTCCACCAGCACAGAAAGTTTCCCCCAGCAATCTTAAAAAATGAAACAGGCTCTGAGGCTGTACTGGCCCTTTCTGTGGAGGCAACATGAAGCCCATTTAGCAATACTCATTGTCTGCTGCTTAGAAAAAAGGGGATCATCATAATGAGGTTTCAGGTCAACCAGGGTTGCTCACAGACACGTACTGAACAGGTGTTTCTTTGCCTGCTTTTAAATACAATTATGAGGGTTTTTTTGGTGTTACTGACACTTGACTCTGGAAATGGCAGAACAGAATTCTGAGTAAAAAGAATAACCCTTAATATTTTTTCAATACAAAGGCAACTATGAAATGTTGAGGGGGAAAAAAAGTGTGCGCACTTATTCCATCCTGCAATGGAGTTGTACACAACAAGTACTCAGGATACCTGGAACAGAGGGGGAACACAGTCGTAGGAAAGTAGGCTTTCTGTAGAGGAAATGGAGGAGTGGGCTGCCTAGAGCCACCTTATAGGAAAAGCAGGACACAGGGCTGTGTTCACTGAGATGCTACGGTCAGGACTGTAAGCACATCCAGGCTTCAATGTATGGCTATATTGCTGGGTCTGCAACCATTCTAGCTGAGCTTACACAGACTTTTTTCACACTGTACAAAAGATGGTCCTTACTTCTGCATTAGCATCACAGTTTAGAAATAAAAGCACATAGTCCTGCAACACTCGGTATCGTTTTCTTATGTGGGTGTTCAGCTTTACCTCCACTACCCATCCTTTTCTCCAAAGAATGTCGTCTTCCTGCCCACCTTCCTGTCAGGAGAGTGATTTTGCCATTAGCAAGTGCTCCAGTGCTGTTCTGTTCTGGCTTTTCTGCCCAGTGAGTTGTAGCTATTCTTCCTACACAACAGTACACTTTCAGTGGCAGAACAGAATATTATAGGTGACTAGATCTGTAAGCGATTCTAGTTCTTAATGTTAGTTGTTGCTAATGTTGATACTTCTAATAACTTCAGCCTAGAAACTAAGATCACCCTTTATTATTATTATTTTGACTGATAATTCACTGTGCCATTAAATAAACATTTAACTATATTGATCATACTTGAACAATTATAATCTACTGACGCATGCTTTCTTAAAGTATTCAAATCATGAATTCATACAGATTAGAATTTGAAATCTCTTCCTTCTCCCACTTAGATGATAGAACCTTCTTAACTTTATCATTTTATTCTAAAATGGGCAAGACACTGTTCTCTCTAAATTATAAGCAATATGCTTTTGAGTACTGTAGACAAATGTCAATATAGGAATACTCCCAGCTATTTTTAGAAATTTTGTTCTACCTAAATGTTTAGTCTTGTCTTTTAAGAACACTGGAGGCAAAACCATTCTACAAAGTAATCCCCAATTCCTTAACAAAGTAAGACTTCTTACTTTACTTTTTTTCAGTTTTAGAGAACAAAATATCTATCAGAGTGCTTAAAATAGGCTTAAATTGATTTTTATTTTTTATCATTTTTTCATCCAGGTTTAGTGATTAGAGAGGTGCCATGACAACAGAATTTGCTTTCACATGTTGCATCATGTTGAACCACAAGGGACTTGGATGATTATTCAGGACAACCTAAGATGACTCTATACAACTTCCAGTGAAAAATACACTGTAGGATTTATTGTTTTAAGGCTAAATGATTGGAGTAATAAAAGATATGTAAAAAGATAACAAATGCCATGAAGCCACTATATTTTATATAGAAAACAAAACATTTGTTACAGTTGTAATCTCCCATGCTTCAAAGAATGTACCTTGGTCCAACTTCCACTGAAATTGTTTTGTATGAATTCAAAGAATCATTGAGCTGTATTTACCCAGTTTTGTAAACTAGCTTCGTTCCTAGGATCCCTCAATCCCATGTACAAATGTATTGAATTTCAAAGAATTTAGAGGATTTAATACTCAGTTCTAGTTTCACTAACAACAACTTTTTCCTCTAACTTAAATGCACACTGATCCACGGTTTGAAGAACTGAAAATCTCTCTCTGCATATGGTGGTTTGCTTTCAACTGCTCTTATAAAAAATTAAAAATTACTCAGTAACTTATGTCACAGGAAAAAAAATCATTTAGAAGTAAAGCTAGTTTAACGGGCTGATTTCCATTTTCCAAGTGATGAATTTGTGCATCTTGTTCAGCATGTTGGTTTTATAACCAGTTTCAACACCATGGTGTTGCTCATTTGTCTCAATCTGTCTAGGGACAAGTAAGGGCAGGTCATGTCCTGCTGTAACTGGAAGCCCAAGTCAACAGGCTTGTGGGCAGGGCAGAACTCATGTCTTCTGTCTGTGGATGTAGGGTGGACCACTGGAATGGTCATGTTATTTTCCACAAATGCTTCAACTGCTATTAACAATTCAGCCCTGAGCTGTCCTCAAATATGCCTGTATTAATCCTGTTGGTATAAATGGGATAGTCATTTATTTGAATGAATCATCATTCAAAATGAGCTATACATTGCTTAGAGATGCTGATATCCATTATCTATAATTATTAGATGCACCTGTGGCTTCAAGACATTTCTAAATTTAAGTTCTCTATTCGCTTTTTAAATAGCCTCAAATGATGCTTTTCTCTTTTGTTTTAACCAATGACCCTCATGTGTTCTCAAGTGCTTTTACATTATATTTGGCTGATGCAACAGCATAATATGGTTCCTCTGGAAGAATCAGTGACAGCAAGTAGGGCATACGGTTACCAGGGAAATGAAGCATTCACTATTCAGTTGCTTAGATGGCCTGTATAATAGATAGTTCACTGAGCATTTGATTTGTATCTATAAAAATCACTGATGAATATGATAGCATTATTAATAAGATGTCCACACTTATTCAGATCATTACAAATACCACATTAAAATTGACAGTGTTTCCAATACTTTTGCAGGATTCACTTGTATGTGCCTCAGAGTTGGCAGATCTTGAGGCAAGACTGGAAATCAATGACTGCTTCAATGAAGTTCTGTCTGTGTATACAAGAGAAGAAAAAAAATCAAGCATTCCAAGAATTAACACACAAAAAATTACCTTTTCAAATGTAATTATCCACCTTTTTTGGTTGGTTGGTTGGTTGTGTGTGTGTGTATGTTGGAAGTGTTTAGATATACCACAGACCTAAAAAACATAGCAGAGCTCAATAGATCTTGTTAGCTTTATTTTATATGAACACTATTTTTTCCTTTCAAAAGTCACCTAGGAAAAAGTTCTGATTTACTGAAAAAATTATTAGTTTATATATGTATATTTTGCCAGTAGAAAAAGTAGATCTTTCCATTCATTCTAAAGGATTTGGATAATTTTCCACCTATATACCTCCAATATTTTTTCATGGTAAAAATCATCATTGTGCTTGTATTTCTAGCTCTATAAGCCTCCTATTTGCAGACAGTTTATAACACTATTGTTACACCTTTGTCTTGAGCTGAAAGAAGAAAAGACAGCTTGTATACAATACATGATATACAGACAAAAGAAAGATCATGAGCGAGGTTTTATTCTCTTACAGAAAGTGCTCTGGATGCTTTACTGTCCAGGCAGGTCCAGAACACCAGCACAGTAAGCCTCTAGAAAGCCATTAGAGTGTGTGATCTGTTTGTGTTTAAATTCTGCTGCTGTCCTACCTTACTGTTGTGGGAGCAGAAAGTAAGGCTTTCAGAAGCATTTAGTAAATGCATGAATGTATTGATGAATACCTCTCTAAAGAGACTTTTAAAATACTGAATGGGAGTTTCCTGTTAAACACATAGTCAAAGCAGTGAGATAACCTGGTATATTGATAAGAAGTCAAGTCCATCTACAAATAATCCACTCCCAACCCTCCATTCATTTTATCCTCCTGTGTAAAATCTAAAAATTAGTTTTATGCCAGGTGTGTATTGCACTCTACCCTCTCTGAGCATCCTTCTGTCAGGCTTCACTATTTAAAAACTGTCATTTCTGAGAGCAGAGGACCTCTGTTGCTGCACTAGGTGGATGTAGCACACTGTGGTTGGGATCAATCTGAAAATCCCATCCCCTCATGCCAATGCATCCCTGTGAAACAGAAAACTTGGGTTATTATTGCATCACTTCATCAATAATTCCTTCATTGTCTCTGAAAAATCTAAATTCCTCTTTCAAACTTCAAAATCATTTTGATGTCACAAATAGGAATGGCAATTGGTATTTAAGTAAATTGATATTTTCCTGCATAAAGAGAACTATAAAACCAACTTCCACAGCAGTTACAACCTTCAGAGTTGAATCAATAGATGAAATGTGTAACTGAAATATTTTAAAAGTTGGAACAGCTCTAAAACCCTTTATTTTCTGCAAAAGGAAGACATGAAAATGCCACAGACTAATCAATTCTGTATGGTTTCTGAACAGCAGCTAATAAAAACAGACATATTTTTAAACATCTATCTTCTTTTCACAAGCAGTCTTTAATCTTACCTCATAAAGACGATAATCTTTAATAGCTAAAGAAATCGAGGTAGCTTATGCACTGCCAGGAACCTGTTAGGAAATCCTAACTGCTATATAGGCCTCTCAATCAAGTTCAGGGTTTGTAAAGCAGCGTACAAACTTAAATCTAAAATTGCCATAAACAATTTACATCAATAAGTCATTTAAGTTTCCTGCTAAAGGTTTCATTTAAATATAGATTGAACTAAGAACTGAAGCACAGCATATTCATGCAGAAAAACTGTGTACTGAGTAGTTATACAAAACAAACAAATTCCAATTTCCTCTGTAATGTTTTGTTACCTATAGCTATAGCCATTGAAGAAAGCCTGGTGAGCAATAAAGGACATATTATACAGCCTCATCAATCTTGAAGAACGATGGAGAACTTCATTAACCATATATCTTCAGCTCCAATATATAACAGTCCACTGGCTGGAGGTTAGAAACCGAGATGGAAACAAGTACACACCATATCAGCAGACCGATAATCATGAGCCTCCAGGTTTTTTCCACAGCAAAATCCTCAATATCAGAATTCTTGGAGTTCAATTTTGTTTCAAACTCCATTATAGCCTGGAAAGATTTTTTTAATTGTTCATTGAATCTGAGGGGGAGATGGGTTGCATTTGCACAAATGCCATATTAAATGGTTGACTTGACAACGAAAGAGGAAGGAACAAGATCCTTGATATTAGGCCAGAAAGCATTTTACAGCCATTCCTTTATCTCAGCTGCCAGCTCTAGCAGTGGCTGCATCCCTGAAGTCTCTGGTAGCCCTGTACGTGGGCTCATGTGATGGCTACGAATATTGCCAACTTCCCCATCCTCAGACCTGTGTTTTTTTTTTTTATAGCCTTCATGTAGAAAAAGCTAAATTGTTTGCCAGAGACCAATGTTTCTAAGAAAACAAGGCTTTCTTTGCTTGATTCCTCAAAGGCATGCCTCTTTATATGTCTGAATTCAGATCATCGTCATCTCTAAAGGCAGCTGAGACCACCGTGAAGTAGACCTGCTTTTGGCTACCAAGTGGTTATAATCAAGAAAAAGGAACCTCTCATTTATTATTAGAGGTGAGCATTGTTTTCTTATCATGTTATTAATTACCAGCACACTATCAGGGGTTTCACAGAGCATCTGGCAGGATAAGGGCCTTTATGAACAATTTCAAATCCACAGGTTGAAAAGTTAGGAATTCTGAGTCCTACATGAATGCTCTGGATCCTTTTTATGTTTGGAGATTCAACCTAGAGCCCACATCCTGTGGATGAAAGTCATCTTTTTTTTGCTAAGGAATGTAAGTTATTCTTAGGCAGTTATAGTAGTCAAGCCAGTAGTTAGCTCACTTGATTGAGTGCCCTCTACTGCAACTACGAACAGTGCAAGGTCAACAGAGGTACAACAAAGCATTGATCAACCACTGTCCCTTCTCCCCCTGCCCCCCCCCCCCCCAAAAAAAAAAAAAAAGATTTTAAAGGTCATCTCCACTAATCAGTCACAGACCACTAAAAGGAAGTTTGGTTCAACCTGTTCAGGAATAGCAAATCATCCTTCAAGGGACAGGTTGTTCTAGCTTGCACTTTGTCCCAACAGCACAATTCCGCTATATAAGTGTTAGTTCTCAATACACTGCATTTTGAGTGTTGCCTTCAGCAGGATAGCTCTATTTTTATGTACACAAAAACTAATTGAGTATTCCCAAGCCATAACCTCAATCTTCAAAAATGTCATGAGAAAACTGTAAGCGAATGAGAAAAAGATACTTGGCAATGCATACCTAAGTTATCACAAAGGGCAAAAACTATTTTCCCAAGCTAAAACAACTTTTTAGTTCCCTGCTAGTGCTAGATTTAAATTCCCAGAAGTAAAGAAGTGCTGTTGATGATAGTATTGGGCTAATGAGCTTTTTCTTCAAGGAGTCATGGACAATAGCCCGTAGTATATTAATGAGTTTGGAGGTGCTGTTTGGCAGAAAAGCTGCTGGAAGCTATTGAAAAAGCAAAAAGCAGAAAAGGAGTGATAATTTTGGTCAGTGTTATCACATTCTTTGTAGTATCAGGGTAGGTGATGCTATTATGTCTTTCTGTCTCTTCACTTTGACACCTTTACAAAGTGAAATGTAGTTGCTAATCTAAAACCATCTGTGACGTATGATTGGTTATATGTACCAGGCAGCACTTAAATATTGATAATTCTTCTGTCAGAGTCATTTTTCTTAATTGCCAAGTGTCTGCTTGATGCTGGCTTTTTATACGCTGTCAAACAATTTGAAGTACGTTCCTTCACCTAGTCCTCCTGCACCAAGCACACTGGAATTTTTCAAAGGCAAACTATTTTGCACAGATGTACAGCTTTAATAGGGAAGTGTTTCAAGTGCAGGGTGGCCAGCTGTTAAAATACATATTGGGGATGTAGCACACCACTGTGAAGGATCTGACCCAGGTCCCCTGAAGTCTGGCACATATTGCTATAGCTAAGTAAACAGGCAGACCCGGTGTTAAATGGCAATGTCTCTTTTTTTTCACACACAAGGAATGGAAATATTTCATTTCTGTTCAGTTATAAAATGAAAAAAAATATGAAAGTCTCAATTTTATTTCTTTTTTTTAATTATGACTGTATTTTCTATCCAGCACAGATCAAAGGCCATTGGTTTGTCTCTATATTCTCTGGCATTTCCTTCTTTTATCATCATCGTAGCCAAATACCTCCCTCCTCTCCCATTCCTCATCAGTTCTGTGACTAGTCAATAACACACTGCAGAGCTACATCACAAGCAAGAGGAAAGATGCCAGGGAGATTGTTTCTCTCCCTTCCACAAACACATCTGCATGCATAGATATGCTGTTCATTGCCAAAACATTCTTTGCTTAATTTTTGTTTTTAGATAATTAGATTTTTTTTTTCATTTGTTGTAAGAATGAACTCAACCTTGTTCAAGCAGAAGTCTGGCTGTCAAAACACTCAGAAGGATGCAAGGACAGATTCGAGAAGATAATCAGGAGAAACACTTGAACAGACATGTACATTGGTTACCCTGATGACAACAGTTATGACTGGAAGATGACACTTTCATTCTATGACTATGAATCTGCAAATATATTCAGGTCTTGTGCCACGCAAACAAAAGTGCAGTGGAAAAGAGATAACGTTAAGTTTTTTGGACCTAAATAACTATTTTCAGATAACAGTTTCTCCTGGCTGATCAGAACCATTCTCATTACTCTTGTGACAGTGTTTTCTTAATTTCAAGTAAGGTGTGGTTTTTTGTTGTTGTTTGTTTGTTTAGTTTTTTTGTTTTGTTTTTTAATAGGTTCCTATTCTGGTAGGATTTAGCAGGTATGACTTCTTACAGATTACTTACTACCTTTCTGTTGAAATGTGGTTTACACTGAAAGTGTATACCTGCATCTGAATCATAAAATCCCCATTCATTTAATTTAGATCAGGATTGGGCCATTACCTTAACCTCCTTCTTTGCAGGATCAATGTAGGACTTGCAGCTTTTATATTACCTAGCTTGTATTTTCCTTAAGAATTACAGCTTGATATGAGAAATGGAAAAGTTATGTGACTTCCATATGTTTGTACACTTATGTTTCTGCTATTTGTATGATAGAATGCATTAATATACTGATGTTGTTGGGCAAAACTATAAGAAGATTGTTTTGAACCATGAGATTATCTCATAAAAATATTATGAAACTACTTTCAATCACATGTAATTTATGGCAGGAATATTCAGATTAAAGAGAGAGCCTAAGATAACCCATTTCATGTAAGGTTATCCAGCAGAAAAATAAACTTAAAGTGGATGTAAGATTGATTCAAAACATTGAAAACATTAATTTTCTAATTTCCCCTTTGAATAATAGAATTTCTGATGCAATAACATGTAGAATCTTATGCCACTTCTGACAGTGGTGGTTCTAACGTTTATCAGCATGTACAAATATCCAATGCAATGGAGGTTTAATGGAATGATATCTTACAAAACAAAACCAGTGTAATTTACTTATTATTACTGTAATACTAAAAGGAAGTAACATTTAGTTGTGATATGCTAGAAAACAGAAAAAAAATCATTAATCTGTAAAAGACTTTATACCTTCTTTTTGTGGTAAAATTCTTTTCATGTTTAGTCTGATCTGTCATGTGCCAGTCTTTATGAGCATAGGGCTAGTCAGTGAAATCCCTCGAGAGAGTGCACATGAATGTCTGGTGACTGCAGTGTTTCAGTGCCTGGAGGGAAGATGATTTTTTTTTTGCTGCAAGAAATTGTTAGGTGTTGCTACTTATTGCATGCTGTAATAAGTTTGTAAACAGTTTGTCATTACTTTTGTTGTGTTACAATACCTACAAAGGTCTGTACTGTTTGTAAAGTTCCACAGGAGATGGATCTCACTGTTCCCAGCATAAGAACTGCCTCTGACTTCAGGGATCTACCTGTTCATTTCAATATAAATATACGTAAATCCACTCTGAGAAATTCAAGAACATCTGAGCATCTTCCTGTTTCTCTATCTCTTCCAAGAGCATAAGCAGCATTGATGTCAAAGGCTAGCCAAAGAACAGAAACAGACAATTCTGTGAGGTGGCAGCACTATCACTAAAAGAAAAAAAAAAAAAAAAAAGGAAAAAAAAAGTCTATTTCATGGTAATTGAATATTAGCTACCTTGATTAATTACCAGCTCCAGAATATGATGTCTGACCAAGCTTTTAAAGCAAGCGAGTCTGAACTGTTCTCATCGATATTCAAATATATACCCCATTTTTTCTCACCTTCAGTATTCGTGCGGGATTTAAAAGAGTTAAAACCTAACAATGTTCCCTCTAGGCAATAATGATACCATTTAGCTACAGAAAATTTCAACCAATAATGCTTTGAGCTCTCTAAATTACCTGCAAATGCATTTTGCTGCAGAGCCTGTCAAAATCTCACAGATTTCAATATCCAAAGGCTAGGCAGGCAAGAGGAGGGTGGTCTGCTAGGGTGAGGTTTGCCCAGGTAGCCCAGCAGAACATGATGTATTATACCCTGCTCTGCTAATCCTATTACTGGAGCAGGGTTGGGTATTACTCACTGTAGGTCTCAGACTAGTGGAAGCAATATTTTTGAAAGGGCAGATTAATAATCAGGGGACATTTTGGGAGGGGTCTGTCAGTTTGATGTGAATTATCATTTTTTGTTTGTTTGTTTATTTTGTGTGTTTGAAGCTCCTCTGTCAGACATTTTGAATGCTAAAATAAACCGTGAGGAGGTGGGTTAGCAGTGAAAGAGCAAATAGTAAGGATATGTGCACAAGAAAGGCAGTTGGACATCTGTCATTTATCACACAAAGCACATGATAATAAAGTCCAAAAATGACTTTGAAAAGTCTATTATTTTGAAATATCCTTCTACTTCTGGTGGATTTTTCCAATAGTAAGAATATTGTATAAAAATGAATTCTTACAGAACAGTACATATTTTAAGTGGCTCCACTATAAGTACATTTTTACAAGCTTTCCCTTACACATGTGTATTCATATGTAATAATGTCAGAATTTCGTAGAGAGTGAATATGAAGTGAGAGATATTTTAACAATACTCTAGTATTTACCCAGAAATTACAAGTGTGGAATCAGAAGTCAAACTCCTATGTTCGCTATAACTCATTGACATAAAATGGATGTTGGGCAGCATTATTTATCATCTCTATCTCACTTTAGTCCTTCACAACATTTAAAAAAAATAATAATAATACTGTCTCATTCAAAAATTTAGGCTGTTCTTTTCTGTTGCTACTGAATACAAACAAATGAACTAAATGGTGCATCAATTAGACACCTTTGTATTTTGTTGAACTCAGAAAATAAATTACTAGAAATAGCCTATGCTATTGAATCTGCATCACAAACCTGGTCTTTATCATTAGTATAAACACTTGTATCTTAGGCATTCAAAATTTGATGTTAAAAAAGCTTGCAAAAAATGTATTTATGTAGCTGGGTGAAGAGCCATAAATATGCCTTTTGTCTGTTAGTACTGTAATGCTTGAGGTGAGTGGTTAGATTGCTACAGTTTATGCCTAACATGTACTTAGCCTAATTAGCAAATGAGGTCAGCAATTAGATAGCTAAAGGGGATCAGTACATGAGCCCAGCTATGCCATAAATGTTATAAGGAAAAAAGGAAAAGCTAAAATCTTAGCATTAGCCTTAAATAGCAGCGATGCAGTGCCAGCAAGAAAGAAGACTGCCACAAAACTTGATCACAGAGAACAGAAAAGCCATCTGATAAATGCAGTGATTGATCAGTAGGGTAATGATTTGCGAAATTACATATCAGTGCCCATATCCCACACATCCTCTGCTAATAAACCTCCTCTCTGGCAGGTGGGGTGGGCAGGGAAGGGGAGGTGGTCTGCTCTCTCTTGATCTTGAAAGACTTACCACAGGATGCCTGCTTAGTGTCAGCAGGCACTGACAAACAATACAGATTTGATCACCGTACCTGTTTGGAGTTCTTTAATCCTCATTTTGCATGACTGTGTACAGCTTCTCTGGGTCCCCCATCACCTGCATGCTAAGCAGGATAGATGGTCTAAAACTCCACCTGCACTTGAGAGTACCTTGAACCACCACCCATGAGCCCTTATCTTCAAGTAGTCCTGGAAATATTTCACACTGTTGTATAATCCATTTCCTTGATGAGAATCACAAAGGGAGGCGCATCGTATAAAAGGATAAAAGAGAAGCTGTCTTTAATGAGCACACATGGCTCTCTGTCATAACAAATTACCCTGTGATGCTCATGATTAATTGTGCTGCCACTTGTTGTACGGCAGCACAGTAATGCAAGCCAAATAAGCACAATGCAAGGCTGTCTGCAAAATTAGTAAGCTTTTTGCATTTCATATTTATCACTGTCTGCCAGCTGTGACAATCTTTCAACATATATGTGATCTTGCCTGTGGTGTCCTGAATTAAAATGGATCATATAAAGCCTTGGTTCAATGCAGGGCCAATGAGCCTATGCAAGCTGACAAGCCAGAAGGTAGTACAAATTAAAATGAATTTGTGCCAATCTCTCTTGAGCTAGTTGTGATATTATGCCCCACTCTGCCTCTTTTTAAGATATTTTGTCACCAGGCTTTTCTAAGTATGCAGTCATTTTTTATTCTTTGCAGATATTTAGAATAGAATAGAAGAGTTCAGTTGGAAGAGGTCTCCAAAGATCATCTAGCCTGACCACTTCAGTGCTAAAGAAAAGTTAAAGCATATTATTGAGAGCATTGTCCAAACACCTCTCAAACACTGACAGGCACGGGGCGTCATCCACCCATCTAGGAAATCTGCTCCACTGTTTGGCCACCCTCATGTTAAATGTTTCCTAATGTCCACTCTGAACCTCCCCTGGTGCAGCTTTGTCCCATTCCCCTGTGTCCTGTCCTTGGAGACCAGCACCTACCTCTGTGCTTCCCTCCTCAGGGAGTTGCAGAGCACAGGGAGGCCACCTCTCAGCCACCTGCTCTCCAGGTGAGACAACCCAAGTGCCCTCAGCCACTCCCCACAGGACATACCCTTCAGCCCTTTCACCTGCTTTGTTGCCCTCCTCTGTATGCTTTCAAGTACCTTAACACCCTTTTTATATAGTGGAGCCCAGAATGGCACACGCAATTCAAGGTGAGGCCACACCAACACTAAGTGTAGCAGGAGAATCACCTCTTTTGACCAGCTGGCTATGATATGTTTAATGCATCCTAAAATGTGGTTTGACCTACTGGCTGCCAGTTCACACTGCTGACTCAGGTTGAGCCTACTGTTGACCAGCACCCCAATTTTCTTGTAACTGAGATATTCTCTTCTTTCTCGTACCTGGCACTTAAATTATGCATGTTTCTGAATTACTAATGTAGTGCCATTAAAACTGAGTTACAACACAACAGCAGAAATCCCAGTCCAAACAGGATACAAATTCTTTGTTCAAGTCAAAATATCAGTTACGGGTTAAAACGCCAGATTAGCTGCAGGCATTTTGTTTTCTGGGTTTGCAGAATAATCATTCTGCCTAAGACAATAACCCATTTATATATATACATATTAAGGAAAGCATATAATCTAAACAAAAAAGTTCCTAATATACATATTAAGGAAAGCATATAATCTAAACAAAAAAGTTCCTAAAGTACCACATTTGTGACACTTATTACTAGTTCATCTTCTAGTGCTTTTGATTATGTTGCTTTTCATTATTTTTCAAGGAAAAGGGAAATCTGTCAACCTTTTCAGAGACTGAAATTTGGAGGTATTAAAAATTACATCCCTCATGGGAGATTATGTTTCTGGAGTGTTATTAGGAATTTAGATAGCCTTTGAAGATTTGGACTTTGATATTTACTGAGCTTTGCTCTCCCCAGGGTGCTACCATGGGAAGGACAATCCAGCCAAACTGAGTGCTTTTAAGAAATTCTTTCTTACATTAAGGGAGGCTAAAACCTTGGGTTCTGTAGTAGACACAAATATTTCTGATCTCCAACCCCAGATTAAGTGTATAATCAATAGAAACTAGCATCACTAAGCATTTTTTTTCCATTTTCTGGAAGAGCAGGTCAGTAACAGAGGGATGTATGTATCTCTGAGCACTGTATGCACTTCACAGCTACACTGCAAACCGCTCCATCTGCTTTTGCACAGTTGTATACACAGACCACGTCTGTCCTAAGGAATCCCATATATTTTCATTTGACAAACCTCTGGGTCCACAACATTTCACTGGAGTCCTTACTAATACCTTCAGTGCAAGACTTAAGTTTCCCATTCACTGCCCAGTGAAGGGTAAGAGTTTTAATTGTCTGCTCAGCAGGGGACTATGGTGTTTCTGTTGAAACAATCACACCAAACTGCAAAAAGTCAAGACAAAGTGATCTGCAGAGTTATATGATACAGCTAACTAGGAGTATGTTATGTGAACCAGAGTCTTAACATAAAAAAGATACAATTTGTAATTTATCTCTCAGTAAAAAATATTTAAATGAATGTTTTTGGTTTTTTTCTGCTAAAGTTATCCAAAACAAGACAGAGAGCTTTAGAAGAAATATTACAAATTATAAATTATTCTGAGAAAGAAAGAGATGGGTTTTCAGCAGAAACTATGTAGCTTTGCTTCTGGAAGGAAATGCGTTATTTAGCTGTGGTGGTTTTACTTGGGTGGGTGGCCGAGCTCCACCACAGTCCTTTTTGGCACCCAACGTGGGGCTTGAGGAATTTGAGATAAGGATGATAGTTGAGAGAAGTAATGGGCAAAACATGGACTGGATGATTGTTATGAATATAAAAGTTGTGACGAATCTAAGAAAGCAGTAATTGTGAAGGAATATATTTCATGTTAGTGTGATGAAGGGATGAGGGGTGGTGTGTGTGTGTAAATTGTCCACTTTGTCAGTGTTGTGATGATGTTATGTTTATTTTGGTGTGGGGAATTCTTTTTCTTTTTGATGTAAGTGAAGTTTGTGAAGATTGTAATGATTGTTAAGTAAGAGTATATTGTGATTATTCTTAAATATGCTTTTCATTGAGGTGAGGGGTGGAATGTAGTGGGTTTACATGGCCAGGTTTTGGTAGCAAGGGGCCATAGGGATGGCTTCTATGAGAAGGATCTAGAAGCTACCCCATGTTTGGTAAGGGCCCCACTGCTGACCAGAGCTGAGCCAATAAGTGATGTTGTTTTGCGCCTCTGTGAGAGCATATTTAAGACAGGGGAAAAAAAACAAAAACAAAAACGCTACACCACACAGCAGCTGGGAGAGTGAGAGGAGTGAGGAACAGCCTTGCAGGCGCCAAGGTCAGTGAGGAAGGATGGGGAGAGGTGCTCCAGGCACCGGAGCAGAAGTCCCCTGCGGCCTGTGGTGGGGACCATGGTGAAGCAGGCTGTGAAGCAGGGGTCTTCCACAGGCCCCAGTCTCCGTCGGTGCAGGTCCACCTGCGCCACCATGGTCTCCTCCATGGGCTGCAGTGTGGAACCCTGCTCCACCGTGGTACTCCACGGGCTGCAGGGGGACAGCCTGCTTCACCATGGTCCTCACCACAGGCCGCAGGGGACTTCTGCTCCGGTGCCTGGAGCACCTCTCCCCATCCTTCCTCACTGACCTTGGCGCCTGCAAGGCTGTTCCTCACTCCTCTCACTCTCCCAGCTGCTGTGTGGTGTAGCGTTTTTTTTTTTCCCCTGTCTTAAATATGCTCTCACAGAGGCACAAAACAACATCGCTTCTTGGCTCGGCTCTGGTCACCAGTGGGGCCCTTACCAAACATGGGGCAGCTTCTAGATCCTTCTCATAGAAGCCATCCCTATGGCCCCCTGCTACCAAAACCTGGCCATGTAAACCCACTACATTAGCTTATTAATGGAGGGCATAAAAGCACTAGCTGAAACTAGCAAAGAGAAAATTCAGGATAAATAGCTGTAAAAGCAGTGACTTCAGTCCTTTCCTGTAAATTATTTCAATTAAGTTGAGAAACCACTAGTAAAGGTAAAGTAGCAAAATATTCAGCACTGACAGATGGAGACATGAAAGTATTCATCAGAATTTTCTGAGAAATCACTTAGCTTCTTTAATACTTGAAACAGAAAAATCTTGCTTTCTGGAAACTTTGATTTTACTCTTTTTTTTTTTTTTTAATGATGATTTTTCACTTCTAAATGAATCCCTGAATTATTTGGTAAGTTGATGTCTGGTTTACATATAGTATATATGTAATGATAGTTATTGGCTGTGTAAATGCACCACAGTTAACTCCAGTTTGTATTATTATTTCTGAGGCTCCGAGCTGTCAGGAAAAAAATGATGAACTCTGGATACATGATAAATTGGGTGAGTTAGAAAAGAATCTGTTGATGCCAGTGCTCTATTAACAAGGGAAGCAATGAAATGTGTTTAATAAACCCCAGCCCTTTCTTGGGCTTAAGCACTTTGCTGAGTGTAACCCCCAGTGTTATTCCCAAGACATGAAGTTATGACTCAAAATTCTGAATAAAGAACACCTTTTATTAAAAAATAAAATAAAAAAGCTGGAGCAAGAGATAGTTCTGTTCTTCTAATGCACAATGGAGAAGCAAACAACTGTTTTATAAAATAGAGCTCAGTAGCCAGAGCACAGCTGCAAATGCAGAATGAGGACATCCAGGTTCAGCTGCCCTAAGAGGGTCTAAATCCACACCTGTGCTCTTGGAAAGTGCTATTACCTCTTGACCAAAAGCTGCTTGAGGGGCGTTGTTTTCCTCACCCATTGAAACTCTACACTCCAAAAACCTCAGGTTGCTTTGGGCAGGAAAAGTGTGTCATGCTGCTGGAAGGGTATTCATTTGAGAGGAGAAATGGGCTCCAGTAACCATGCTTGATCATTCATTTTACACAGTCACTGTTAATTCTTATATACTAAAATAGCTTTACAGAGTGAAGTCTGTATGCGAGAACCAGAAGAAACCTGCAGCCTGCCAGGCTGCTGACTGCTGGGTCTCTCTCAGCCCATGAATCCTGTCTCCTTTCCTGCACTGTGGGGAAGACAAGGGGAAGGTTCAAAACCACATCAAAACTGAGATGCTTTGGATGTCCAGGGAAGCAGACTTTAAGAACACATCATAAATGGAGGTATCTATGGAGCACGTGTGCTTCAGGGGTAATTGATAGTTGACTGGAAGGATTTTGAGACCAAAATCAATATAAGGCTTCTGTTTTGTATCTGTAAGACTTTCCTATGGCTTAATTGTACTCTAGAGAAACTAGACTTTTTAGAGAAGCTAAGAGAAAATGCAAATAGACTTGACATAATTTAGAAGGCATTGTTAATCAAATCAAATTATTAAAAAAAATCTGTAATGTCTAATATTGGGCTCACTACAGCAGTATCCATCCAATTACTCAACCAAACTATCAGCATTCATTTACCTTTAAATATCCTTTTTCCAAGATCAACTAGATCCCAAGCTAGAAATGACCACACTTCACCAAAACATTTTATGTTCTCCCACACAACTCCTACACACACTTTCCCAAAATTGGTTTGAATTACTCTTGGGCTATCTTCAAGGAGCAAATCTTGTCACTCTTGCTGAGATTTGTGACACCTCACTGCAACCAGCTGCATTAATTTCTGAGCGTTTCCTCTTCTTGGGCCTCTCCTGAGTTGCAAAATCACACAGTCTTTCGGCAACATGCTTGACACTGACAGCAATTAAATGTGAGAAGTTCTGCCAGTAATCTTTCACTCTGGAAAGGGTAATGACCTTGCTGAAAGGCGGGAGGTACTGTCAAGCTGTGCACAGCCCAGAGTAGGAAACATCCCTTCTGGTCGCTCCTCTGCCATGGTCCTTCTGGCAGTCCTTCAGTGGCTCCGTTCCCTAGTTTGAGTTATTCTTTTCTTGCCTTGCATATGAAAGCTAATTTCTCCATGTGTACTATGTTCAGCTACTGCAGTGATGAACACCGAGAGACACAGGATGGGGAAAAAAAAAAAAAAGTGACTACGTAATTGCCTGGTATAGCAACTATTGCCAGGCCTTGTATCTATGTCCAGTTTTTGCTACTACTTCAGGGAAGCACTGCAGAAGGTCCCATTACGCAATCCAGAGCCTTAGGATATGCAAAGCAGATGCAGTAAAACCTGGCACCAAGCAATGCATAAATTTGATCCTGTCCCAAATTGATTATTAAACACAACAGTAATTTTCCCTATAGTTCTGAAGTCTGAATCAATCCTAACCCTGACCTTACTTACCCTAGTGTGACTCTATTGATTTAGCACAATTTTACATCAGTGAGGGCAGAAAAGGGTCATAAAATTTAGCCCTAAGTGACTTGGTACAGTATAATCCATGATTAAACACCAAATATAAATGACTAATTTCATATTTGTTAAGCGATCTTCACTCCTTTTTAAATGGAAAGGAATTGGTGGTATATAGTATGTCTCAAAAGTAGGCTATTCTTTACTCTGATGCCCAGCTATGGCTTTAGTTTGCAGTGATTATGACTAATACGTCTAAATACTGTTAGTGAAAGAGGGGGTTCTTTGGATTTCATGAGCGTGAGGAACTAAATGATATCTAATACTACAATATAAATACACTGTATTAGGGACAACCCCTAAAATCGTTTCATTTTATTGTGCAATCTTCTGCTTCATACCTAATCTGAAGCAATAAAAATATAAGGATGAGCTCTGACATCTTTCTACTTCTTTATAATTATCCTCTGTCAAATTCCTTGTGATTATATTGATTAAAGTTTTCTTTCAGTTTTGCCTGTAGCTGAAACACATTTCTCACTTATAGAGTTTGATTTTATTCTGTCATTTCATTGTGTCATAAGCACAAATTTAATGTTTGTTTATAGGGATGAAAGTGAATTGTATTACAATGCAGTCATCCACAGAGCTATTAAAAACTGTATTTTCTCAGCATGCTCCTGACACTGCTGAATTCTGTTTTTCTGAACACAAGAGATAGAGCTTATATTTGTGAATGATTTTTTTCACATTTTTTCCATGAACATATATATACAATGGCAATGATTTTAAAAGGTCACAATCAAAACCTGAAAATATTTTTGGATGGATAACAGACACAGAAGCTGTAAGCAGTCATAAGCTACCTTCTGATAAGAATTATGTTAAAAATCATGTTAAATTGAAGTAGAGATAGAGACTGCAAGAGGAAAAACAGAAACGTCTTTCCCCAGGTGAAAAGCAGCAATACTTTGGCAGCCGTCACTATGGAAGCACACCATGCTGCCAGCAGTATGGCTCTCAGCCCTTCTTCTCCAGAGATCCCAGGAGTGTGCATCCCCCTCTGGCTGTAACTTCACCAGATCTGTGGTAAGTATGGGCTGAGGGGGAGAACAGCAAACCAAGGGTGCAAACCAGGAAGAAAACACTCATTTCCCACCGTCCAAATAGTCCATCCTATACCTTCACTAAACACTCGAGCATGCTTTTTCTGTTTCAGACTGACAGACTCCTGCACCCCCCATATATGAAGCCCAAATGTGCTGCAGACAGCGCATGTTACTTAGCAGTGGCACAGTTTTCTACTGCTGTTACCCCTGGCAGAATTTCTGCAAGCCCCGTGCCCACTCCTGGCATTGGGAGAAGCTGTCTTTCCAGAGAACAGCAAAGCCTGATGGCCAACCCTCTGTTTTGCTGAGTTGTGTTGAGTCTCAGTATTACCTTTCATAATTTTTGGCTTAAAATATTAAAGAAGAATTGTGTTAATAAACATCAGCCAAATAGGCAATTCCATGAAACTGAAGGGTTGTTACTTCCATCTGACCAAGAAACATGCTGCTCTCTGTTCCTTCTGGCTATGGACCAAGATACTGTGGTTCACAGTCTGTCCTCTCCAAGATGTATTGCTGCAGACTCCCCCTTTCCACCAGCAAGGGAAACAGACTGTGTCGCACCAATTCTGCATGCACACCCTGATGACCCATCAATTGCCAAATCCCTTTTAAGGGCTCCTTGCTCAGTCCATCGGTTCTTTAAAAGGCTATGCCGAAAAAACCTCCACCTGCTTCTCCAGCAGTTTTCTGCTATCAGCCAATATGGAAAGCCATTAGGAAATGTGAAAATTTATCCTTTTTTAAAGATTTTTTGCTTTAATTCATATGTATGCTTCAAAAAGAAAAATTAAAAAATCTTAGAACATGTTAATAATAGAATTATATGTGCTGCTGTTTAGTCCTTTAACACTTTTTCTGTAAGTAATGAGGACAGAAAATAAAATTGTTTTATTTCATAAACTTACACTTTTAGCAAGTTACAGTCCCTTTATTCATTTCACCAAATTACAGTTCAGTTCTCTAATTCACTATGCCAATACATATCTTGTTCATTTTCCAGTTTACTAACATCTTAAATTCTGAACTTGAATTGTTGGGTGCCTATTTACATTTTAATTCTGAGACTACAAAAAAAAAATCCTTTTATTAATAAATCAACAATTCAGGCATTACATTTCCAGCTATCTCATTTTCTCTTTACGTTAAGAAATGCCATTGGTTAATACATATTCATATGCATATGAATATGAATTCATATTTCATATGCAGAATATCTCCATTGCTAATAGCAACTATTTTTTTCATTACTGAAAAGAAAAGGATCTGTACTTATTTCATAAATATAAGTAAGCCTTTCTATGTTATACCTAATACTAATAATATATAATGCAGAACTGCATATGCCTTACATATTTTTCTAACTCATGATGTAATTACATTTACTTTTAATAAATAAATCCATTCCCACAGTTATTTTACTTTCACAATTTATGTTTTTCCTGGGAAAGAAAGAGGGGGGAGTACTTTTGCTTTGCTTCAAAATTTACAGATATTTTATCTCTGAAAGAAGTTTTGACGAAGCAGTTATGAAGAAAGGAAAACCTTTTGAATCTCTGAGGCATGAGGCAAAGGGAAGAAAGGTCTTGGGCCTTTCTGCAAATAGCTGAGCTTTCCTCCTGATAAATCAGGGCTTCTAGAAGAATGGCAGTGTCCCCACCCTAAGGATGTCACTGTTGTGGTGAGATAAGTGATCAGGAAACTATCTAGTATATGCACCTTTATGGGTACTTCCTCCTGTGGTCCCTTCACATCAGCTTCCTCAGAAAAGACCAAATAATTCCCTGAATACTGAATTCAGAGTTGAAGTCCTCTATTATTCAGCACCACGCATCCTTCCTCATTCTCTGTGGCAAAAAAAAAAAAAAAGAAAGGAAGAAAGGGACTGTGCTGAAATAATCGTGGAAAGGCCACAGGTAGGTCTCAGACTGAAAAAAATAACACAAAATACTGACAACTGAGAATCCTTAACAATGTGTCAAGCAATTTAATCATGAACTTAGCTGCCAAAATGTCATCATCACTTACTGCCTTAGCTGTTTCAGCATAATTTGCCATTTAAATTGCTATTCTTGCTTCTCCAATCCTTCATGTACCCAGGCCATTGCTGCATATTGCACTACATATTTTAAGTCTCCTCATCAAAATAATTTCACAACTCTCCGTATCCTCCTACACTACTGAGCCCATTTCCATCCCCTGTTTTTTTTTTTGTTTTTTTTTTTTTCTTCTGTCACTTTCCTGATACAAATCACATAAATTAGTTGTTAAGCTTTAAAGATAGACACATTTCTGATGGGTGGATTTTTAGAGGGTCATTTTCCAAGACTGCCTTCTCTGGTGTTCTTACAAGGTACTAACTTACCAGCAGGAATGCTGTACACAATTGTACTTTTTGTGCATTTCTCAACATACTTAGTGCTTAATGAATGGTTATAATGAACAAGCCAACTCAAGTAGTCACAAACTCTAGTGCCTCCAGTCAAAGAAAGGAAGAGCCTTCATATTCAAAGGGAAAATGATGAAGATTACCAATCTTACGAAGAAGATTGTTGTCTTAAATGTGGTTTGGTAAGGAAAGAAAGAAGATTCAGGTGTGCTGCTACACTTCAATTGAACTTATACACTTATTGAGCTTATATACACTTCTATTTAATTGAATGTATACCGACATGCATATTCCAACAGTTCCCTTAATACTTACACAGTTTTACCAGTACTTATACCTATAGCTAATGCCATATAACAAGGGAAATAAGCCACATTAGCATCTAATTCTGTTTGTAGTAGGAATTAGTAGCTGTTCATAATTATTTTTAAATAATATCACTGAAAATCATACAATCACAATAATTATATTGATATTTAAATTACACTGTAAGAATTGTACAGACAAGCACTAATATCAATTAGAAAAGGTAAAAATATATTTAATTCTTCAGAATGTTATCTTTTTAAGTCAACCAGTCATGCTCTATGACAAGCAATACTGTTTCTATGCAGTCTGAATATTGATTTGGCTTCATTAACCAGCTTGAACTATTTAAGAGATGAAAGGTAACCCCTCACCACCTTCACTGTAGAGACTTTGTTAATTGTACCACTGCAGAGGGCAAAAGAAAAAGTTCTTTCATTGTATCAGATCTCTCATCTTTGTTTACATGGGGCATATTTGTTAAAAAACAGATTAAACTTTGAAATCATAGCTCTTGTTATAAAGAACTACAATAACATTTAGAAATGTAACCTCTGTGTTTTCTCCAGTTAGGGTGGTTTTAGTTTTGGTTTTGTGGTGTTTTTGTTGTTGTTGTTGTTTCTTGTTTGTTTGTTCGTTTTTGTTTTAGTGTTAAGTATGCCTGAACTTCACTGGTGCTCAGTGTGAGAAGATGTAAGACATGGGATTCAGTTCTGAGTTAATGTATTATCTTGCCTTTACGAGAGCCACTAAGACTTTGTTCCTCAGCTATTATTTTAGGCAGATATTATACAGACTTTTTTTCTAAGCTATTAGTGCTCTGCAGAAGTTCATGCCCAAAGGGTGTTCTCTGTTTTAATAATGTTAAATTACATTTAGAAGATAACAGGAGTATTGATCTTAAAAAGAAGGCAGCATTCTGCATTGGTCAGGTCAGCTGTGATAGATATTACATTTTTGGCAAGACTTGGTGATTTTTATGTTTTTTTGTTGTTTTTTTTTTAATTGATCTTCCTTCTGGTCTATGTTGCTGTCTAATAGCTGAATTACCAACCTAGTTATTTCATTAGAAACAGTGACAAATAATACTGCTTCTAGATCTCCAGTGCCCTATTTCAGATTCTGGGATCCTAACACAGATTCTGCCAATATTGGTTCAAGCTAAAGGCTATTCCTTCATCATGAAGAACATATCAGTTTTTTCAGATAAGAGTCACAGGATGGACAGATCTACAGCTTGTGTTTGCCCACAAAGGTCAAAATGCAAGTATTAACATTCAAGAACATTACAATAGTTTGGGTGTTATCTGGGGTATATGTCTAGCAACTTGAGACTGAAAATCTTGCCTCCATCTGTCTCCTGCCAAAGAAAAGTAAAATATGTATATATTCCTTACAGTATAACTCATGAATGTCAAGAGAGTCACCTTTCAGCATGAATCAGCAAGAATCACTACTGAAAATAAGCAGAGTGACATTCTGGTGTTCTTCTGGGTCTTTGCCATCAGAATAATGTGCAAATTTCATAAATTTAGTCACCTAATAATGAGAATAACTAGAAACTGGTTAGGTGTCAGGAGGAGATGGCCTACTAACTATGTCCATCTCACTCAAGACCCAGCTTGTTTGTACACAGAACCTAGTACTAATTTCATCTTAGAGATGAAAACATTCTGAATGTACTTAATTCTTCTGAAACAGTTCTGTTTTCCCAGCAAACATATATAGAACTAGGTAGGATTTTGTGCACTGACAAGGGCTAGATTCTTGTAAGTGTTGCAACAATTTATGTTGTTTCCTTTGTCCCTTCCTGACTAAGAAACACCAGGTGAGGAAAGAAAGGATCAGAGTGATAAAGGCACTTCTGAAGAAATAAAGTTAATGAAATAAATTAATGAATTTCAAAACTGATGAAAGGACTCTTGGGCACATCCACTCGTTTTTAGTGTAAGGCAGTGAAACTGCATTGAATAGCGATGCCTTCTCTGCTGCCTTTGCTGATGTTCTAATTTCACCAGCTGGGAATTATATGCACTGAAGATGACAACTGCCATCCAAAGTCTTTCAGCTTGATAAGATTAGCAAGAACCAACAGTAAAGACCAGTCCTTTGCCAGAATTTTAGGCAGTAATGAAAACCTCTGTAGCTACTGGGACACAGATACTTACAGACAGAGCTACTTATTTTTGCCTTCTAAGTGCTGAATAATTTAGCTGAACTGGTGAGCTCTTCTGTAATTTCTGTGTTCTGCATTTTTTTTTTCTTAAGCTGTTAAGTAGACCTACAGCTGAAAGGTATCCTGTTTTTCTGACCAAGCCAACAAATAGGCAGAAGTCTACTTTTTGTTGTTTTCTCCAGCTTTTATCTTTCTGCCACCTCTAGTGCCGTAAACCATGCACTGTTTTATTTATTTTTATCAGTTACATGCAGTATATCTATTTTTCAAACACTGACAGGAACAGAACATTTTTTTCTGACCTACCGAGATCACAGGAGACAACAAACATTCTGTCCATGGATGCAATCTTTTCAACAGCAAAATTTACCACTTGCATCACTCAAAAAGTAAATATAGTTGCCACATACCCACATATAAAAATCTGAGTGAAAATACCCAGATGGAACCACATATGCTGGCATTTTCCTGCGTCATTATCAAATCAATCTTAGTTAAGTACGCAAAATGAAGAATCTCATTCTTAACAAGGATTATGTTGTACTAATTAGCTATAAACATGAAACAAATGATTGATTACCTGTCAAGAACTTGAGCTCCTGTGATCCTCTTTTTTTTTTTTAAAAGTAAAATCACTGCAAACAACACTGAATATCTCAGAATATGTAGCTATTATTTTTCACCGTTTTGTTTGACTGCCTATGCTTTCATGAGAACTTCAACTAACCTTCTGTAGGTCCCATTTCTTCAATATGCATCCAACAGAATTATTTAATGCTTTTGACATCCTAATGGTCTGAAGCTGTTAATCTGGAACAGAATTTTTCTCTCCATTGCAGACCATATGCAAACAATGCATTTTCTTAGACTTCCTTTAGGGTAGGTTCACAGCATAGCTTCCAATATAGTGTTAAGTTATCCAAGTAAATGTTAAACTTCCAAGAAACAGATGAAGTGATCTTGAGCTGCATTTGTTCGTCTGTGTTTTGTCTGCTGCTTTGTCTGGACCAAAGCTAGCAAGATTCTATCAACTCCACACAGCAGTCTGCTTTATGGAGATGCTGCAAGAAAGGGAGACCCAATACAACAAGCAAAATCAATTACTTCAGGATACAACAAAGTGGTTAGACTACAGCTGCCATTATTACTATACATACTGTATTGGAACAGCAGTTCTATAATTGACAATCCTGTAAGCAACTATCTTTTCTGCAGCCACCAAAATCTGCATATGGCTAAGAGTCTCAACACTTCCCATGTGTCAGACAGCTGAGGAAAGAGAAGAGTCCTGATGGGCTTTAACTGGAAGGACCTGCTTATTTGAGTAGAGTCATAACTCTCCTCCCCCTGGCCGTTCAAAGGCAGCCCTTAGGGAGCGCGAGTGACCAGGAGCGCGGCGAACAGGGCCGGCAAACAGGGAGTGACGCGGCAGTTAGCGAGGCAGTGAGCGCGGGCAGGGCGGGCAGGCAGGGCGGAGCGCTCACACCCGCCCTTAGGGACAACTCCTCTAACGGCACTCTCCTGTCAGCTGGGCTACAATGGTCTCCACCAGGCACGGTGCTTTCTCTAGGAAGTCAGTACACACCCAGACCGACTGCCCGCCCAAACATGCGGCAGTTCAGGTCTCCGGATGCGGGGAGTGTCTGAGCCTCTTGCTGCCATCGGCGGGAGGCAGAGAGACTGCCTGCGTGAGGTGCGAGCAGGTGGACGACCTGGTCCGCATGGTGGCGGAGCTCAAGGAGGAGGTGCAGAGGTTGAGGGATATCAGGGAGTGCGAGCGGGAGATAGACTGGTGGAGCGACTCTGTCGATCTGCTCGAGGGCAGGAAGGCTCTGCAGGAGGATCTGGATAGGCTGGAGCGATGGGCTGAGGCCAACTGTATGAAGTTCAACAAGGCCAAGTGCCGGGTCCTGCACCTGGGGCGCAACAACCCCAAGCAGAGCTACAGGCTGGGAGATGAGTGGCTGGAAAGCTGCCTGGCCGAGAGGGACCTGGGAGTATTGGTTGATAGTCGGCTGAATATGAGCCAGCAGTGTGCCCAGGTGGCCAAGAAGGCCAACAGCATCCTAGCCTGCATAAGAAGCAGTGTGGCCAGCAGGTCTAGGGAAGTGATTGTGCCCCTGTACTCGGCTCTGGTGAGGCCACACCTCGAGTACTGTGTTCAGTTTTGGGCCCCTCGCTACAGGAAGGACATGGACGTGCTCGAGCGAGTCCAGAGAAGGGCGACCAAGCTGGTGAGGGGTCTGGAGAACAAGTCTTACGAGGAGCGGCTGAGGGAGCTGGGCTTGTTCAGCCTGGAGAAGAGGAGGCTCAGGGGCGACCTTATCGCTCTCTACAGTTACCTTAAAGGAGGCTGTAGAGAGGTGGGGGTTGGTCTGTTCTCCTACGTGCCTGGTGACAGGACGAGGGGGAATGGGCGAAAGTTGCGACAGGGGAGTTTTAGGTTGGATGTTAGGAAGTACTTCTTTACCGAAAGGGTTATTAAGCATTGGAACGGGCTGCCCAGGGAGGTGGTGGAGTCACCATCCTTGGAGGTCTTTAAAAGATGTTTAGATGTAGAGCTTAGCGATATGGTTTAGTGGAGTACTTAGTGTTAGGTCGGAGGTTGGACTCGATGATCTTGAGGTCTCTTCCAACCTAGAAATCTGTGATACTGTGATACTGTGATAACGCTTGTCTCAGCAGCCCCTGCTACTCTATCTCTGTCCACAGCTGTAGGTGTGTGCAGTCCTTTAGGTATCCATGCATGGATCTTTTGGCAACACAATGCTGTGTAATACTGTCTTGTCAGAATTGGAGCTATTTAAAGTACCATAAGGTTGGGTTGCCTTCTAGTACAGCTGTTCTGGCCCCACACATGGCCTGAGGTGATATTTACCTAGATTAAATGTCTACTTTAAAAAGAAAATTGGTCAACACCAAAGGAGTTTACAGAAAGTGCAGATCATCAGATCATCTGTTTTGCCACAGGGATGATCAGATTTTCTTTGCAATACCTGTAACGTCTGCATGACAGTGAAGAACACTCAAGAAGTAGAAAGCATCTCAATGACATGTCTCTGTGGGCAAATTACACACCCCTAAAGCTATCGTATATTGTTATAGATATATCATATTCAACATATAAAGTAAAACACTTTGGGCTGAAATACTGTTTGTTTGGTTTTTTTCATATTGCCACATAAGTATTTTACCTGGATGTTACCAGGTAACCAGATTGAAAGTGGGTACAGCTGCAGCTTGATGAATAGAGGGGCATGGATTTTGTTGTTGTTGTTGTTGTTACTATTTTTTCTTGAACAAATGCATTCTTCAGATTTTTTTCTAAACTGCTGAAGTTTTGGTTGAAATAAAACATATGTGCATTAAAGTATGTCCTTCACTAACACAGTAATCTTTGCACTTTTAAGCCTTGATCAGCATAGGAAATTGTGCAAGTAGCAGATGATTTAGCTGGAATTTAAGAAGAAAAGCTGTATTTTCATCACACAGGTTTCCCTGATGACATTAGCTTTTGTGCATTCCTCCAGCTGACTCTTTTCAGAAAGGAATAGTTCAATGTGTAATTAACATCTAATATTTAGGATTAATATTAAGGACTACAACAGAGTACTGTATTGCCTAAGTCTTTGTAGGAGGTCCATCAGTTCACTTTTAATAAATACCACCAAGAAACATGGCAATATAAAGTTACTTTCATTTTATACCCTAAGGAAACAGCACCCCCCTGGCTTGTAGGAGCTCCTGTTTAGAGAACTGTTCTCAGAATATGGTTGAGTCAGGTTCTTTAGGTACAAATCCATGTTGTCTGTGAACTGTGAGAAGGTCCTAAGCCCCTAGCTAGATACAAATAATGATTTTTTTACCTCTTCTTTGTAGATAGACATGGCACCACCTAAATAAAATAAAATCCGTCATCATCTTCTTTCTCTGGACCAAAAGGGGAAGAAAGAAGAATTATGATTATTCAGTTCAACAGTGACAGCACAAACCTGACATGGGAAGATCTAACTTCATTCCCTGCTCTGAGAACCACTTATAGGCCTTTTTTCCACGTGTTGTATAAAGGAAGTAGAATTGCATTTGTGCATCAGCACTGCCTTGAAAAGAAAGTTACATATCTGTGAAGAAATGCTGTCATTTCATATCACTTCCAGTATGATCATTCATCATTGTTATATCTGCAGTTGACAGTCATCATTTTCTTCTTCCTTGTTTTGTGTGTAATACCTGTTGAGACCCTTGATTGAGAAAACTGTTTACAAAGAGCATTCTACCCTGTGCCTACAAGTTGTCTCGACATTTCAACATGTTCTTTTCCATCCAGGCTCTACAGAGACTTGTATCATTGTTACCACAAACTGCAAAGAGAGCTTTCCAGAAGTTAATGCTGTTTTTTAACAAGAAAATCATACCATATTGAAAAATATGCAGAGTTTCTTGTGAAATTCAACTTACCTCATTCCTTTTTTCTTTTCTTTTTTAAACTTTCATGAGATTTCATAAAGATTTTAATGACAATATTGTCAAACCAATTTAAATTCATAATATTTTTCTTTTCTGAGAACATGTGATAATGAATATCGTGAAACCCAAGTAAACCAAAACAACCATTTGTGGTTGCAATAAGACATAAAAAGGATTCAATTTTTAACAGGAAGAAAAAATGTCTTCGGAAGTTATCAACACAATTTGTTTTGATACTCTATTGAGGTAATCTGATGAGACCAAGTAGTACAAGAGGCAATGGACACAAACTTGAACATGAGAAATTCTTGCTATATATTCAGAAAAAAAAAAATTCTCCTTGAGGATGGTCAGCACTGGAACAGGTTACCAAGAGAGGCTGTGGAGTCTCCACCCTTTGGAGGTATTCAGGACTTGACTGGCAAAGCAACATGGATCTGATTAGATTTTAAGGAGGGGGTTAAACTAGGTATCCTCTGGATGGTCCTCACAATCCAAGTTTTCTTATGATTTTAAGAGTCCAAACATGGAATTACGTTTTACAATATTAAAATTACTTTTCTTAACCATCCATATGAAATTTTACAAAGCTAAAGTTAACTATGTACCTAGTCCAAAAGATGGCCATATAAGACACTTCCATCTCCCTTTTAGTTCATACGTAAGATATTTAAAATCTATGGATACAAGCCCAAGATGAGTACCTTAGATCGCCTGAAGAAAATAAGTTTCTTAAAATTACAGAAGAAAACAACAAATTCATTAAGAAATAATAAATACCATGACAAAATTGAAGTCTGAAAAGAAAAACTAAGCAGCCAGCTGATTGGTATCAACACATAGATAAACTAGCCACTCAAAAATACATCCAAAATAATATAAATTAGATAATCTTATGGCCAATACATTTGTTTTTTTCTAATAAATAAATAAATATGAATAAAAGTTGATTATAAAGCTGTAAACAGATCTTCAGCAAACTTGCCTTGCAATCTATTTGCAAAGTTCAATTACAGTAAGAGAATGGAAAGTCAATGTGTTGATAATATTGAATTAAATTAATTTAAGGTATAGCTACTTGAACCTACTATATATAACAAAAATAAGGTTAAGACTTAGTAGTAGAAATATACCATCTTAGTATGGATTGTGGGGAAAAAAATTGGCTCCAGAGAGCTTTTATCTTCTTTCTGTGACAAAATTTATGTGCACTTGTGCAATTCCACAGAAAGAAAATTATCTTTGAAGAATTTCAAGACAAGGAAATGAATTATTCTTTCAGCTCTAATACATATGGAATTGAAGATTGATTTAAGGTATTGATCAAATCTGAATGTCCAGGAAATTCAAATATGAGGTCCTCCTATATATGTTGCCTTTTAAATGCATCAAGAAGCAGAAACCATCAATAGGGACCATCATAGCCTCACTATATATATATAGAGAGAGAGAGAGTCATATTTTTCAGTGGTAGCAGGATAAGGCTGATGGTAAATAGATGTGTGGTACAGGAGATTTCTTGTTAGCTTTCTACCACCAAAATGATTCCCCTTGCATTAATCCACCTTTAGCTGATGTTTAGAGATCAATGTTTAATTTAGGGTAAGATGGTTCACAGCATAATAATTCCTCTCCATTTGCATTTTGTCTTTCACTGTTACACTAAAATAAAAATTACAGTGCTCCAGAGATTCTTTTATTTACCATATAACCAGGACAACACTATTACCCAACTGATTGGGTTATCCAATGATCTCTGAGCATATTGCTACCACTGGTAGCTGTTCATGATGACAAAATATTTCATCTCCTTACCCATCACCAATTATTATTTAATGGTAAATAGATATCAACAGAAACTGTACCTGTGCTCTTTTGAAATGTATGATTACAGCCTAATTATTGCTTAGTGAAGTTGGTATTTTATTCCCTGAAATCTATTTACCATTCTATTTCCCTGTAACTTTAAAATTCTTTATTTAAAGACATCAAGTGGAGAAAATCACCCATTTAATTCCATGACCAAAAAAAATAATAAAAGAGAGTTATATATTGTTGTTTCAAATGTTCATTATTTTTGGCTAAAACTAGAACACTAAAATTGAATTCGGAAATACCTCTATTTGACAGGGAGTTCAATATACCTAAAATTGTTCAGGAGCTGTGGATCTATGAAAGGGCTACCAGGCTGATACACTGATTGTGAATTGTTACTTTCCTTACACTAGTACTCTACTTAGTGCACTGAGAGGTCAGAATACTTTAATAAGATGTGACAATCAAAATTAATTGTGTTTTATGAGCTGCTTGTGAATATAATGGGATGTGATGGCAGGGATTTTAAGTGAATAAATATAGCTCTACTTTCATGGTGTGTTTGTATTCTCTCACTAATTGGCCTGTTCAGTATGTAGTTTTGGTGATTTGTAATATAGTATATTTTAAATATTATGGCAACATCTTAATTTTAATTGCTTGTTAGTTTTATTATTAAGGAGTTAATAAAATCTAAGAAGTAGGTACTTGTTGAAATTAAAAGTGTTTGAGGAGATGTGACTATGAGACCAAGAGAACACAGAATTGGATGTTTTGCTGACTGAAGTAATTTTGGGAAGCTGCCCGATTCAGTATGAGTTTAAACATGTTTCTACTACTCTTCCTATATGGTAATGTGGCTGCAATATGATCGTAAACATCCTAATCTTTCAAAACAGTAACCAGTTCTTTGAAGTTTATCAAATCTTGCTTATTTATTCTAATGTTCAAATGTTACATTTGCAATCATGCACTGGCTGAGTGCAAAATAAGCATGACATCGCAGTTAAGAATTTAGACACCTAATTCACACGCATGCTGAAAGTTAGCCATCTTACTCTCTAAGTGCATCTCACTTAAAAAGAAAGGATAGTAGATCATCTATGGCCAGTGATTAATGTCAGGTGCATAGTTTGGGAGTAAAAGGTTGTTAGGGAAAACGAACTAAAAGGAAGAAAAAGAAGAAAGTGGAATAAAGGAATAGAGCAGGAGCAGATGTTAAAAGTACAAAAGTGGAATGAAGTTGAAGTTGACAGAAATTTCAGTGGAGAATTAAGTTAGTCCAAAAGCACATCACCACAGGGCAAGAGCAATACATTCAAAAGTGAATTTCCCATGTGAAAATCTAGATGAATAGTTTACCTCCTTTTTGACTGGCTCCACAGTGCAGTCTTCCAGTGCAGGAGAGATGGATGGATATACTAACTGGATCCTATTGTCCTCCTACTACAAGGTCTCATTCTGTGTTTTAAATTTACACACCAAATTGCCACTTTATAAGGAAATGAAATTCCTACTCTCAGATGTTTGTCCATTCAGTCAGTGGAGTAGCACAAATACCTGATTGAGGGTGCACCATTAAGCATTAATGTGTTTTGTGTGTGTTTTTATTTCCATATTTGAGTGTTTGTTTTTACCTCACTTGACAAGAAAATATTGTATTAAAGGGAAACAAATAACTCCTCACTGTATAGAATGTGAGGAAAGAGTAGAAAGGATTAAAGAAAACAAAATACCATATGATAACACAACAACCTACCTGAAGAACAATTTGAGAATGGAGAAAGAGAGACTGAAAGCTGTACGGTCAGCATTCTTTATAATGCAAATATTACCATAGTGCGTTCTGGACATCTTGCTGAAAAGTGGCTACCAAGGCATAATGAAAACAAAGTTGCACAGCAAGCAAGCATCAACAAGATGAAAATCCAGTTATCTAGAAGTCTGAATTTCTGGGGCATCCATCAGACTGCAGAGCTTCCCAGAATGAGTTATACTGTGCTACTTCTTCCCTCAAAAACTGTTGCTTGGCACGTAAATTCATATAAGGAAGAATACATTATGGGGAAGTTGCCTGGGATTCATAAGTGTTGGTGGATTTTGTTTCCTTGACCTTTGACTATAAACTTCTGGTATAAACATATCGCCTTTCTATGTATTTGATACCTTAATTGATAAGATTATTTATCCTATTTCCCTGTGAGCCTTCCTAAGTGGTCTGACAGTGCTATAGTCACCACCCAAAGTAAGTAATAATTATTACTGCCAGTCAGAGAAGATTTCAGGATCTCTTATTTCTCAGACTTGGGCACATTCCCGAGCCAAAAAGCTTTGGTAGACACCCAGAAGAGCTGGATGATCTTTTTATAGCTCTCTTGTAATGATGTCCTTTTAAACAAGACTGCTTTCCTAAATCAACCATAAAGTCATTGTGACTGACTGGAAGACATTCGGGGTGCTTAACAATTCTACATTAAGTTCAGTACACAGCCAGCACATGAATAGAGTGCACAGTTCATAACCAAAACACTTAATAAGATCATGAGAAATTTGCTGTGCATGCAGGTACTCTAAGGCCCATTGACAGCAAAATAAATTCAAGCTCTTAGTCAAATCAGAAGTCATTTGTATCCGAATATGTTTTGCATTATTTCTCACCAACGATTTTCCTCATGCAAAGAAAAAAAAATGGGCATTCCTAAACCACCTTGAACCTAAAAGTTAATTTCCTTTTTCAGTGCAAAAGGCTGTTTCCCTTTCCACTTACGTTACACTGCCATGGGCAGGACTTATTGTATCATGTGCCAGACAGTACATGGGGTCTAACATACACAACTGAAAAGAACGCCAAAATGTAATTAAATTTATGTTTTGAAAGGTAACATTTTTTATTTTATAATTTATTTCTCTGCAAAGAAATAGAACACTGTGAATGTTACAAAACAGCTATAAGACAGCCAGACAAACTGAAAATGTTCAACCTATAAAAATGACTACAGGCAACAGAACTGCTTAGCAGTCTTCTCCAATGATCCAAATAACAAACAGGGACAGTGAGCACATCTGCTACTGCCTCTTTGAAAACATGCCATTTTATGTCAATATTGTCATTAACCTTCATGAATTCCCCTGGCGCTACATCTGAAAATTAATCTCAAAGAATCCCAAAGTTATGAATGCTTGAAAACGTGGAAAGCTTGAAAACGTGGAAATCCCTCTTCAGTCTCATGAAATTTCATGTTAGAGGCTTACCATTCCAAATGGACAGAAATTAAAGATGAACACAACCAGCAACATATGCTATTGCAAACAAAATATGGCACAAGGCATACTTCTGTTCTTAAAAGTATTTACCACAAAAAGAACCCAAACCTCTTCATTTTCTCAGCTTTTCAATAAGAAGACTCTTTTATGATACAACTTAGAAAAAAAAACAGTAATGGCCTGATCCTGTTCAGATAATTGTTGAGAGCATATATTCTATTCTTGATTATAAAATTACCAACTATAGAGAATGTGCATCAATGCTTAGCAGGAGTTAATCGAGCTCACTGATAAAATCAATTAGCAAACAATCTCAAAACACATTAGTCATATGTTCTTAATTTCAAGGCAGAAATCACCATGTTTCAGTATTTACATCAGCCTCTTTCCCCGTTCTGTTGGGGAGCTCTGATTACTTGCTTTACTGGATATCTTGCTTTCATTCCTCAGGAAAGTCTCTAGGGAAGTTATGCCACAGCTGCAGGAATAACATCAAATTGTCAGGTACCAGTAATAAAATACCCTTCATCTCTAATTTATTTTCTCTTTTTTTTTCCCAGCATAAAAGTGATAATCTAGGGCAGATGTGCTGCAACATGGATCTGCAAAAAGCGGCCTGCCAGTGGAGTTGGGAAAAAACATTTTGTTTTCAGAAGCTGGTAATGTAGGTCAGGGAAAATAACTACTTAGCAATTATGCATCAAAAGTGTCTGTCATATATCCTTCATCTTGCTATCTCTCACCCACTTATTTCATCCTCTATCCAATTCACTGGTGTATAGAGTCCTGTAAAGCACATTTTTCATCTAGACCACTATTAAAAGATTTATTTCTGTCACCTGTGCAAAAAAGAGTCCGTGACATCTATCATAGTGACAGCAGCATATATATTAACTCCTTAAAAAATGTAAAACTTTAATTTTGTTGAAGTATTAGTCATTCTAATTATTGCTTTCAAGGTTTAGTTTGTGCTTTTAAGACTCATCCAAAGAACCCTTCCATTTTCCAATTCTAAACGTGAAAATGGCATCACACAAAAACTTTGACCCAACAGCTTTTTCAATACAACTTAAGAAGCATAACTACTTCCGACTCTTTGAATGTAGGAATAGCTAAATAAGAACATTGCAGAGACTGCACAAAATGCTGAAGGGCTGATCACATTCTATCCAATGTTCTCTACAGAGTGCCTCTGCTCCTTGTTGTGGAGCAAGTTGTCACCTGTTTTTAGTTCACCCTTCTTCCCCACAGGTTAAGTTGTATGCACGGCAGAGGTTTGCCTTCACCCAATATGTTAAAATAGATGTTTCAAAATATGGGCAAACATTCTTAACAGAAATACAGATTAAAAAAAAAAAAGGGGGGGGGATAAATAAATCGAAACACAAAGTTTTCAGTGCCATCATATCTATGTGACTATGTATTAATTTGATGAAAAAAAAATGCAAATTCTGAAAAAAAAATGGGCAAAAATGAAACTAGTGACATCTTGAAATGTATTTACAGCTCAAAAAAAATATTGGATTTCAGAAACTGCAATGCTAAATATACAGGTCACATAAACATAATTTGAAATGAGTGTAGGCATTACATTCTCTTTAGAAAAAAAAAAAAAAAGTCCACATGGCTCCACTACAATTTGTGTTTGATCTCCATCTGCTGAGACTAAGGATGGGCAAAATACACAGAGATAAAACAGTGTATGATTCTATCTCCATTAAGATGCATTCATGTACATGGTATTCATCAGGTGTATGGATATGAACAGTACTTCAGAAGTAAACGGGACCACAAAAGCAAACAAATGGAAAAGAATAAGAATAAGAATAATTGATTACATGAAAAAGTCTAGCTAGATGTAAGTTTTTTCACTCAAAGTCTTCATTTTATGTCTGTATTTCTGAAACAATTTTTAGATTGTTCTTTGTTGCTTTCCCTATACATGTGGTATAATCATTGCATCAACTGAATACATGAAACTACTATTACTACTGAGTTCTAAATAATTTTTATTTAACAGATATAACCTAAGAGAAATTGATTAGTCTTTGTGTATCATGTGATTGCTATTAATAGGCAGAAAAGTAAATAAATAAATAAATCAGCTATAATTTTCAGCCAGTATCCAAATATATTGCTCCTCGTCAATGTTGAATACCGACTACATTGCAGTCACTAACAGCTTCTCTTCAGGAATCATTTCAGCAACATAAATGATACCCATTTATACATGCCCAAAGTCCACAGAATATAGTTATCCTCAATGACACTGTAGGATGTTGATCTCCAGCTCTGCCAACTGGTGTCCTAGCTTGATATTTACCCCTATGAACCTGTCTGTTGATGAGCAGGCTGTGTTTGACTCTGACCAGTGGACTGACTTCCCAGCTTGACCTCGGACCTACCTCTCCACTACCACCATGCCTAATGCCCTTGGCTGGGGCTGCCCCCAGCTTCTCCATGTCCCCTCTGCTCCTACGGGGAGCCCCCACTGCACCCTGCCCCTCAGGCAGCAGCTGGCCCTCGCTATGCCAAGACACCCCCATGGCCTTCAGACACCTCCTCCTCATCAGATGAAGAGACTCGGACAGCCCAGCTTGACTGACATCTATGAGAATTGTGCATTGGCCTTGTAGTCACTGTAATGCACATCTTCCCCGTCTCCAACCCAGTAGGGTTGGTTTCTTTCCAATGTGATTGACAGCCAGGGAGATCGGATGGGCCATTTAGCCAAAGACAGAGTCTAGGGCTGACAGCTCTGAAATGGCTACATGTGATGATGCAGCAACTCGGACATGTTTATCAGTAACTCTGAATGCAAGCAGAAAGGGCAGAAATTTCTTAAAGTGATCTAAGAGGAAATTTTAAAGAAATGTTCTATTCTGAAATGATACGTCAGTAAAATATATATATAAAGAAAAATCCTGTCTCTATGCATATTTTGAACATGCTGAGTCTGGAAATAAAAATAGCTGTTTGATGCTTTGTGTTCCCATTTGTCCTGCAACAGCATCACAGCTACAAGACTGGACTAGATTTCATTCCTTCTGTGCATCTTCAAGTGTCTTTTTTCTGCACCTAATCACTTACATCTGCTGTCAGGGCATTGCTGGATAACAAAGGGTTTGTTGCACAGCTGTCAATGATGCTCTAATTTGGCTTCTAGTAACAGTGAGGATGAACAAGATGGAAAGGAGTCAGCTTGATTCCTAGAGTTCCTGCTGGGTCACTAAGGCTAAATGTTGTAGGAGGAAAATTATGTATAGCAGCTTTGATCCAATTAAAAGTTTATTCTCATAGTTAACAATAAACATATGCAGAATTTCACTGCCTTGTAACTTTGTACATTTGACTTATCAAAGGGGATATTTTCCTGAGAGGGAAAAAGCACACACAGGTTATACATTTTCTTATAATAGGATCTCAAAAGCACTCCTAGAAAACACAAAGCTAAACTGCTGATGAATCTAGAAAACACAAAGTTAAATTGCTGATGAATCTAGTTGCCTTTCTGTTTGAAATTATCTTATATATACCAGCTTTACCTTATATATAGAGATACCAGCTTTAAAAATTTGGCTGCAGTTCCATTTCTTCTATTTAAACAGGACATCAAAGAAGTTCAGCCCTCCAGATAGGTGTACTTTGTGTTGTTTTTCTGAATTCAGCACAGAAACTAGTACATGGTTTCACAATAGCTACCATAACCCTCATCTGTGCTTTAGGTTTTCAATCTATTTATCTTATTTTAGGAGTCTAAAAATAATAAGGTTAGGGAAAAAGTGGCTATTAAAACATTTTCCAAATTTTTTATAAACTTTTACTTGCAAGTGATACCTATTTACCATCAGTCAAATTCCTGCTTGCCTACTGAGCACTTAAAACATCTTTTTTTTCCCTCCACTTGAGTTTTTTCCTCAGCAATTATATAAGAAATACAAATATTCCTCAGAATCAGCCAGGAGGAAAAGGTGAACACTGCCAAGATTTTGACTATGGTTATACCACCTTGCTGACAACTGTTTTCCCTATGCATTTAGCAGGATATACCAACAGGCCAGGCGACATCAGCAAGAATATTTTAGATTTAATGAAGTAATTGAGACATATCCCAGACTTTATGAGACAATGCTGAAACTGATATACCACAATATAAATAAATCAGTGTCAAAATCTACAAACAAAACTCCTCTCTGTAGGTGCCATATTCTAGCTAGATATTTTTCCTTTTTTTTTTCTGTAATTAGCTAAGAAGACTGTAGAACAACCACCTAGCTGAACGTTTATTTCCCTTCTATATATAACTGGCATAGAATGGGAGTGATGAATGGGACGGAGTAAGATGTAGGAAGATGGCCCAGCATCACCTTATCTGATATTTACTTTGCTAATAGTCCATGTGATGAAATATTTGTTGTAAGTCACAGAAACCTACTCCCTGTACTATGCCTAGAGAACTCCACTGACTGGGTCTGGAGCTCCAGAGTATTGCAGAAATACGGAAAGCTTTGTGCTAGAAGTGAAGGTTAGTCAGCTCTCTTAAATTTGGCTGCCCTGGTTTCAAAGACACCCTGTAGTAGCTGGGACAAAACTGCAGTAATTTAGAGCATCCCCTTCAGTAGCCTGAAATCTGGGATGTCAGTTTTTGCACCCTTTAGACAATTTAGAAGTTTTCAGAAATATATCAAAAGTCTTATTTGCTCAGTGAGAATCACTTTCAGAAAAAAATAAAAATAAAAATTAATTAGTGACTAAGAAGCCACTTCAAGGAAATCTATGTGATTCAACAAATATTTAAAATGGTCAGATTAAACCTAGAGAAAAAAAATCTGTTGGGACGCATACTTATATTTTTGTTCTACAAATTATAGTGGGCTACTACTATTAATTTTGAAAAACGTTAATCATGAAGAAATATAATCATTAGCAGAACTTGTAAATACTGCATTTTTAGTTATTCAGATCAGAAGCTGACTACTTTTGAAGTTTCTGAGCAATTTACTCAAGTAAAAAGGACATTTGTATAATTTCCAAACAGAAAAGAAAACAAACAAACAAAATAAAACCCACTGTTTTGCAAGATGGAATCTCCACTCTGGTCTCAGTGTTGGAACATTGGTTCAACTCAGCAGCAATGCCAGGATAAATGATATATGTTCTGAAATACAACATTTCTGCCAGAGAGAGAGAAAAAAAAATAGTTTGACATAATGTATTTTTTTGTCAAATAAAAGTGTCAAGAGAGAAACTCTATAAGAAACACTGATCAACTCTTTATAACTCACCTGAAATGACAGCTTAAATCATTATATTTTTTAAGCTATCCAAACAATGAAGAACTTAATCCTACTTCTTAATTTGTTCTAGGGGCTAACATATGTAAGAGATGTTGAATAAGTTGATTTCACTGAGGCCTTCTATTTGAAAGCAATCATATGGTTACGACCTATAATTTGCTAACAACAGAGGTTGGAAAACAATTATCTTACCTCGCAATCAGGAAGACCAGTGTATTTAAGTAAAATTGCTACTAGCTTATTCTGACAAAGTCCTTTGTAGTTTCTCACATGTCCAGGTGACAATATAAGTTTTAGGAAATGTTTTCCCAACGCAGAGAAGGTTACTGTACCTGTTCCAAGAATCAATATCATTGGTAGGAATAAAAAGCTGCATAATAAGTCTAGAGTTTTATCAGCTCTGTTGACTCTCTTGCCTTTACTTCTGTCTTCTCCTGCCTACATCCAGACCCAAAATAACTGACCGTTCATAGTAGTTGGTTGGAAGTCATTTATGAGAATGGAAGAGGAAAATAGCTGTGAATGAAACACTTCAAATATTTATGTTTCTACTTCAAGCAAATTCAAGAGTATGTTTCAACTTTATTCTTAATTCCATTCACAACCAATTTAGTACTAAGGTTATTATTAGAATGAATAAATAATTACCAGTACTAGAACTTTACCAGTACTCGCCTTACTTTAAGAAAACTCCTAGGCGTCTTTCCCTAAAAGATATTGTTCTCAATCAGGGAGATTTAGGAGTATACAGAGCCAGTTTCTTCACTTCTTTAAGTTTTTCCCTCACTGTCTACTTTCTTTTCAGTTCCATCTGTGGTTCTACAGCAGCATATGCCAGAAAGATAAACCTTTAATGGATCCACTGGTTTTAACAGGATCTTTTGCTATAGTTCAGTTCATGATTCTTCATACTTAATATTTTGCTGGGCACACTGAGCAAAATTCTTTATGCATAAATGACATCACAAAAAATGAGTATATTTTAATGCAAATTATCATGTGTATTTAAGGAAATGCACATCTATAGGCATAGCTTGTTTCAACATTTCTCTGATTTCTGCTAATTTTTATTATAGAAACCTTTAAAATTACAGGCAAATAATATTTTTTACAGCTTAATTAAATGTAGTTCAGTAACTTTAGTGTATGCTCTCAATAAATGATATCTCAAGTTCACATCCTAAGCTTTGATTTGACCTTTGATGTAAGTGGAGGATTACTAATATTGGAAAATTTTGCTGTGTTCCCACAGAAGCAGGAACTGGCAATCTGTGAAAAGAGCCTTCCTCTGGATTAACTACATGAATCTGCCATTAGGATGAAGAATCCTACGTAGCAACTTATTTGTAGAGCCATTTGGCATACCACCACTGACAAAGGGAGATGCATTTTTGATAGGCATGAGTAAAATTTTTAATTCAATGAAAAGATAACTTTTATATATATCAATGGTTTGGGCTGCTATCGTGTTTTAAAAAAAACACTCCATCTACTCCATTTTACCAATAAAATGGATAGATTAACGTCTTTTGCAGCACAAGGCTGTATAAACCCATACCCTTTTTAATGCTTTGTTTTTAATGTTTATCTCTTCTTCTTTTTCTAGTTACAGTATAATAGTAACGAGACACTGCTGCATATATTAGAATGGCAAATGGCTTTAGTATGTTCTTTTAAGTGCCCTGTTTCTTAAGTCTGTTACATAAAGCCTTTTTTCCCCCTTTTCTGAAGATCAAAAAGAAATTCATGTTATACCACATCAAAGGAGACTGGTGAAGGAATGAAGTGAACTTGGATTTCTTCCCCCTAATTGCAAAGTATACAAGCTGCGATCTTATTAAATAATTCATGTCCAAGACAGTCATAATCACAATGTGAAATGACCTGATACCTATTATTCATAGTCCTGATTACATCTTGGTGAGCATTGTTTGCTTATTGAATTATTTATTTATTTATTGAGGGAAATCTTTAATGTAATCTGTGTTTGTTTTTCTGTGACAACATTTCCCCCGTTTCAGCTGTCAGAGACTTTTGAGGTCTCAGTCCATGTACTTATGAATCCTATGCAAGTTCGTTATTCACATTAGAAAACAATACTGAAGTGCTCTGGACCATTTTGGAACACTTCAACATCAGAGCAGAAAGTAAAGACTAAATTTAATCAAAAAATACAAACAGTAGAAATGACAGTAGAGACTGTCTTCTTAGACAGACTGGACTGGATGGCTTCCATTCTTCCATCTGTATCCCTTCATTGTAGCACATGGACAGAAGAGTTGTAGACCAGATCCTTTTAGTGTGGTCTTGAAGACAGAATGGCCACTATCCTTAATAAGGATAAAAAAATCTATGCATCTCTGCTCTTGAGAGAATTATCTGATGAAAATGATCCTTCTTCGCATGCAGGTATTTGCTCTTCCTTACAAATGTTAGCTGAAGTGTGAAAAAAATAATCAGAAAGCTGCCCACATGATGCATTTGTGTGCTACTAAAATGCAGCTACTGGAGACTGCTTTTACTATTGCAAATATTGGAAATCATACATATACACATAGCTTTTAATCCAATATTTGTTTGTAACTGTAAAACATCCCCAAACTCTTAGAGTAAGTCATAGTTTATAAAGCATGATTCCAAAGTAATAAAAGAGAAGAAATATATAAATGTAAATTTAATTAAAATAAGCTCTCCTATCCTCAGATTTATGGGGATGGAGGGAGAAGGTGTTTTTGCACTGCTACATAAATTTGAAAAAATGACTGTCATAGATATGTTCACCTGACAATAAAATATAGAGGTAAAACTTTCACAGTGTGCTTGTATACATATGTATTAAATGTAAAGCAAAATCTGGAATGAATAATCACCCATGGTCTCTTCATTGTGGTGTTAACAGAAGCAGAACAAGTTGGCAACCAAACCTTTCCCACCCCTTGTATAAGCACATTTTTAGACTGACTGCAGTGACAGGAGGTGCTCTGCAGCCTCTCCTTCCTTACTGCATTCACGCTAAGCTCCCACCAACGCCCTGTGCATCTAAATGACACAACTGCAGGTCTTGCTCACTCCTGACTGAACACACAACATAATTTCCTTTGCCTTTTCAGCAGTCACTGCACTGGCAGCATAAAAGAAAATCAGGAATTTGAAAGACCGTTTTGTTTTTTCATCCAGATCATTGCTGTTTATTCAGCATAGTCAATGTTCTGTAGTTCATGTGGATGGATAAACAGGAATGGCCCACAGCAACACATAAGAGCTACAAACAGGATCAAGATATATTTTTATGATTTCTGGGCTCATATCATTGTCACAGTACAGATTTGAGAGGTTGTTTTATCTGCTCAACACTCTGTGTTTTGGACATTGATTTTTACATTGAAGCATTTAGAAATGCAATTTAACCAACCTTTGGGCATTTATCATTGACAATCATTTGTGCAAGAGGTGACATTGATCTGTTAATTGAACAATCATTTCCCCATCTTTATCATTTGTGTCCTGCTATTATTGCTTTACTCTGTAACCTGAAATCCTGTTCTGGAGATCTCACAATCTTAAAAGATCATTAAAGAACAAAACAAACAAACAAAAACAACAACACAAACACCACAAACAAAACAGCATTAAAAACTAAAAGCTGCAGAAACACACGAATACTGTTCAACAGAAGCTTTATATATTATATAAACTGACCTAGAAACACAGCAAAACCCATTTCTTTAATTATGAAATCCCTGCTGTACAAAGGGTCAGCAAAAGGACAGTAATGATGATGAGACCTGCCTTCCTGACCTTCTCTATGCGGGTGAGTTTCACTTCAGGGCCATTGCAATAATGTTCTGTACACCTGCACTGCACCTTTCAATCTTAGAGACTCTTGGTTTTTCCTGCAGAAGAGTATGCTGACACCAAGACTTAAAAATGACAACCAGGTCTAGCTTTACACTGATAATACCAACCTATATGTTTTGTTATTTTCCTTATAGTTCTGAAAGGTTTTTATCTCCACACTCTTGTCTGGATTGTGGACAAGGGATTATTTGACCTTTTAATTTCACTCCTTTCCTCTTGCTCTTCCTGCCTCTCCAATGAACATTTTCATATAATTTCTCCCTTGAAAGGAGAGGGAAAGGTTATGTCTGTTTGTGATCATTTACTTGCAAACTGGAAGAATGCTATCAACCTCTGACACATCACTTCATCCCTATCCAAGTAATCAGCAACTGGTTTTGACTGTTACCTGAAGCTGATGGAAAGCTTTCTCATTCCTGAGGCACTCTCAAAATCTTCTGAACTGAGAAGGGCAATCTAATCCATAATTCATGTCAGTGAACTCTCCTGTGAACTTCGAGATTCCCTGATTTCTAAACTGCAATCCAGTACAGGTAGAACTAGAGGACTGAAATACTCTCATGCTGTTCCCTTCCCCTCCCTCCTGCTGCCATTTTCTTCAGCTGCTTAAAATATTCAAATGTGAAGAGAGAGTTGGTACTAGAAGGTAGAGTCATATTGAATTCAATTCAGACAAATCAAAAAGAAATATCTGCATATATGCACACTTTGAACCAGGTTCTTAGGTACGATGAAAATTAACTTAGTTCCATAAAAATATACTGGTATATACAGGATAGCTTATACATGATGACAACGTGTCTCCCGATCTTTATTCTCTATCTATACAGGTACATCAATCTTTTTCAGTAGGTGAAGAATGTCAAAACTGACATGATCATCAACAGGGTCCATTCATGTTTTTTAATCAAATATTGCAAGAGTCATCAGATAGTATCAGAAAGTAGAATCTTGCAAAAATCTTACTGATTGTATGACATTTTGTATAACAAAATGCAGATGCGGCCTGCTATTTTTTGGAGCAGAGAGGATTATTAAAGAAGTAGCTAGTAAAGGTGAGGCAGTATGAACAACAGGACTTTCCCTCTGTACTTGATCTTCACCAGGAGCTAATGCAAGGAAAGCGGTAGATGTGTTCATTGATCATTGACAGATGTGTTCATGTGATCATTGCCACTACAGTGAAAATCCAGAGGCTTATAACTGCTTGTGTGCCATACAGCGTATGTGTTCTAGAATAGGGAGATATTTCACCTGTTTGTCTTCTCTTGAGGTGTTTCTAAGGCCTCAAATACCTGTTCCAGCTTGTATCAGAACAGATTTGAGGTATCAGTAAAAGGAATTATTAAAAATCAGTAGGAAAGCCCCTTTTGGACTTAGCCAAACAAAGTTTTGTCAGTGAACAAAATTTACTACTTTTTTTCAAAGATAGTATGAAATATCTTTCTTTGCAGTCATCCAGCTTGCAGTGTTGTAACTGGGAAATTGTCCCCTGGCATCAGTACTGATAATGGGAAATACACACTCCTCTCTGAGCCTGTCTTTGTAGAGCCATCTCTTTTTCATTAGTGTTACAGCTGAAGGCTGAGCTCCCTCAGTGAAGTGCTTCAAGTTAGGCAATGTAAATATACATTTCTTTACATGCTACCAAGATAACTCAGATTTTAAAGAAACTGTACATTAACCAATCTAAGAGTCAAATTGATTTTAATGAGACTGGATTAGGCCCAAGATGCAATTATTTTGGAAAAAAAGAAGTTTACAAAGTAATTTATATTTTTCGAAAAACAATATAAAAACCAACAGGAAAAAAAAAAAAAGATTATCAAATTCAGAAAACCTCTTTATTAAAACTGAGCAAATGGAGCTCATGAAAAGAGGAAAAGCCTGAATTTGTCCAATACACTGATAAAAGAAAATGGCCACTAATCTTATATAGTATATATATTTACTTATATTGTTTGTATATATATATATTACATTACTTATATATGCATATGTACTACTTCTATATGTATACAGTTAGACTGCTGGCCAGGTTCCAAATATGCTTTGCTCTGCACAGCCATCCAGGAGCAGTAAGACCACCAATTTATTTCATGCTAACTGTTAAAGGCAATCAGAAATGCTGGTAATTTTTAAGAAGGCTTCACTACTTATGAGTCATCTTGTGACTCCCTCTTTCAATAAAAATCTATCCCTTCCACAAAATCAACCAGACATTTTTCTGATATATTCTGCTCTTTGGCATGTACTGTTGAACCGCATATCAAATAGGCATTTCATTACATGCAGAGATAGGGATTTTGATGGTGATTTAGAATAAGGCAGTAAATTCATTCACTCTTCATCCCTTGTAAAACCCAGAAGCAAAGATAGGTTATTCCTTTGATAAATACAGTTCATTTCAGTTACTTACACACAGCTCCTCTGAAAGAAAATTGTAGATTTATTTGTTTTCCGAAACTTAAATAAAGACATCTTATATTCAGAACTAAAGTCTCAGACATCCCTGTTTACCTTCTAAAATACAAATGAATTGAATGCATATACTGCCACATGTACTGATTTACACTGTACATGTCAAAATGCCCCCATGTCAACACAGAGAAAATTAAACCCACAGATTCCTATTAGTGCTAGTAATCTTTCCATTATGACTTTGGAAATGAAAACCTTGAATTTTTCCTTCAGGAAACTCAGCTTAGGATCTGTGAACAAACTCTACAAACTACTCAGCTAACTGGTATCTAACTAAGAGAGAAGTTACTACAAAAGCTTCAGTTCTCTTTATTGCAGGGGAAAGTGGGAAATCCAGTCTTCCCCAGAAGACTGCAAAAATGAGTCACTCCAGATGGAGGATATTACATTCCTAATTAAAGAGCACATACAGTACTTCATGTTTTTAGTGCTCTTAAACAATCTCACTGGCCATAAACATTATGCTAATGTGCCTGTTGCGGGGAGAACCACTTCTGACAGAGACAGTATGTGTTTGGGTGAATAGCAACAGCACCACTCTATGAAGTTTTCTTTTTCAGAGATAGCTCTCCTTATTTCCAGAGAAATCCAAAGCATCTGCCAAGAGGCTGCAAGACATGAATTATGATGCAAAGCAATAACATACACATTAAGATCATTCACCTATTTTAAAGTGAACTTAAAAGTAACTAGGTCTGTGAAGTATGCACTTCATTTTACTTCATTGCTTAAAAGCAGAACTGGATAATGTTTAGAAAATTCCAAGAAGAATGGCATATCTTTTATTAGAATTGATATTATGTATGCATACAAATAAAAGAGCACCATGAAGCATGTGTAGAAGTTGCTGGTTCAAACAAATCAAGAACAGGTTCAAACAGGACCCATAGGTAAAGATACTGTGGTAAATTCTTTGTTAGGCTATGTGGGTATTGTATCAGTGAAATAAATGGATTTATTTCAGTGCAGTCAGGTGGAAAATTTTGCCAGACACCTATGTTATCAAGGAGAGGATACTATATTGCTTATGTTCCATAATCCTGGGATAATCCAGGACTGTAATTTGCTGGCTGTTTGATACACAATTTGGGGGAAAAAAAAAAAAAAAAAAAAGCCATTTAAGCAGAAAGTAGGACATTCTCAAACAAGAACCAATTGTTAAATGAAGACCTGAGATCTGTCTTGGAACATGAACGACTGTTCATTTTCATTTTCGTAATTTCCTGTATGTTCTCTCAAGGCATTTTCTTAATATGTGGGGTATAGATTTGAGACTTATCACAAAGGAGCTAATCAAAACCTAGTTCTACAGCTTCTGGGCAAGGATCTTACACCTTATGTTGTAAGACAAGAGCCATCTCCACCACCATCAGTGATTAAGCCAAATACACTTCCTCTAGATATGTGACCAAGGAGTCAAATAATTTTCCTGTGTTATTTGGAAAAAGAACGTTAAAATTTGGGGCACAGGTAATCTAAGTTCGATTTTGCTCCATCTTTCCTATTGAGAATGTTCCAACATAATTAAATACATCTGAATTATAGCAGGCACTTGCATGACATTCACCCAAGAGTATCCTGATAACTAAGTTGAGTTATAAAGTCAATCCCCCTTTCTCCTCTCATACCCAATTGTTATTTAATATATGAAAACTGGAATAATTGCAAAAAGTTAAAACAAGAAACATCTGGCTTTCTATAGCCAACTGATGCTAGGAGGCCATGACAAACTTTAGGACCAGAAAATTCTCTCTTTAAAATGGATTTTCACTGAATTATGTACTACTGTGAATTTTATTTTGTTATTAGACACCATATCTCAGCTGAAATTAGGCATTCATGTAATTTCTTTTATATGCACAATGATATGCATCATCGGTAACAATAAGCTTGATTGGTTTGTTCAACCAAATTTATTACCCTGCATGATGACTGTCCTTTCTCGCCTAATTTCAGTCATAGTCTTCAGCTTTTGTGAAACAGTATCTGATTTAAAGCCAAATTTTGTGAGCAACTCATATTTAGCCTCACCTATCATACTGATGAATTCTGCAGCAGAAAACTCTTGCATATCTTGATTTGTAGGTAGAATTGGTTCTTTGTGTTCTATTGTAATCAAGTGTTCTGCCGTAATCAAGGACTTTAAGTCACTATTTAACCTGAAGAATTGCTACCAATGGAAACAGAATCTATGTGACTCAGAATTTAAGCATGCTACCAATCATTACATTGTTTTAATTATGGTTAAATAGATTTTTCATGAAAAAAATGAATTCATTGCCTTAAATGGACAAAATGGAGGAAGTATGCACTGCTGTTGGAAATATTATAGTTTAAGGATGGTAAAATATTATGGGATAAGTGCTAAGGTAGTGTTTTCATCTTTCAATCATTTTGAACAGCTTATTTAGGAAAATATCTCTGTTTTCAATGCCAGAAGTGGCAGCATTGCTTGTATGCTGCAGCACCTTGCAAAGGCCCAGGCCTACCCCAGTCTCCCTGTGCCACTATGGCACTGGGCCAGGCCTGGGTGCAGGGGTCTCTTGATGCTGCTTGTGGGATCAGTGTCTTCCTTGCATGGGACAGATTTTGTACCAGGCACCCCTTGGTGGCCTCCTCAGAGGGGTCTGTAGCCCTCAGGCATGTCCCAGTTTGTCACCCTTTTGGGGCCTCTTTGACCTTTTGAAGCTCTCCCACCCAGGTGTGTCAGGGCTTCTGGGCCTGGTAAATTTGCAGGCCCCACACTGACCCTTGACTTCTGTTTCATTATCTTATATTCATGTTTAAACTTTAACTATTCATTCCATTGTCTCTTATTAAAGAATGCTTTATCTATTTTATACCAATGCTTTTATGGATAAGTATATTTACTTCATAACTGTATTTATATGTATAAATATAAAACACTGTATCAATGTCTAAATTATATATTTACAAATATTCATATGCATAATTTATATATATATATATGTAGTGTGTACAAATTAAATGTACATATAAGTATTTTTGTATCTGAGCACATGCTGGGCCAAAGGCAGCAGGCATTCAGGCACAGGGGTGCCTGAGAACACCTGGCTATGGTGGCATCAAAAAACAGCCATTGGCCAATTGCAGACCAGTACGAAAACACAGGGGCTGACATATAACAAAATGTCATTCCTTGCCATAAACAGTGGCACCTTGCACCCTATCACTTACTATCTTGTGTATCAATTGTCTCTATCCTACTGTGGTGCTGTGAGCATATGGAAATGTCTAGCAGGTGAGAAAAAAAAAAAGAAAGGAGTGAAAGGCGGCTGTCTTAAAAGTATAGAAAGGTAATAAACCACGTATCATTTGAATAAATGACAGGTGGTAATCCTGTTTATTTAGAGCAGCTATTTCTGTATAATTACTGCTATATAAAGCAGGTTAATTGCTGTCATAACTTCAGAAGTCATTGGAAAACTGTTGTCAGAATCTTTCAAAAAAGAATGAATTAAAAAGTAATTATCTATGCATTGAGTAATTTCCAAGGTATTTCTATCACTGCCATTTACTGCAATAATTACACAACACTTCTTCTAATGTATAGATATTTGAAAGTTTGGTCTCCTGTAATAAACTCAGACAATTTTTAACTCATCTTTGACTGCTGTGTGTCTTAAACATGTGCTTTCTGAGTCTTTCAGCAAAAACAGTAGAGCTATTCATGTGAAGGGAACCAGGGATAAAACTTAAGGAAACATGATTTTGTTCATTACCAAAACTTCAGTCGGTCTTCTTTTTGACATGATTTTGATGGAAGGAAATTTTCCATTTTGGTGAAAGAAAGAAAGAGAGAAGAAAAGAAAGAAAGAAAAATTAGAAAGCAGCAATTCAAAAGATGGGTTCATGCAAACTTCGTCTGGGGAGCTGAATCCTACCTTTGCTTCTGTCACAAGATTTCTGCATAACATCAGTTTGGCAAATTATTTTTGGAAGAGTAAGACATACAAGGTAGTTGTTGTGGTTTAACCCAGACAACCCCTGGTACAAAAAAGACAGGGAACTCCTGGAAAGAGTCCAGCGGAGGGCCACAAAGATGATACGGGGCCTGGAGCATCCTCCCTATGAGAAAAGGCTGCGAGACCTGGGTCTGTTCAGCCTGGAGAAGAGAAGACTGAGAGGGGATCTTATCAATGTGTATAAATACCTGAGGTGTGGGAGACAGAGGGATTTGGCCAACCTCTTCTCAGTGGTTTGTGGGGATAGGACAAGGGGCAATGTCCACAAGACAGAGCACAGGAAGTTCCGCACCAGCATGCGAAAGAACTTCTTCACGGTGAGGGTGACAGAGCACTGGAACAGGCTGCCCAGGGAGGTTGTGGAGTCTTCCTCTCTGGAGATATTCAAGGCACGTCTGGACGCCTACCTGTGCAGCCTGCTCTAAGGAACCTGCTTTGGCAGGGGTTTGGACCCGATGATCTTTCGAGATCCCTTCCAACCCCTTCGATTCTGTGATTCTGTGACTACTAGGAGGAAAATTATCCTAGCTGAAACCAGGAACGCAGTGCTGTAAGGCTCAACAAGATTGAAACATGTATGTTTTCAAGAATTGTTTTTACATATGTTCATAAGCCTCACTGTGACCCAATTCCATGCAGCCACCTTTTGCTTATATGTCCCCCCTGCAAAACCTCCTTTTACCACTGCAGCAAGCAACGCTGGGATCCTTTGAAAAATTTACACGACATCACATATGGTGGGAAAGAAAGACATCTAAGTAATCAGACCAGGCATAAAGTATCATTGTTAGTCCTATCTTCTAGTCTTCAAACTTTTAAAGCATGAGCTGCATCTGAAACTTTTTCTCTGAGAATTCATAGTTGCCTATACAGGTCAGCCCCTAGGATTCTCCAGCAGGTTAGCAGATAGTTAGATCTGGCTTTGAGACAAACTTCTGACAGCTTCTGCTGTACACATACAGATGCAGTTTCTATGCCTTAGTACCTGCATCTGTTTAATGGAATTAATAGAATCCCTGTCCTCGTTCAAAAGGTGCCATGGTGAATTAACTGCTTTCTTGTGTGAAGCACTCCAGTACTGTGGTAATAAAGAAGAACACCTGAATAAACTTCAGTTCTCCCTTCAGAGAGTATTTGAACAATGTGCAGTCAACAAGACATGGCACTGCACAGTGTACAACATGAACAAAATATCAAATTAAGGTTGTAAGGGCAACATTTAAGCTGACATTGTCTGCATTGTGAATTCCTGTCTGTGCAACCTTAATGTTGTTTTAATATAGTTTGTCAAGATAATGCTTTTATTAAAAAATACTAAGTACCCAACCATATAAAAACATTTCATTATTTTGTTAATGTCAAAGTCAAAAGAAATATTGAGATTTCTGATGCAGATAGCTATTTTTTATTATTTTTTTTAAGTGGACTATACACAGCTCTCTTGAGTATCTTAAACGATAGAAGAAACTCCACCCTCCTACAAAAGTCTTTGTGGAATCATCTGTGAGTGTATTTTGGAAGGAAAAAGAATTACTAATATCACCTTCAGATTTTAGGAATATGCTCTTGTCTTCTATTTTACAGAGGAATTAGAATTTATTAATTTACATGACTACCCTTAAGATGTTTTCTTTATGGATGTTTATTTGTGAGAAGGTTCTCAAATGGTTTATACTGGTGTTATATTCACTAATAATAAAATGAAATATGACTTGAAACATTCTATAAAATTTATTTTTAGGGTGATTTTGACATACTGCCTTCTTTTAGAAAGAAAATGTGATCTGTATGTATACAAGCTTTTGCATTAGGCAAACAAATATGGAATCTAGAATCCAATTTGTGAATCTAGTACTGTATGATTGATTTCAATGAGAACAAGATTTAGAATATTTACATATAGCTGTAACATAAAATTTTACTTGTAGTCCTGTCTCTGTAACTACTAATGCAAAGATCACACATGATAAAAAAGAAGGGATGAAACAGCTTTTGCATTTCTTGCAGTAGCATTAAGATATAGCAAAAGTAATAACTTCCAAGAATCCTGGCTGGTTCATCAACAGCTGCACTTAATTTACCCTTCTTCTAATTAGCAGTGCTTAAAAACCTATCAACTGACATTTCTAATCGACAGTGTACTCTGTGATTATAAACTGATTAAACTCCATGATCTCTTAATCCCTTATAAATACTTCTGTCACCTTTTCAACAGAAATTAGTCAGAATTATTTCCTATGCATGTATGTTGTGCTGTTTTATTCAGCTAAATGTCAATTCCTAAACTGAACTGCAATAGCCCATTTATTATTATTATCTAGTCACTATGGCAGATATTTCTGTTTATGTTTCTATATTTAATAAAGCAGTAAGTCTGACTGAAGATGGATTAAAAAGAGCAAATAGCAATGTCTTTCTGTAAGAAAACACTTCCTGAAGTACTGTCCCACAGAAATAGTACTACTAGGATTACAGTTGCATATTCACTCAAGCTCAGATACCCTAATACAAGTGAAAGCAGCTGTAAACATCTCTCTTAAAACAGCCAAGATGGAGCCTTTTTCAGACAGCTCTTTGAATACCAGACTCTTTTGGTTAGTTTTTCTGTTACTCAGAGAGTATTACATCTAATCCCTTTAACCACCTTTTACAGCAAGTATCATAGAACCACAGAACCTCAACCACAGGTTGAGGTTGGAAAAGACCTCTGAATATTGTCCAGTTCAACAGGGTCAGCTAAAGCAGGCTGTATATATATAAACAAAACAAAACAAAACAAAAAAGGGAAAAAAAGTGTCTGCCTTTATATGGTACAATGCAACTTTTATACTCTTGTGGTAATTTGATGCAAACTGATTTAGTGCATAGCTAGTATGTAGCTTATATTAATAAGTATGAATCTCCCGTATCCTCAATTCATGGTATTCAAGCATTTAAGTCAAGGAGACACATTCAAAAAGAAATGCTCTTTTCTGAATCCAGTTTTTGGAATTTCATTTTCATAATGCAAATCTGAGAATAATCAGACTGAAGGTCATGTTCTGAATATAATTATGGTCACTATAAATAAGTTATGAAAAACACTGATTTGAAGCAAAAGATGCTCAATTCTGATTTAATTTTAAAATTCCCTTTAGGCCATATTCTATAAAATTAATCTTTCATCTCTCCGATATAATCCACAAAAATTACTTTGTAAAAATAATAATTTTAAAAACATTTTTTTCTTTCTCTTCCCTCTCTGCTGCCATTTTTTTTCTTTATACATGTGTGCTTTCCCATGATAAGTAAAGGGTTCTGATTAAAGAAATATAATGGAGATACTCAAGGCACGTCTGGACGCCTACTTGGGCAGCCTGCTCTAAGGAGCCTGCTTTGGCAGGGGGGTTGGACCCGATGATCTTTCAAGATCCCCTCCAACCCCTTTGATTCTGTGATTCTGTGATTCTGTGATAATCCAATCAGGAAACATAAACAGTACTTGTTTACTCAAGACCAAATACAACTTGCAAAACACTTCAAATAACAAATGATTATAGTGAACTTTCAGACAGTACATAGGTAAAGTTATTTATAACTATGGTAAAATCTTAAGAAATTGCAATCTATATGGCAAATGCTATTGCAGAAGGGAAGACAGAATACACAGAAAATTCACAATATCTTTTACTAAATTTTGAATTTGCCTGCACTGCATCAACTTTCCTTTGTACAAAACTGCTATCAAATAGAGGTAACAGATATTACATTGTAAAGGAGTGCTCTTTGCCAAGACAAGTTGTGGATGCCCCATCCCTGGAGCTGTTCAAGGTCGGGTTGGATGGGACGCTGGCCAACCTGATCTAGTGGCAACCTGATCTATGGCAGGGGGTTTGGAACTAGGTGATCTTTAGGTGTCTTCCAACACAAGCAATTCTGTGATTCTGTGATTGAAATATTTCTAGAGTGGAAAAATACAGAATAACTGGAACAAGGATTTTCAAATTCTACCACCCTCTATTTTCTTCTACCTACCCACCGAAGAGTCCATCCAGACTGAGGTGAAAGAATACTGTATGCTACTTGTTTGGTTGTTGGTTTGGTATAAAAAAACACCTTCCCTCTACCCCCACCCAAGTCAGTTCTGCAATCATAAAGTAAAATATTTTACTTTATGTACTAAATATTGGGTTTGTTTCTTTGTTTTCTTTTTAATTAGGGCTGTCTTTTGCAATAACTCAGTCAACAATATCACAGTAGGAATATACAAGATATCACGGTTCTTGTGGGAAAACTGGTTTTCTTACTTGAAACATATCAGCGGAAATGCTTCATAACTATCAAGACTGTACTCTTACAGTATAGTTTTAAAAAGGCTACACACACTACAAATACAGTTTAGTTTATAAGATACAAAAGTCACAAATTTGGTATCATTATAACTTCAGTGCACATATGATGACCCCCAGCCCTATAGTATCTAATAAACACCAGAGTTAGGTTCATGTGGAAGGAGTATGGATGGAGAATGAAGAGTTGTAAGTAGAGTCCATGAAGACTAGTCTTAGTGAAACCAGAAGCAGAAGCTGATGCATCAGACTGCTCGTAGACTGGAACATATATATCCTGGGCAGAGTCTGACTTTATATTGTGCATAAAATACAAATATCACCATTTTTTGCCCATAGTTTTCATGAAAACAGAGATTGAGTGCAAAGTATAGACAAAAATTGAGGTCCATAGCCTTGGATGCAGTAAGTGCACTGGAGTTCCCAGGTTCTGTCCATATTTCCTCCTGCATAGATCTGAGGGGCAATGGCTATGTCCTGGTCTATTTTTCTTTGATTACTCTGTGAGCCAATCAATATTGGACATTGTTTCCCATTTTCAAAGTCATCTACAGTCATCTGAATTACTCCTGTTTCTTGACTGAGTACACTAGGACAAGAGATTGTCCTAGTGAAGAGGTGTCTGGTGTCCTAGTCTCTTGTCCTTAGACAAGAGATCACTTGGACAATAGCAGAATTTGATCCAGGCAACTTCAATTTACACACTGAGTATACTTCAGTTTGCAAGCAAAGAGCAATTCTGTGGTCCCTGAGTCATGAGAAAATGAAGAAAGTTAGGTAATAAGCAGCAGATCTGGGAAGCAAAATTTTGTTTCTGTGGAAAGAAATGGTGAACATAAATTGGAAAAAAATGTGGAATGAGTTGACTGAATAGATTGGTACAAATCTTGAGTTTCCCTATTTAGTATCATTCCACTGTGGAAAGCTTTGTATTATATGCTTTGCTGAATGTAGCAAAAAGCCTAGCCTTTAAAAGGTGAACTGGAATTGTAAAGGAACATTGATTTCAAAATCATAATGCTGAACCAAATGTGGTGATCTAGGGACAGCATGAAAGGAGGGCTCTACCTTAGCAAGGCTTTACTTTTTCAGGATTCTCTGAAGAAGTATTAAAAAAAAAAAAGCATAAAATAAATAAATAAAATAAAATAAAATAAAATAAAATAAAATAAAATAAAATAAAATAAAATAAAATAAAATAAAATAAAATAAAATAAAATAAAATAAAATAAGTAAATAAAAAAAAAATCTGTTCTTGTATTTCAATTCCTTTCGGAATCCCAGAACAGATCACAGGGGACATCTTATGCCAGCTTTCTGACAGTCACTTGTCACAGCAGTAAACTCTCATTGGTTTCTGAATAAAACATATGCCCATTCTGGAGTTCTCAAACTCTCCACATTATGTCAAGTGCTTGAAATTTAATAGAGAATGTTAACTACATTCTGCTTGCTTGCCAGAGCTTAAGCTAGTTACGTTTTTTTAATCCATTTTTGATGAAATAATTATTTATTTGTTTTTATATTTCTATTACAGCTAAAGGCACCCTTTAGAAATTCCCATCTCTGAAAGACAGCATTGTTGAAAGCCTATATGTGGTCAAGGAAAATAGGGTTGTGCCATAGCCTTGTGCCATAACAGAGGATAAACAAGACCCAAGCCTGGATGGAAACAAGAATCAGACAGATGGGGAAGGGAGAAATGGAGACGGCAACAAAAAAAAATCTCATTTTTTTTGTGTCCATAGAGACTAGGTGCAGCAGCCAAATATTTTACAGTTACTATAATTTTACGTTATTTTGCAATAAGTTTTATAGTTCCTAGCTCAACTATAAAACAAGAGAAAGATTTGTTTATTGGGAGTAATTCTAACTGCAAAGCAGAATGTCTGTCATGATCTCTTGACATTCAGCAGGACCTCATAAATTCTATTCTAACAGAGCTGAATAATAGGCCAATTAAGGTCATTACCCTTTAAATGCAGAAAAAGTTTAGCAGACTTTAAAACCCCTATGATCACTCTCTCTACTTCACTCTTCATGTCTGACTCCTGATGCACAGGACAGAACCTGGATTTGTTAAGCATCTTTAAGTGTCCTATTGCTACAACCTCAAGAGTGAGATCCCAAAACTTCAAGCCCTGCTAGTACCCTATTACATTTTTTTCTGGTGGGTTTTCAGCCCAGATTACTCCTCTGATTACAATTGCATAAATGTCTCACAAATAGAGGTTCAATATCTACAGATGTACAGATGTCTCAACAGCTTGTTCTAGGTGACACTCAAAAAATTCTGATGGCCAAAAGTTAATTCCAGAATTCCCAGCACCTACACCTGCAACTTCATTCCCACCCTACATTGAAATTGGTACTGTCATCTTGGCTTATTAGTATTTATTTTGATTTTCACTACATCTTCTAGGAGTCAGAAGTGCATTCTTAAGTCTAGAAATTCACATCTTAAGTTCATGCATTCCACATGAATACTCTCAATCAAAGTGAAAATATTCCTAGAAATGATCAGTACTACACATCAGTTTAACTTCCATTTTAAACTCCTTTGTCTATTTTTGAAATACAGGCAAATTTAGAAGAGGAAAAAAAAAAATAATTAAAAAAAAGCCCTTTTCAACAGGAGCTCCAAGTTACTGGACATTACTAATGGAATTGTGGAAGCAATGGAGTCATCTGACATGCATCCCACTGAGTCAAAGCAAAGGACAAACTAGATTTACAGTGTATGATTTATTCTTATAGACTTCTGAGGTTTTTAAAGTCTTGGGACAGCAAACACCTTATAAGGTTTTATGAAACTGGGTGCGGTTTGGGTTGGTTTATTTGGATTTATTTGAAGGAGGGAATGCAGGTAGAATGGGACAGAGTGAAGGGGTACTTGATTCAACGGTGTCAGTGGTAGAATACAGGGGACAGAAACTGAGAAGGTCTCTTGGAGGAAAGTCAGTGAAAGTGGAGCTCATACACGCTGACAGCATTGTTCTTCATGCCAGCAAGCTGGTACCTTGGGTAGAGGAAAAATCTAACCATCAGACTTTCTCACTGTCTCAGAGCAACACAATACAACCTTATTAAAAAATCAAGCAGTAAAGAGGATGAAATGTTAATTAAGGACATGAAATTCAAAAGTTGGATTTGAATTAAGTTTAGTTTGTATGTTTTTCCCTGAAAAGATAAACAAATATATACAGTCAAGTAAACAGAGAAGAATGGTTAGGGAATTAACTTTAAAGATGAATTAATGTTTTCTTCCTGCAAGATGGAATGCCATTGTCTACATTGCTGTCATTCTTTAAAGTTTCTTTTGTCCCAAGACTGGCACAAGCATACTTAGAATTCTCCAGGCTGTCCTCAAATCCTCATTCATGTTAATCTATTTGGTTGCACTTCTGAGGAATCAGTTTCTTCTCCAGTTCTGTGTTTATGTTGAGCAACATTGCTATGATCTGAGAGGATCAGAACCCTGGACAGGGTCCCTCATTTCCCACATCGCTTAATCTACATTTAAGTTATAAAAACCTTCTTAGATATATAGAAGCTTTAGCTAAAGACAATGGAAAAGAGTTAATGCAAGGAAATAAGTGTTCCAGTGTTCGGTAAATCATCAAATTAGTCAGTTATATTGGACAGAGTGAATTAGATTCCTTACACTTCTATATATTAAGAGTAATCTCAGGAAGAGTAAAGCCTATTTTAATAGTGTTCTTAAATACAGTATAAAAACACATTGCTTCAGCTTATATTGCCACTAGAACCTGTCAAAACATTAAATGTTCTTGTTAGAGATGATATGAATATTGAATATGTTGTCTCCATTTAAACAATAAGTAAAAGAAGGCTTATATTTGCATGTGACCTTTCATGTGCCATTTCAAAAAAAAAAAAAAAAAAGAAAATGTCAAAACAGAACACAATGTACAAAATATCCATGTAGACCAAAGTTATGAGGCTGTTCAGAATAAGACACAACCTGGATGTTTAAGCAGTAGCCTAAGAGGAAAAGTATTACTTAGTATTTAGCTCTGAATGAAGAAGAGCCCCAGACAATCCTCAGTATCCTGCAAACTGTTAGGAGTTATTTACTGTTTAGTCTTCCCTCCAGTCCATTCTCCCCTTACTTTACAAAAGTGCCATGCTTTATTTCATAAATATTCCTTAGGGGAAGATTTTCAGTTAAACTTCTTATCACTGATTTAGGCTTAGGTTAAATTGAAGCAAAAACTAAACTCAGGCAAAGCCCCCATTTTGTTCCTGGTCATTTTCAGTTACTACTAGTATTTGAAAAGAAGCTGCACAATCAAGTCCCCATAGAGATAAAGATATTCTTCCAGATACAAATCAAAACAGACTGCTTCCTGTTTTGAGAAAGTGGAAAAACAACTGTAACTCAGTCATAATTCCCTTCTTGACCTACTCCCTGGGCACTGCAGCAGTGCATAGCCCACATTCAGGACATAAAAATTCACCACATCACCCTTAATAATTGCTATGGGCCTTTGTGATTTGTTCTGTCATTTTATAAATAAGAACAAACCCATGGTGCCCTGATAACCGAATCAGCATTTACAGCTTTGATCCTGTTTTCAGTGTAGTATGTATGATAACCTCTTGGTACTGCTCCAGTCCCATATGGTGCTGCAGTATTTCTTTTTCCTTGCTGTGCATTTATAGAATACTAGAGAAGGTACAGACTTCCAGCAATAATAAAGGTCATTTAAACCCTGAAAGGCACTTTCTCAAAGAAGCATACTTGAAACACGACTTAATGTGAAGAAAGTTACCAGTAAAACAAGGATTTTTAGTAAATGTCAAGAGATATAAAATTAAAGCTATCTCCTTGGATATTACTGTTTCACAAAAGTCTTCTCTGGAAGATACTGAAAATGAAAACTACTCTAAATTTTGTGGCTTTCATAAGTAACTATTTGGATTAAAACTTCTACAAATAAATATTTTCCAACAGGGAGGTGAAAACAAATTACTTGAGTCCATTGTCTACTGGTTCTTCTCTCAGTGGTATTCATTATTTCTTTAACAGTGATTTGAAAAAATGATATTAGTACTTTGCTGGTACACTTCATAGGTAACTGCTGAAAGAAAAGGAAAAAGATGAGAAGGAGCCGGTGCTGTTTGAATGTTATGGTACCATCGAACATATTCCTATAGAATTAAATAATACTGCCTAAAAAATATTAATAATTCAACTATTTTTATAGAATAAATGTCTAAAAAAACAGATCCTCAGAAATGGCTTGCAGGCCTTTGCACACTCAGCTGCAGTAATAACTCTTACTACAATGTCCTCCAAATTCGCAAGTAAATTCTTTACAGTGTGATGAAAAGGAGTAGTGTCAAATTAAGGTAGAAAAACATTTATGTCCCTGTGGACAGCACTGGTGAAATCAGGACTAGAATGTATTTCTGAAATGGGCCCAGGAAAACAAGTAGACAGTGAGAGAACACCCTGTAATTATTATGTGATTATAAAATAAATCTATCATGTCAGGTTTATCAGACAAATATTCTTTTTATTTAAGAGGCTGAAAAGTGACTTAATCACAGAACATATGAACATGAAAAAGGCATTGCAGAAAAGGAAAGGCTGAATGGCTGCAAAAAGAATTTGGAGAAAGCCAACCTTGAAATAATCCTGAAGTACATATAAATATTGGAACAGCCTAGTGCAGAAGTTGGTAAACTCATTTGTATTGGCATCTTCAAGACGAGACTGCGTATCTTTCTAAAAGACATGTCTTCAACAAGCTTTACAAATCCCCCTACCTTTCCTCCCCAAGTCTCTGTGTGCTAGACACAGTTTTCACATTTGGTCTTACCTCTAATAGTGCATGGGTATATATACCTATAATCTTACTATTTAAGGGATATTTATATTTAATAGACTGTTTCAGCTTGTCAGTTCCTTGTCAGTAGGAAGGAACTATGAAAGCATAAATAACATCTGCCTAGAATTATTTCACAGAAGAGTGATCATTTTCCCCATTTTGAGATTCCTTGTGAAAATTTCTGAAGAATGAGAACCCTAATCAGTAGAATCACAAAATCATAGAATCACAGAGCATCCCAAGTTGGAAGGGAGACACAAGGATCATGGAGTCCAACACCTGGCTCCACACAGGACCACCCAAAAATCAGACCGTGTATCTGAGAGCATTGTCCAAACACTTCAACTCTGGCAGGCTTGGTACCATGGCCACTGCCCTGGGGAGCCTATTCCTGTGTACGACCACCAGTGGAGAACTTTTTCCTCACACCCAGCCTGACCCTCCCCTGTCCCAGCTCCATGCCGTTCCCTCAGGTCCTGTCGCTGTCCCCAGAGAGCAGAGCTCAGCGCCCGCCCCTCCGCTCCCCTCATGAGGGAGCTGCAGGCCGCCATGAGGCCTCCCCTCAGTCTCTTCTTCAGTGTACTTAAAGTGTACTTAGACTACCTGGGCAGACAGAACAAATAAGCTATATGAAACAATATCAATTATATTGCATAAAATTAAGAATTAATAAAAAAAAAAAAAGAAAGGTTGCCTAGTGGGACGGTTAGTATTCATCTTCTCTTCAGTGTACTGTCTGCTTTGATTCCCAGAAGCAGCATTTTTAGAAGAAAGTTGTTCCTCAGTTAATGAGCCAAACTTTCTACTGTTTAATCTCTAGCCATGGATCATTTCAGATCCCTCAGATTGTTCTCTATAGGAAGTTTTTATGTGGATTGTGCAACCTAAAAATCCACTCCCCCATTGCCTCTTCTTTCTCCCTGCAGCTTGTTGGCTGATTTTCCCAGCCCTGAGATTCAACCAGCTGCAGGAGTTTTGCCAGCTCTGGACCTGGCAACTGCCATCACCTGTCATAATTAAGCCTTGCTGCAGTCAATAAGCAAGACTGGTTTTTTTAGCTTACCTTTTAAAAAGGGATTCCTCAGAGCACAGCTAGCAGATAGAAAAACAATCTGTTACTGAAGGCAGGTAGATAGAATTCAGTGAGGATGCTTTCCCAGGCAGTGGGAGATGCGGGCTTGGGATCTGTCTATGGAAAGAAGGACCTGGTTGCCAAGAGCAGGTGCGCTAAGAGGAACCTCTTCTGTTATTGAAGCTGCTCCAAAACAGGGTTGAGTGTTTTAGCCACAGAGTTACTTTAGTTAAGGCATATAATCAGGGAAATATCTATTTCCACCACAGTATTTTTGTCAGACTAGCTTATTACTTGCAGTCTGATACCAACATTTAGGCAGCTTTATATGCACCCATTTGCTCTAGGGCAAATACAGAGACAGGTGTCAGAGAAACAACTGTTTCAAAACTATCAGAGGTACATAAATTATGGAGTGAGATATCACTGAGGACCTGAATAGTAATCCCTAAAGTTGCATTATTGATCCACTCCTTTCCTAAGTTGGCAAAAAGAACTAGAACAAATAGCAGCCACCATGGCTAGTTTTGTCTGCAGGCAGTTTCACTTGCTAAGGTCCAGGTGGTGTCTAAAGACAAGTATTCCCTCACCAATTACTCTGTTCATCTTATTTTTATTATGACTAAAACATCCCTAATTGTCTTGAGATATCTAGCTGTATAGTTATTGACCCTTCCTATTGATTCTAAGATGGATCGATAATGTAAATCTACAAATGTAATACTGTAGGATTAAGTGGGGGGGAAGCCCTAAATGAATGCAGATTATCTCTAGTGATATTGAAGTATTTCTGCTTGCAAGAACATAAAATCCTCTTGAATTCAGATTTGGCAATATTCATGACATACTACACAAATAACATCAAACCTATTTCCATCAACTGAAGAAGACTTACCTTGGAACTTTTTATGCTGTGCTTCCTACTGACAAAAAGCCCATACAATACTAACATGCAGTAAATAAATGTTGTTTGTGAGAGGTCAACAATTGACAGAAAAAAAAGAAGTTTTAAGTAACATCTTGTCAATAGCAGAAGGACACCTGGAAAGAAACAGACAAAGCTCTTGTTATAAACAAGGTTTAAAAAAAAAAATTCCATAAGGTAACAAAACAGACCTATGCTGATGAAATAGATAATTACTGACAATGACTCAGATGATAATGATAGAGACTGTGTCTCTAAGGCATAGGCACACATCTAGGCCAAGATAACTTTCAGCTTGCTCTTATCACATAAAATTAGCAGTAAAAGAGGTTCCCTAGTGACACTCTTGCAGAAAGTAAAAAATAAGAATCTGAGGGAGGTGAGCAATTTTGGATTTAAAAAACTCTTGCAAGGCAGTTGTTGGGAAGAATACTTGGATTGGATAAGACTCCAAAATTTTCTTATCTTATTTGTTGTTTTTACTTAACATCTTAAACAGAGAGCATTCTGAAGAGTACACGAGGGAAGAAAAGTCAACTCCTGTTACCTTGGCCAGGAGAATTTTATGTTTTATACATCAGTAGGGAAGAAATCCCACAACTTGAAATCTTTTTGCATATGCCAATGTCTCAAAGCCTGATTGAGTAGTAAAGAACAGCAAAAGTGGAACAGAATAAATTATACAAGCAGCAATACTCATGATTATACACAGAAATAGTTTTGTTTGTACTTATTTATTCATACTGAAATCAAGGCTATCACTCCATCAAAAATAACCTTAAGAGTTCTGCATGATAGAAGCTGAAGAGCTTCTGTGCTCATGAGTCACAGCAAAAATCCTCAAGCTGATTATGTTTGGGAACAATGTCTAGTGGAAAACACTGCAAGTGTGTGCAGGTAGCCCATGGTAAACAACTGATTCACTGCAAAGTATTGCAGGTCATCTGAGCCAAACATTTTACTTGGCCTTTTTTCAAGTGCTGTCGATTTTCCCTCATCTTTGTTTGCCAGCAGGAAAGAATAGAAACTTAATAGAATGTTGGTTTGTTGCTGGGATTTTGTGTGTGTGTGTGATTTTAAAGAAAATTGTACCCCAAAGTAGTGAGTCACAATAGTTAATATGTTAATGCACAAGCTGCTGCTTATTCATGCACCATGTCATAATGCAATGATATTTTTCACACCTTATGAAAGGAAGGAGCAATTCCATTATGATTACAGAATCCCTCATCAAAATCAATGATCCCAGAATCTGGAGAACAAATTGACATCGTCCACATCAATAAGCTGTCATTTGTTATTTTTCTCTATATCATTAAGATGAGAACCAAAACTGCTAAGTCAGTGCAATCAACTGGTTGTCCTACCCAAGTAATTACATCACTGAAAAACTGTTGAGAATAGAAGATTTGATGAAGATGGAAGAAAGTAATGAATGATTTCAATGTCACCCACCCTTTACTATCATACACACTGACACAGGAAAGTATTCAAAAGGCAGATTTTGAAACTCAGAAAATAGGAATTATAGCTTTAGCACAATCTTATATATAGATCTTGAAATATACTTGGCCAATGTATTCTAAAATGCTGGCAGAGTTTTGAAGCTGGAAGGCTTGACTGGTTTTCCTAGACTGCAGCCACCCATGCTTTTCTTTGAATATATCTGTGTGCAAGGCACCTCAATTTTAGAGATCCCCAAAATACCTTCAGAAGGTACAGCACAGCTTGGTGCTGAGATGAAATACTGCCTTGGGCCCTAAAAAGAAAAGCTACACTAGTACAGTTGTGCATAAGTAGTGCACTCCACTGGTGTAACTGAACAATCTTTGGTCCCAGGGTGGCATTGCTTTTCATCTCTGTGGCTGTGGGTGCTCTCTAGTGGGTTGTCCACCTTGGGCAAGGTTGTCAGAACGTTTTCATGTTGTAGTACTAGATCAATGTAAGGAATAAATTGATAACCACTGAACTGCTAGCTTATCTATCTTCCTCCTGTACATTTAGTAGATAGCATCACAATAACATTCCTCACTTTCTATGGCATCCTAAATACAGTTGTATTACTTTCTAGATAATATAGATGTAGATAAAACTCTCGCTGAAAACACAGTCGAGGTAACCAATAGGAAAGCATGTAGAAAATTGCTGATCAAAAGTCCTTCACAAAATATGAAAGCTTTGAATGTCTTCTTAGGTAGCTGAGTATACATAAACTATGGAAAAAAAAAATCATGAGTTTCAGTTTTTGAATGTAATGAGGTCTATTTCTATATTTTATTACAGTTACTGTTGCTAGGACATATTTATGGCACAACCTTCTTTCAGGAATAATTAGAGCTTAATCAGTCACATTTCAGAAGGTGGATATTTTATGGAATATCTTCTTTAGCAAACTTTTAATTATTTTTAATGATGCTAGTAACATTTAGAGCTGATTTTTTTTTTCCTTTAAAATTATAGACTCCTCTTCTACTGCTAATATCCAAATGCAGCAGGTAGAACCAAGATGAAAGAAAAAAAATACTGCAGCAAATTTAAATGAAATCACACTAACTTTGAAGGCTGGTTAATTGAATTATAAGGAAAAAAAGAAAAAGCAACAGAAAAAGAAAACACCTCCATTTCACCTCCATTTATATGACTTGATATGAAAACAGAATGCATGAAACAGCTATTATCTGATAATCAGGACTAAGTATAACATGATCTTAATTTTTATAGGGACTCTTCAGGCAATGTTGCCACAAATAATAAATGTGAAGACTAAATATCATGTCTGATTTCATGTTTATGTACATAAACTAAGGTCCTGACCCACTAATACTGGTAGTAATAGGGACAGTAGTTTAAGGTCAAAAGTTTCTGTTCAAAAGTGCATGGCAATCTGCTGAGACTTTCTGAAATGCATAGGAAAACTCCCAGTTCATTTTTAAACTTTGTCATTAAACTATTTTCAAAATGAAGTTTGAACTGTGCCAGCTATAGTTTATGACAAGCTAAATTAGGATTATATTATCTAAATATGAAAATAATTTAACAAGCTATTTGTTTTTCACTTGCTAAGTGGGGTTTTGTGAGATATCACCTGGTAAAGAGCGCACTGGGAATTGTTACAGTAGAGACAGAGGCTCTGCTTTGTTTGTGTGCTTTGCACTGTTGCAAAATCCAGAAGAAAAAAAAATGAAACCATTAAAATGGTAGGAACAAGAATGTGAAATGCATCTGAACTCCCACACTTGTATGCTTGTGTTGCCCTGCCTACTCTTCTTCCCTTTTACTATTTCCATATTGGGTTTCTAATAGCCTGGGAGCCAGATTGTTCATGAGAGAAGTATTGAAAGCTTTTAATCTCAACAAGGTCACGGTTCAGATTCAGCCCACGTTATCCTGAATGGTTCCTTGGTGACTGAGAGCAGTGCAGAATGCAGTTTGGCAGTACCAGTCTCCTGTGCTGGCTGACATGGATGCCTTTAATTGGTCCCTTAACATACTACCAAAATTATCATAAAATGACTCTCTTGCTAACAGTCTTAAAGCAGAGATCACTGCAGACTTTTACCATAACTCAGTTCCTAGGGCAGTAAATGTAGCATTTACACAAGCACTAAATTCATTCTTGAAATGATTGCAGAATGAGGTTTTCTTTTTTCTTTTTCTTTTTTTTTTTTTTTTTGGGGGGGGTGGGGGGAGAAGGAGTTCAAAAGGAAGTTGGTACGGGCCTGAAACCTTAAAAGCCAAGGTTCAGCTCAAAACATATTTTATGGTTGAGTTATTTGAGTTATTGCAGACCATTTAAATTAAGGATTTAGAATGGAATTGCTGACACAACCTTAACTCTAGCTGTTTGAATGACACCACTATAATTATATGAGAATTTAATGATTTCAGCTGCAGCTGAACTGTCAAGCAGCATATGCAAACAAACACCAGCATTTATACAGGCTATGAGTGAGAAAAAAGTAGTAGCAGACCTGGATAAATACACTGATGGAATCTGGTGGAAATTTTGATAGGAAAAAAAATCAAGAATATTTCAGGCTATAAATAAATACCACCTTAATTTCCTTTTAGAGTGAAACAGAATAAAGAGTCACGATGCAATTACACAGTCCTCCTCTCCCTTTATATAAAAAGCATGTGAGACCATCCAGAGAAATACAGGATGTGTTAAACTACAGACTGACGAGTGACTCATCAATAAGATAAAAATAGGTTTAAACTGAGAAACAGGAGCTGAGAGAAATGGGCTTGGCAGTGATCAGCAGACAGGGAAAAATTGAGAGATGAAAAAAGAAGTAGGAAGTACTGTTACAGAACATGTATTTCTTTTCTATAATTCTTTCCTACACCAAATATTAGCTAGAATGTTGCTAAATACTGTTAAGTGTCAATATAAAGTTTATCCTGTCATGTTTTGAGTCTTCTTTTTTAATTAAGTTAATCAGTGGAAATTTTGAATGTAATTTAATTGCACAGTAGGGTTCCTAATGTCTTCTACCTCACACTGCAGTATAGAATTGATTCAGATAGTTGTAGGTCAGCATCTTTCAGGCTAGCTGCATAATTTGAACAAGTGGCCTTCTACAACTTTGGGATTAAAATGAAAAAAATTCTTTGCTGAAACTACTGTCACAGTGAGTATGTGGGAGCTGGAGGGTGTCCAGTGATGCCGTAAGACATTCTCTCTCCATTGTGTCTTATATCACATCCTGTCTGAGGCATGGGTTATTTTTTTAGTTCTATGTTTCACAGCACATAGTTGAAAAGACCAGAACCATGACTGGAGTTTACAGTAGAGTCTTACAAGAGTTACACTAGCACTGTGCACTTGTCCTTAGTTTAACAGGTAGGTCAGTGTGAGGTCTACACATTCCTTCAGTCATAGTGTGAGTGAACAGCATTCCACAAAGCTGAAGCTACGCTGAAGAGCTGTATTAGCAGATGATGAGATTTCCTAACTTGAGCTGAAGCCCTTGCTCTTTTACAAATTCAAAAATCAGCACTGCTTGAATTTCAGCAAAGCTGAAATCAGAAATGCCTAGCTCATGACAATATTTCAGTGGTAGCTTTGGGAATCAGCAAGAGCTTTGTTGGTACATAACTTGACTTTCTTATCAGCTGAGGGAAGTGAATGAAATTCATAATGTTTATGGTGTAACAGAAGAGAAAACAAAATGGTGTCTGCATTTAAGCAGTCATTATATGGGTACTGATATAGACACAATATGCAAGGATCGGGTTTTTGCACATTTGGTTTTTTACTACTGCTCAATCATCTCCTTGTAAGTGAAGGCGCTTTCAGGTACTACCTGAAATTCAATAGATATATATTCCTAAACAAAAATACAACAAGAATCTTCTAATGCCAATCTGTTGTTGTGTATCAAGCAAATCTGCCATGAATGACCTCCGGGTGACATACTTTTGAATGACAACTTTGACATACCTTTGGGTTACTTAGAAACACTGTAGATAATTATGAAATTTGTTCTCATATGTAAGACATACTTAGACTAGGAAAATAAACTCATGGTTATGATCAATTTTGCAGTTTTAGTTTTTTACTCCATGAAAATTTTTAGAAGTAGTAGTTTACTGTATCTTGTACATAGTTATTATTCTGATTGAATACAGCTAAGGAATCTGCTTAGTGAATGTTGTGCACTCATATTCCAAAAGCAAAGTTCATACACAGACTTTTTTCAAAATAAATATAAAAATCCCTTTAAGTTATAACCAATTTATTAATTTCAATTCTTGTACAAGTAACTTTGACCACTACTCTCAGAATTTTGTTTCCAATTAAAGTTTCTGATGTATAATTACACTTCAGTTATATAGTTTTCCATTGTAATTGTTCAGGTACACCTTCTGTGACTTATTTGTCTGCAAATTCACAATCCCACTTCACACTTTCAGGGGTGCGTTTAGTATGTGTAACACTTTCTAAAGCAAATTTTCAAGAATTCTTCTCAAATAAGACTACTTTCTTGGAGAATACAGTATATCTATTCATACTTTGTAGTGCTAGTTCCCTTCCCCTCCCCTCTCCCCCTTTGATTTTTTTTTTTTAATTTTTAATTCTCTCCATGAGGCTTTACCTAAGCCTGGCAAAAATTCCTGTGCTATATAACTTTTTTTTTCATCAGATATTCTGATCCTCTTACATCAGTGGGTAATTGCACCCTTACTGATGATTCCCAGAGGCTTTTTGCATTTGATTTTGAACCCTTCAGATCAGAGACTGTATCATTGACTGTATTTTCTGATTTCCTTATTTCCTCTTCAACACGGAGAGAAACCCACAAAGGCATAAAGAATTCATAGACAACAAACAGGAAACACTTCTCTTATTTCTACTCTCATTAAAAATAATATAATTCTCTCCCATTTAAAAAGAAAATACAAGTTTAATGGCCTTATCAAGAAGGTTTTAAGAGGATAAAGTTGAAATGTAAGCAAAGCATAGGTACTTGGGCAGAACAGGCTGGACCCTAAACATATCTACGCAACCTGTTTCCTAATTATGGAGTTCTCTAAATTCTACAGTTCTTCATTAAAGCTCCTCATATCTACAGTTTTGCTTTTTAGTATTGTCCTGGTTCCAGTTAGGACAGAGTTAATTTTTCCTCATAGTAGCTGGTAGGATGCTATGTTTTGGATTAGGATGAGAAGAGCGCTGATAACATGCTGATGTTTTAATTGTTGCAGAGCAGTGTTTACACCAGGCCAAGGACTTTTCGGCTTCTCGCTCTGTCCTGCCAGCGAGCAGGCTGGGGGTGCAGCAGGAGCTGGGAGGGGACAGACCCAGGACAGCTGACCCAAACTGGCCAAAGGGGTATTCCATACCATCTGACGTCATGCTAAACAATATATAGGGGTGGCTGGCCGGGGTGGGGGGCCGGCTGCTCGGGGATAGGCTGGGCATCGGTCAGCGGGTGGTGAGCAATTGCATTGTGCATCACTTGTTTTCTTACACATTATTATTATTAATACTATTATCATTATCACTATTATTATTATTATTATTGTTATTATTATATTCCTGTCTTAATAAACTGTCTTTATCTCAACTCACCGGCTTCACTTTCCCGTTTCTCTCCCCCATCCCAGAGAGGGAGGGGGTAGGGTGAGCAAACGGCTGTGTGGTGTTTAGCTGCCAGCCGGGTTAAACCACAACAGTCCTTTTGGCGCCCAACGTGGGGCTCGAAGGGTTGAGATATCGACAAATTTGACCAGAGTGTGTTAAACTAAAATTGGTATAAGTATTGGACCTGCTTAATAGTTGCTAGTCACGATGTTGATTGCCTTAATCTCCAGTCTGCTGTGCCTGTTTTCCAAATTGAGTTTTATAGCGCGTTACTTTCTGTATGTGCTCCCTGTTGCACTGTTTATCCTTTCCGGGCCCTGGTTTAAGATTGTTATGGTACTGTGCGGTGTAACAATGGCTTATGAAATGATGAAATATCTGGTCACGACTCTAACCTGGTATTTGTACTCAGCACTGACGTTGACTCTATACTTTGGAAACCATATCTTGGAAACTATTAGCAATTACACCTATTGCCTGTTTTCGTTAGGGAGCCAATCTGTGAAGGGGACAGGGGAAGACATGTTTCCCTACCTGTTCACTCTCCCTTTCTCCTTCACCACCCTCTTATCCCCCGAGCTAGTTACGGTGGTTCTCCGAGATGCTGAATATCCTTGGGATACTCAGACCAGCCTGCTCTTGTTGTTATGTCTCCTGAATGCGCTTCAGGTTTTGTGGAGGGTTAAACAGCTACTTAGGAATCTCATCCGGAGATCTGTCTTGAGGCGGGATAGTTGCGAGTGGCAGGGAGTGTGGGAGGATATGGGCAGGTTTCTAGAGCAGTGGTCACCTCCAGTGTTTTGGACATTCACCCCTGAACAACTGCAAAATCCTAAAAAGCTGGCAGAATGCTTGAAAAAAAGGTGTCATGACTCTGGCAGTTCCAAAGTGACACAAATCACTGTAGCGTGCTGGGGTCTGGCTTGTGCCTATCGAGCTGCAATTGATGCTACTAGCAACCTAGCTCCAGCCCCTGCAGCCGCTCCAGCTCCAGCCCCTGCAGCAGCTCCGGCTCCTGCAGCTGCTCCCACTCCTGTGTCTGGGTCAGAGAAACGAGCTGTAGCAGTGCAAGTTGACCCCGCAGAGGGTATTCCAACCCCTGTGGCAGACCCTGTGGCTGGGTCAGAGAAACGAGCTGTAGCAGTGCAAGTTGCCCCTGTAGACAAGGTGAAAAAATAGTATAGAGACTCAGGTCGTTTAGAACGCAGACTGTCTTCTGCGAAGTCTGGGCATAGTGAAGACGAGGCTAGGCCATCAAAGGTGCAGGAGACTGAAGATGAGGATGGGGATGTCGAAAAAGCAACAGTAACTACCCGGACTCTATACCAGCGTGAGCTACGAGATGTGCGAAAAGATTTTGGTCGCTGTATAGGTGAGCAGCTTGTCACCTGGCTGCTCCGGTGCTGGGACACCAGAGCCAATTATGTGGAATTAGAGGGCAAGGAAGCCAGGCGGCTGGGATCCCTTGCTAGGGACGCATGCATTGACAAAGCAATTGGAGATGGAGCACGATCTCGCAGCCTCTGGAGGCATCTCCTGTCAGCTGTGCAGGAAAGGTATCCCTTCAAGGAAGAACTTGTATGTCTACCAGGAAAATGGACCACCATGGAGAAGGGACTTCAGTACCTGAGGGAACTGGCCGTACGGGAAGTAATTTATAAGGACCTAGATGATGCACAAACATCCACAGATCCAGATGCAGTCCAGTGTACACCACCCATGTGGCGGAAGTTTGTACGGAGTGCACCATCATCATATGCCAGCTCATTGGCAATACTAACCTGGAAAGAGGAGGAGAATCCCACAGTGAATGAAGTGACTAAAATACTCCGGCAGTACGAAGGAAATCTCTCCTCTTCCCTACAGGCCTGTGTCTCGGCTGTGGAGAAACTCTCTGAAGAGGTCCACCAACTTAAAGAGAATTTATCTTCCCCTCCACCTGAACGAACCAGTGTCCACCAGCTAAAAGAGAATGCTTTGGAGAAACTTTCTGAAAAGATCCACCAACTTGAAGAGAGATTATTTTCCTCCCCACCTGTACAAACCAGTGTCTCAGCTATTAGGGGTAAACGTTCATCTATGCAAGGAAGACAATATGGTGGGCACACACACCGCGCCACCCTGTGGTTTTACCTACGTGACCATGGAGAGGACATGAGAAAATGGGATGGAAAATCTACTGCGACCCTAGAGGCACGGGTACGTGAATTGCAAAAGAAAACAATTGGGAAAAAGGGGTTCTCTGAAAAGTTTGCTGCTCCAACTTCCAGCAGGCAGTCCTTTAAACACAGAAACGAAGATTCTGACCAGGACTAGAGGGGCCCTGCCTCCAGCCAGGGGTGGGAAAGGGACAATCGAGTTTATTGGACTGTGTGGATTCGATGGCCTGGCACGTCAGATGCACAGAAGTATAAGGCTTTAGTAGACACCGGTGCACAATGTACTCTAATGCCATCAAGCTATAAAGGGCCAGAGCCCATCTGTATTTATGGTGTGACGGGGGGATCCCAGCAGTTAACTGTATTGGAGGCTGAAGTGAGTCTAACCGGTAATGAGTGGCAAAAGCACCGTATTGTGACTGGCCCAGATGCTCCGTGCATCCTTGGCATAGACTATCTTAGAAGAGGATATTTCAAGGACCCAAAAGGGTTCCGCTGGGCTTTTGGCATAGCTTCCTTGGAGACAGAGGACATTAAACAGTTGTCTACCTTGCCTGGTCTCTCAGAGGACCCTTCTGTTGTGGGGTTGCTGAGGGTTGAAGAACAGCAAGTGCCGATCGCTACCACAACTGTGCACCGGCGGCAATATCGCACCAACCGAGACTCCCTGAGTCCCATCCATAAGCTAATTCGTCAACTGGAGAGCCAAGGAGTGATCAGCAAGACTCATTCACCTTTTAATAGTCCCATATGGCCAGTGCGAAAGTCTAATGGTGAGTGGAGACTAACAGTGGACTACCGTGGCCTGAACGAAGTCACGCCACCACTGAGTGCTGCAGTGCCGGACATGCTAGAACTCCAGTATGAACTGGAATCAAAGGCAGCCAAGTGGTATGCCACAACTGATATCGCTAATGCATTTTTCTCCATCCCTCTAGCAGCACAGTGCAGGCCACAGTTTGCTTTCACTTGGAGGGGAGTCCAATATACTTGGAATCGGCTGCCCCAGGGGTGGAAACGTAGCCCTACCATTTGCCATGGACTGATCCAGACTGCACTGGAGCAGGGGGAAGCTCCTGAACACCTGCAGTACATCGATGACATCATTGTGTGGGGTGACACTGCAGAAGAAGTTTTCGAGAAAGGGAAGAAAATAGTCCAAATCCTTCTGAAGGCCGGTTTTGCCATAAAACAGAATAAAGTTAAAGGACCTGCACGAGAGATCCAGTTTTTAGGAATAAAATGGCAAGATGGACGTCGTCAAATCCCAATGGATGTGATCAACAAAATAACAGCTATGTCTCCACCAACTAGCAAAAAAGAAACACAAACTTTCCTAGGTGTCGTGGGGTTTTGGAGAATGCATATTCCAAATTACAGTCTGATTGTACGCTCTACCAAGTAACCCGTAAGAAGAATGATTTCGAATGGGGCCCTGAGCAACGACAAGCCTTTGAACAAATTAAGCAGGAAATAATTCATGCAGTAGCCCTCGGGCCAGTCCGAACAGGACCAGATGTAAAGAATGTGCTCTACACCGCAGCCGGGGAGAATGGTCCCACCTGGAGCCTCTGGCAGAAAGAACCTGGGGAAACTCGAGGTCAACCCCTGGGGTTTTGGAGTCGGGGATACAGAGGATCTGAGGCCCGCTATACTCCAACTGAAAAGGAGATATTGGCAGCATATGAAGGAGTTCGATCTGCTTCAGAAGTGGTTGGTACTGAAGCGCAGCTCCTCCTGGCACCCTGACTGCCGGTACTAGGCTGGATGTTCAAAGGAAGGGTCCCCTCTACACATCATGCAACTGATGCCACATGGAGCAAGTGGGTTGCACTGATTACTCAGCGGGCTCGAATAGGAAACCCCAGTCACCCAGGAATCTTGGAGGTGATTATGGACTGGCCAGAAGGCAAATACTTTGGGATATCATCAGAGGAGGAGGTGGTCCGTGCTGAAGAAGCCCCACTGTACAACAAGCTACCGGAAAATGAGAAGCAATATGCCTTGTTCACTGACGGGTCCTGTCGTATTGTGGGAAAGCATCGGAGATGGAAAGCTGCTGTATGGAGTCCTACACGACGAGTTGCAGAAGCTGCTGAGGGAGAAGGTGAATCGAGTCAGTTTGCAGAAGTGAAAGCCATTCAGCTGGCTTTAGATATTGCTGAACGAGAAAAGTGGCCAGTTCTCTATCTCTATACTGATTCATGGATGGTAGCAAATGACAGCAATGGAAGCAGAACAACTGGCAGCGCAGGGGCAAGCCCATCTGGGCTGCGGCATTGTGGCAAGATATTGCTGCCCGGGTAGAGAACCTGGTTGTAAAGGTACGCCATGTAGATGCTCATGTGCCCAAGAATCGGGCTACTGAAGAACATCAAAACAACCAGCAGGTGGATCAGGCTGCTAAGATTGAAGTGGCTCAGGTGGACCTGGACTGGCAACATAAAGGTGAATTATTTATAGCCCGATGGGCCCATGACACCTCAGGCCATCAAGGTAGAGATGCAACCTACAGATGGGCTCGTGATCGAGGGGTGGACCTGACCATGGACACTATAGCACAGGTTATTCATGATTGTGAAACATGTGCTGCAATCAAGCAAGCCAAACGGTCAAAACCTCTTTGGTATGGAGGACGATGGCTGAAATATAAATATGGAGAGGCCTGGCAGATTGATTACATCACACTCCCTCAAACCCGCAACGGCAAGCGCCACGTACTTACAATGGTGGAAGCAACCACCGGATGGCTGGAAACATATCCTGTGCCCCATGCCACCGCCCGGAACACTATCCTGGGCCTTGAAAAGCAAGTCCTATGGCGACATGGCACCCCAGAGAGAATTGGGTCAGACAACGGGACTCATTTCCGAAACAACCTTATAGACACTTGGGCCAAAGAACATGGGTGGGTGTATCGCATCCCCTATCATGCACCAGCCTCTGGAAAAGTTGAACGATACAATGGACTGTTGAAGACTACACTGAAAGCAATGGGTGCTGGGACATTCAAAAATTGGGATACAAATTTGGCAAAGGCCACCTGGTTAGTCAATACTAGGGGATCTGCCAACCGAGCTGGACCTGCCCAATCAAACCTGTTACGCACTGTAGAAGGGGATAAAGTTCCTGTAGTGCACGTAAGAAACATGCTGGGTAAAACAGTCTGGGCTACTCCTGCCTCAGGAAAAGGCAAAACCATTCGTGGAATTGCTTTTGCTCAGGGACCTGGATGCACTTGGTGGGTAATGCAAAAGAATGGGGAGGTCCGGTGTGTACCTCAAGGGGATTTGATACTGGGTGAGAATAGCTCATGAGTTGAATTGTAGTATGTTAATTATTATATAATACTGTATGTCATCACTACCATGATTGCTATATATCATAGATGAAAATGGTGATTAATTACAAGGTATTGAAAAGAGTGTAACCTGAGCATGACATAAATGGTATGGAATAAGGGGTGGATAACTGTCCTGGTTCCAGTTAGGACAGAGTTAATTTTTCCTCATAGTAGCTGGTAGGGTGCTATGTTTTGGATTAGGATGAGAAGAGCGCTGATAACATGCTGATGTTTTAATTGTTGCAGAGCAGTGTTTACACCAGGCCAAGGACTTTTCGGCTTCTCGCTCTGTCCTGCCAGCGAGCAGGCTGGGGGTGCAGCAGGAGCTGGGAGGGGACAGACCCAAGACAGCTGACCCAAACTGGCCAAAGGGGTATTCCATACCATCTGACGTCATGCTAAACAATATATAGGGGTGGCTGGCCGGGGTGGGGGGCCGGCTGCTCGGGGATAGGCTGGGCATCGGTCAGCGGGTGGTGAGCAATTGCATTGTGCATCACTTGTTTCTTACACATTATTATTATTAATACTATTATCATTATCACTATTATTATTATTATTGTTATTATTATATTCCTGTCTTAATAAACTGTCTTTATCTCAACTCACCGGCTTCACTTTCCCGTTTCTCTCCCCCATCCCAGAGAGGGAGGGAGTAGGGTGAGCGAACGGCTGTGTGGTGTTTAGCTGCCAGCCGGGTTAAACCACAACAAGTATACGCTATAGCATCTTAATATTGACCAGGCTGACTAGTTTAGAATCTGTCTCATAACTAAGTTTAATCAGAATTTAAAAATTACATTTTTCTGATGCTTTCATCAGTTCTAGCCTGTATTGCAAGGACAATCAATATATTTTTTCTGTGAGATATCCAGGATAATACATAGGAACAGTTCTCAGAACAAGCCTGGAATATAGGACTTCTCTGTCAGGATGATTGCTTTAAACTATTAGGCCATCGAGTCTCCTCTTCTCCACCTCGCTGGTTCACTGTATCTTGAATCCTACCTTGCTCAGTGAACCAGGCTCAACAAAAGTCACTGACATGACAGTAGAAATTCACTCATCCTTTGTCTCCTGCTTTTTTGGACTAATTTAAACCTGCATATCTGAGTCAAAACTGGATCTAGCTTCTGTGATGAGGTGAAGCTAGATCTACTTTTTAACTATGAAGAGTGTTCAATACTAAATTGCTAGCTTCACAAACACCACTCAGGAATTGTACTGGGGAGTACATAATTTGAAAGGGTAAAAGGGTAAGCATTGTTGTTTGGGTAGCCAAACATGCAGATAATTAATGTATTAGTATCATCACTTCAAAATTAAAAAATGGCATTTGCAAGAGGAGTTCAGTTGTGGAAACCCAACAGTAGGATAAATAGCAAATAGCAGGAGAAAATATCCATGTATTATTGAAAATGATGAAAAAGTGCAATATGGTATACAATTTCTCCTCCTCCTTTTGTTTCATTTTTATTTCAACCTTAAACAGAGAGGAGGCCCCAAAGAAATAAGGACACATTAACCCTTATATGCTGTTTTGAGTACACCATTCATTTCTTATCCCATGTTTTTATTTGAACACTTCTGACATAGTGGTAAGCTAGTTTAATGAAGTATGAAATTAAATCCACCAAACTATTTTAGTAAGTCAAATTATGACTAACATTGTTATCTGATTTTAGTCAGTTTTCTTTCTATTGTTGTACATTTAGAATGCATAGCAGCCCTAAGGGGAATTTTAGCTATGCAAGGAGAGTCAACATGATAATTATATGAGTAATTATCTAGGCAGGACCTTGTGTCAAAATCTGCCTAGGATACTACTCCTAATACAGTTTCCCATATTTCCTGTAACATCATTTGCTCATTGTCATTAGCATTTTTTCTAGGTATAAAAATGCATATACACAGAGACATGGGAAGGAAAATTGAAGACATTAGAACTTCAAATTATGCTTCTATTTAAATTGAATATAAATATGCAAATAAAACACCTCTGAGTGCATTTCCCATTTCTTGTCACAGATATGGCTATGTAACCCTTTCTTTTTAAAATATTTTCTATATCTAGTTCCACAATAATTGTCTACTGAAATAAATCCCTAAGTACCAATACTAGTTGATACATATTTATTGTTATAATGAAAATGAATGAAATCTCATCTCATTTGACAAAAAGTAAATGAGATTACATGTGTTGCAATAATTTGATGGCATAATGCAGACTTGTTTTCCTTGATATCTTAATTACCCTTTCTGGATATAAAGGAAGATGAATTTTACTGTTTTTATCCTGTTTCTTAATGAAACTACAGATTCTTCATTTCTGTAAGATTGCTATGTACATATCTTAATGTGATATGCAGATTACGTATATGTAATTTTAATATGAATTTTATATGTATAGAATTATTTATGCATTATATATACAGAGAAATTATATATTAAATATATTCTTTGTCAAATTTGTCATTCTAAGACTAAAAAGAAAATTTTACCTATATTAATGCTATGAAAATATTGTGCTAACCTACTGTAGGAAAAATTTATAGTGGCAGGAATTCAAATTGCTCAAAAACATTTTGACCAAGAAACATAATACAATTATTGTTTCTCAAATTATGGAAGATATTTAAAATGTTTTTATTAAGCTGATCATATTTACAATACACTATATTAAATATTTATGAGTTTAATATTTAATAGTTTCTTAATATATTTAATATTTCATTAGACTATTTTTTGATCAGCTTTGCTGAGTGTGCAGAAATCTATCTCATGTTTTCTCGGGGTAAATATTTAATTTGGTTTCTTTTTTTACTTTCTTAGATTCTAAGGCTTTAAATGGAAAGCAAGCATCCCAAGTGAAATTGCAAAACCAGAAATTTACTCACCTCTTTTTCTTTATAGGTTTTAGGACTAAGCAGCAAGTGCCAGTTATCTGCATTTTCACCAGACATGCCCAGTTTTGTCCCTTTTTTTGGCCTTGAAGGCCTGATTCACTTTCTATATCCAGATCGCACCTATTTGATCTAGTGTTTTAACAAACTCTGAAGAGGAGTCTCCCTTTATGAGTAGCACAATCATTTGGGATGCTTGCCAAAAGGGGGTCCAGGCTCTGGCTGGCACCAGCCAATTCGACAGGGTGATAGTGTCTCTTGGTTAGCAAGCTCATTGTGGGGGGAAGCCTCCTCCCAGCTCCTGCCACAAGGAATAAGTAACATAAATTGCTCCAGTATTGCCTGGAGCAAAGACTGGAAATGTGGTCTGATATCTCAGATGAGTGCCCTAACCACTGCACTATAGATTCTCTCTAGTCCAGTGAATTTAATTATTCTGCTGAAAACTGAGCAGGAGGTAGAGAGAGTGCCCTGTGCCAAACTTGGCATGAACGTGCTGTTTGCTGTGCTCTGTGATCTGCCTGCTCACACCCCCTCAAGCACACTTTTTTATTCTCAAATCTCTAAATTTCTCCTTACAGAGAAACTGTGGGTGGATAATTCTGATTTTCAGATGCAGAAGGGATGTACTTGCTGAGTTTTGTGACTTTCTGTTTAGGTTTAGCTCCAATATTTAAAACGCCTTTGCTCTTTACATGCTTGAGGTTCCTTTCTTTTCCATGGCCTGTGGGGAAGGGTAATGTAATATACCAATTCCATAGCAAATGTGACTTTAAAGAGAAGAGGCAAAAGAAGACAGAATATGAAAATAATAGTAATAAGGTCACAAAACTGTATAAACTAGCTATATACACTGCTAATATATTTTGTCATATTTTTTTTTTTAGCACTCCAGACTCCCGTGATGCCCATCTGCTTCTGTTGACTAGTTTCTGTTGCATTTCCTGAAAGCTGTTTGTTCTGAGAAATCTGAGTGTGAATGACAGTCTTACATATTACTTCGAGGAAATCAGTAGTAGTGAGTACAATACAAGATCTCAAACGTGTTGGTTAAGTGATGCCAAAGAGCAGACTTAAAATGTAGGGTGGTTTACAGTTCTCATGACACACAGTACCAAAGCATTCATTAGAATTCTTGCAATGTTTCTGCTTATTTTCAAAAAGTATGTAAGCTGTAAAAATGGATGACAGACAGACAAGCTTTATGTCTTGGGCAATGTGTGATTAAATTATAGCAATTTAAGCTAAAATATATGAAGAATTATCATTTTGGAATGCTGTTTGCTAAAAATGTCTTCTTTACTTAGAGTGCTATAAGGGTTTAGTCTGAAATTTTTAATATCTGTGTCCTTTATCAAAAAAAAAAAAATCTGTTGGAGAACACAGTATCCAGCACTGCCTAGTTCACTTGTTCTTCAATATCTCTGAAAAACTATTAATTGCCATTTACATTGCCACGTAAGATGTAATCAGAGGGGCTGTTTTTCAAAAGGATATAGCTTAAAAAGTGCTAGTACAAAAACATAGTACAAACATTATAAAGGTGGTTCCATGAGCAGTGTGGGTCTTCCCAGTGAGAAATCTCTACTGTCTGATACCACAGCTGACCTCAGCCACTCCCTCTGATACAGACTGACTGCAATGCAGAACTTCTTCCAAGGCTTTGTTGCTTACTTTCTCAACATTTGTAGGAAGTTAATTTCTTCAAAACCTCTACTGTACCTTATAACTTTTAATAAATTTATTAAATGGAAGATGACAGAGCAATTGCTGAAGACTTAAGGCTTTATACAAACCCCACACAATGAAAATGATAGCCATATCAGTCAACATCAATTTTATAGATTAAAGCTTGTTTGTCTGGTTGTTCTATAGTATTCATTAATAGACAACTGACCCAATATTTATTTATTTATTGTCTTGTGTGTTCTTTCCTCTTAATTTTTATTTCACAATTCTTTTCCAAATGTAAACTCTGGAAGCTACTCCTGCAGTTATTTCAGAAAGATCTGACATTCGGCTATTGGCTCTTTTATGTCTGGTGTCTCCTTCCTGTCTGCACACAAGAATATGAAAAAGTGATGGACAGATAACATCGGACTAATTTTTCATTTATGCTGCAAATAAGCCCATAATGGTCAAGAGGAGAATGACTGTCTAGTGCATTAAGGCCTAAGAGAATGACAGGAAAGTATAAAAAGCCACATTGTTCAGAAAATCCCCAAATCCAAATGCAATTGAAGCTGAGTAAAGCACATTAAACAGATGACACATGACAATCTTCTGCTTTTGGACAAAAGACAAACTTCCACTACAGCACAGAGTTTGACACAGTATCCCTCTGATATGATCAGAATAGCTTCTGTGAACTTTCGTATATTTCCATTTAGCAATTTCTTGCGATGTCTATATTTACTGTATCCGTACTTCTGGTATTTCTCTATCCTCAAGCCTCATTTTAATTTCCTCTCAGTGAGAACTATCAATATTAGCACGTAAATATTCCATACCTGTGCTTGTTTTACTTGGAAAGAATTTAGAAGGCCCAGTTTAACTTTTATTCACCAGCTGTATCAGAAACCAAACTATCACGTGCCACCTTCCAAGCCCACTGCTCTGCATAAGGCACTATAGATCAGGCTTTGGCTTATAGGAATGTTTTTTTCCAGGGAGACACCCCAATTCAGACCTCTCTGCCTGAAGGAGATTATACTGGAGATGGCACAGGTTAAAATATCAAACATGTCTCTTCCCCAAGAACCAGGATTATCAATAAAAAATGAAATGTGTTTACTTATTCCCCTGGAGGACCTGGCAAACAAGAAAAGAAAACTGCAGGACCTTTAAAGCTCCTGTTGTAACAGCCATTCAATGTAGATGTTAGAGCTTTGTTTTGACACCTTATTTTTTTTTTCCCCACTGAATAACCAGATGAAGAAAGTGCTGTGTCAGAATCCAAACCTAAAGTGAGAAATACTTTAGAGGAGATTATCCTTCCAGTTTGTTTTAAATCTGTTAGTGACATAAAAGTAGAATGTTTTAGTTCAGAGGTTTACCTTATCAGTGCTATTAACAAATGCCTCATAAAGCATTGATGGAAAATCAATTTAGAGCTACTGCACTATCATAATTACAAATTTTCAAAAGCCCCTCAATGCTTGTTTACATAATATACCATAATGGCTCTCAAGTGATCATTTATATCTGCCACATAAATAACACAGTTTTAGAAGCTCTTCATAGCATGCATTTACCTAGTTGTCCCAATATGCCTGTGAAAACTTGGCCTGACCATTTATGTATTAATAGATAACTTGGTTGTTTATTTGGTGTTTTCTTACTTTTCTAATTTCTCGACACACAAGATAGCAGTTACTTACTTTCTGCGTATAATCCTTGCACAGCAACTCTAACAATTTGTTAGCACACGTAAAACTTGGAAAGAGGCATAGAAGAGAATACAAGGACATAAAGTTCAGAAAATCATATGTGAAACCACAAATAAATTATACACAACTTACATCTTGACCTGGTGGGGTATGCCAAGACTAGCTTCTTCTTTTTGTGAGGCAATTATTCACAATACTAAATTAGAAATTGATAAAGCATTTCTGAGTATATTAAAAGATGCAAACCAGAAAGAACATAAAGGACTTTTTAAACAAGTCTTACTTGGCAAAGTATAGTTTTAAGGAGCTTTTTTGGAGATACCAATATATTGCTGAGCATTTTTGTGCAGATTTTCTTCTTAAATAAGATGGCAATAACACACACATTTGTTTGGAAATCTAACAAATGGTTGAAAAAGACTGTCATTATGAACTAGCTGAAGATGTACTGAGTAACAGGAAATATATAGGAGAAGACAGAACATAGACTCCACATGTACAACTTATGCTCAATATTTTTTTATATTAAACAGAAAAAAGATCCAACTTCTCCCCAGAAACTTGGCAGTACTGAAGATTAGTCTTCATATTACTAGTCTCTAATCAGGATAAATCTGTGTAGAAGATAGTATTAGATTTAGATCAATGACTAATTTTTAACGTGATTATAAGCCATATATATAACTGCATCATCATTATGTATCTCCAAATGAGATTTTCGTTGTTAGATCCTTTGGTTTCAATATATTGATTATAAGATTGTTTAGTTGTCTAATCACACAGGACCATGATGATTTACTAAAATATAGCTAGAGAATGTAGCCACAAGGTGAAAGTAATCACAAAAGTTTAAGTCTCTGGTACCATACTGAAAAGCATCGCTGTGCTTACCCGGAACAGTGCTTCAGAACACATCATTATTCAACAGTTGACCTGTATTCCTTGGACTAGTAAATGGTTAAACAGTTGCCATTAGGTGCCATACAAAGACCTTAAGTCCTCACCCTCGATTAAGAATTTGTGAAGTACAGCCATGGATCTGGATATTAAAAAAGCTTTTTAATCTTTCTGTCATATGTGGCATTCTAAGGAACCCTGAAGAGACAGCTAGAAAATTAGGAGCAAAACACTGAATCCTTGTGCATGGAAATCATGCTCAGGATGTCAGATGAATACTTAAAAACACAGTATCCACTTAACAAAATATAAATGTGGGTTAATGTTCTTTTTCCATCTATATTCTTATTCTATGACAAATGAAAGGAACCTCGTTACAATGATTTATTGTCAGCTTCTGACTTCAGAACTCAATTCATTCAATTGTGTTTTAAAGAGTTATCTACAGGTATATACACTGGACAAAGTAATATACTAGTTACTTTGAAAGACTGAATAACAATACAAAGATTAATTACACTGTAAGGGACTAATAATTAGTAAGCTCATCTGGCCCTTTCAGAAGCAATTGCAATAAGCTTGTTTTTTGCATTCAAAATCTGCTATTTATCCCTTTTAAAGCAATGCAATTATTATCTATATGCAGATGTGCTGCATATGAATGTGTAACAGAGAGGTCTAGTTACACACAAAATAATACTTTCTGAGCATCAAAGGAGAACAGATGTGATCAAGTCCAGCTCAACCAGAACTGCTATACCACTATACAGAATTATTTACTATATCCTGACTGAGAGTACTGGGAAGTTAGTCTCACTAAGCCATGGATAAGAATTCTTCTGTACTTTAACTCAACTGACTTCGTTAAAGTTACATCAGAAATGAAGCTTTCTAACAGGTTTTCTTTCTCCGCATCAATAAAATATTAACAGCCAGTTGAAATGGACTGAGATTAAATGCACTATAAAAAAAAAAAAGTACTAGTAGAAAATATGTGATGCTTTTCAAAATTTCATATAAAGTCATTAGCATGTTTAAGAAAAGAAGTTTAGACATAGATGAATAAGTAATAGTGAAAGGTAAATCGTGTTGGCACAGTTCAAATAACCTGAAATAGGCTGAACTTTCCACTGAACTGCACTGAAGATTAAGAACTTCCTAATGTATCTTTTAGAACAACAAAAAAAAAAAAATAGAGAAACGTTATCAAATACATGTTTAACTACTGCTAAAGTACTTACATTTTCAAATTTAATCAGTTGTGTAAGTAACAAAGTGCATATACATTAGAAAAAAATTCCTACCATCACTCTATCAGGCGTACAATAATTTCCACAACACAAACAAATGCTTATCCTATGCTAGAAGTCTAGTCTGTGCACAAATAATCAAATAATTACTGAAAAACTCAAAGGAGTAACAGAAAAAAATTTCAAGCTGCTAATCTTTATCTATGTGTTTTCAGGTCAAGTTGCTTCGATTTTTAATTCCCTTCCTAACTACTGCAACAAGCATCTCTCTATGCCATGGCCTAACTTTTCTGGGTTAAGTACATCTACCCTGACAGCAAAATTATACTGTTCATATCACAGCAGCAGAGGTCTTGTTTGCTTTTTCTTATTGGCAGAGCTAAGCTCTAAGTGGTTGTAAGCTAAATGCTATTAATATATTGCCGGATAAAATAAAACAGTTGATAGCTATTGTGCCAATAAATGATCACAGATTTTGAAATAATAAATAAATAATCAGCTATAGTTGATATAGATTATTTAGTGTAAGCTTTTAATTGCCATGTGTTTCCAGCACTGGAGGGCCAAGTGCCAGGTCCTGCACTTGGGGCACAACAAGCCCATGCAGTGCTACAGGCTGGGGGAAGAGTGGCTGGAAAGCTGCCCGGCAGAAAGTGACCTGTGGGTATTGGTCAATAGCTGTCTGGATATGAGCCAGCAGTGTGCACAGGTGGTCAAGAAGGCCAACACCATTCTGGCTTATATCAGGAATTGTGTGGCCAGCCGGACTAGGGAAGTGATTGTCCCCCTGTACTCGGATCTGGTGAGGCCGCACCTCAAATACCGTGTTCAGTTTTGGGCCCCTCACTACAAGGACATCAAGGTGCTGGAGTGTGTCCAGAGAAAAGCAACGAAGCTGGTGAGGGGTCTGGAGAACAAGTCTTATAAGGAGCAGCTGAAGGAGCTGGGATTGTTCTGCTTGGAGAAAAGAAGGCTCAGGGGGGACATTGTTGTACTTTACTTAAATTAGTTTAAAGCAGGTTGTAGTGAGGTGGGGATCAAGCACTTCTGCCAAGCATCAAGTGATAAGGGGAAACAGCCTCAAGTTGCACCAGCAGAGGTTTAGGTTGGATATTAGGAGAAATTTCTTTATTGAAAGGGTTGTGCAGCATTGGAATAGGCTGCCCAGGGAAGTGGTTGAGTACCGTTCCTGAAGGTCTTCAAGAAACATGTAGATGTAGAACTTAGTAGCATGGTTTAGTGGTGGTCCTTAGTACTGGGTTAAAGGTTGGACTAGATGATCCTAGAGGTCTTTTCCAACCTGAATGATTCTATGGCTTTGAAACCATTCCTGTCCATCACACTGTGTCTTCACAATGACTTCACAATGACTTCACAAGGAATAAAATTCGTGTTCACTTTCCTTTTCCAGTTCATGAATTGATTCTGATTTCATTCTGTATTTCCTTAGAAGTTATACATGTAATTTGACCCTAAATATGATAATTCTTTTATACTACTTCATAGCAATCTGTTCCTTTTACCCTCCACAGAAAGCTGAATAAACCAGCTATTTAGATTATACTTAATACTAAAGGTCTGTGGAAGATAAGTCTTCAGTTCCTTGGCAAGTTTTGAGCTTTTACATTTTGATCTGTATTAAAATGAAAATGAATAATTTTTAATACAGTATCAATGGTGTGCTGAAATATGAAAATCAATGTCATCAAATTTGCCCATCTTTTTCCTTTTCTCTTTGCTCTCATACTCTTTTTCTGTTTTCTCTAATATTAACAGCAACCAGAAGAATCAGGATTAGAAAATCCTTCCTAGTGAAAATTTTGCTGAAGCCAATATATGTCTGCGAAATATCATATTCAGTAAATCCACATGATTACAAGAAATTTTATTTTTAGAAAAGGGTGCCAGTTATCCTTTTTTTTTTACTAAGCATGTCACCTCACAGAAGAGCATTAGGACTTATTCCAGTGGCAAAATGGGATGAGCCAGACAAGAAGGGGGTTAAATTCCAGGGTAAAGAATTCTTCATTGAAAACATCATATTCTGTGTTTTTTCTAATGCCTTCCTCAGCACTTGAGAGAGGATCCTGTGCTGCTTTTAAGTGAAAAGATGATGTCTAACTAAAGATCCAGCAGCTAAGTAGAAAATTCTACAAGCTAACGTGTTAACACATTTCCAACAAATTTGTAGATGTTGCACATGGTAGTAAATTCTCTGCAGTTTGATCCTCCTGTATGTGAGCACTGCATCTTTCACACCAAATGCAAATAAAAGTTATATTTAACTACAAATACTTTCAGAACTGGCAAAACACTACTAGCAATCTAATGTTCTGGATGGCAAATTTCACAAATACTGTTCTCAGCTAAGAACTCCCAACAATACCACAACCAAGAATTTCAATATCATTTACCCTTAACCAATACAGCTTCTTAAGTCTTATTTGCAAAAAAAAAAGAAGCCTATGTGTACAAACTTTTACATTACCTAAAAATGTGACCAAATTTCTGTGTCCTTGAATTATCACCACAGATACATATAGTGCTTTACAATTTTGCTCGCTTGTATTAGGTACGATGCTGAAAAATGAATGGACATGTGTAGACTAAAATAATCAATTCATATCAGCCTCTCAACAACACTTTGAGAACCAGAGTTCTGCTTTCCTTTTTTACCTTTCTGTCAATCCACGGTTTGTCTTCTGGCATTTCCGTATCAAACGGTTCCTGATTTGCAGATGTGAATTCATTCTCTTCTCCAGATACTCTTTTCCCCAGTCATTTCTAATCTTTCTTCCTTTGGCACGAAATCTTACCTATGGACATGGTAGTTACAGATACACTGAAATTATGTTTGATCAATTTTTGACTACAATCTGTCCTTCTTTTGGACTGTCATGTTTACAGTGCTTCCTAGTCTTTGACCTTAGTTTATTTAGAACACAAAAACAGCTTTTGTCTTGACCTGGAACTTCACAAACACCTTTGAGACTGATTGTGCACCTTACTCACTCCTAATTTGGTCATAACACTGAAAAAAAAGAACTGAAATTTTTACCTTGCACTAGAATTTTATTTTAAATATTTTTTGCCTCTGTATATTGAGATTGGATGTTGGTAGACAATGCTCTTATTTTCCTCTTCTCTTTAAATAATCACATGCGTTCTTTTTCTGAAGATCTCAGAAAGAACCCCTCCTACTAGTTAGCACTGAGATTTCACTTCCAGATTCTGAGTTCTTCTTAATACTCCAACTGCATTATGTTATTTGCATGCTTATAATAAGGGATGTATACTTCATTGAGCTCTCTATTACTGCACAAAAACTCATGGTATGTCTGTCTCACATCTCTGAAAATCAGATTGCAGTAATGCATTTTATTTTCTAGCTAAACATGTATTTAAATATTGCATGAGCCTGGCTCCTTTCCAACACCCGTTTTATTAAAGCCAGCTGTGAAGCAATTATTTAACATGCTAAAAATGGCTTTTGAGAGTAGAACAATATGAGTTTTGTCCAATTTTGATTCACACACTGAGCTTTGACTAAATACCACATTCCAAGAACTCAATCTCTTATGAAATGGAGTCTTTGAACAACTTCAGGAACATAATTTCTGAGAACTGCGGGAATCTAGGTCAAGGACTGATTGCAGTAGAAATTACTAACATAAAGGCGTATGCTTTTTCCTAAATAAATAATGTTCTTTCAAACGCCAATGAAGGCAAAAGAACGAAGAAAGCACAAACAAGTCAATTCAGTTTGACAATAAAAATATACAATAGAAAATACAATCTACAATCACATATATATATATACAATATATACAATACAATACAAAAATCTTTGAAAGTCTCATTTTATGGAAGTAGAATGGTTTCTTTCTCTGGGATTTGTAATCTAGTCATATTCTGACAGAGATGTTATATATTTCTGATGGATTTCCCACCTTTTATATGCTTTTCAGGCACATTTGGATAGATTTTTTTACACCATATGAACTTCTCACATGCATTTGCATGAACATCTGAGGCATTCAGATGACATATAAATGACAAATGATTGTCTTTAGGAGGAGTATGATCTAATTTTGACTTCTTTATGGTTACTCATATATTTTCAAAAAACTAAAATTCACTATTCTAGCAATAAGACTCTATTTGGTTCTGCATTTGCATACTAATGGGCAAAAGTATTTAAATTCCTACAGATATCTATTGCTGGCTAGATGCAGCCCAGCTGCTCCCTGTTAAAAATGGTGATTAGAAATTAATATAACTATCCCATGCATTCACAGCTTGAGATTTGTAATATATAAAGAACAATCATTCCTAAAGGGGCTATGCTTGTGAATGCTGTATTTAATTAATGCCCAAGGGAAAGAGCAGAAGAGGAGGAGGAAAAATACTGCAGCTGAATTTATTCTGCAATTGTAGTGATGTTAAACACTGCATGCCAGATTTAATGGCATGTATTCATCTAGCTAGCAGAGTGTCTTACTCAGAACAAATGGTGCTGTCTGCCTTTGGGAGACCACGAATTTGAAGTGAATTTGGGAGTGCAGAATAGATTTCTATTTTATTTTCTTTATTGACTTAGCTAGGCCTGCCATTACACACCCAAGCTCCTCCTTATATGCAGATCAACTTTGTGCCTGGGAGATACAAAATCCTTCTTCACCTGTAGCAATGTCTTCAGCTTTGTGAAGAGAAGGGTGCCAAGCAGCAGCAATATGTACAAGACATAACAGTCATTTAAGCTGAGACTGACACTTGCTTTTTGTGCCTGGCTGCTACTAGTAATTGTGAGAAGATGAAAGTATGCCTCGTGTGAGAGGGTGCCTGCAATACCTACAGAAAGAGCAAGTAAGGCAGCAGATTAAAGTGAAAGATTGGAATCTCATGCTCATCCCAAACAAATGGCTTTGCATTAAAGGCAGAGATTTGAACACTGCTGCAGAGGTTTAAAGAAAAAAAAAAAAAAAAAGCCAACAAAATGCTATTGTACCATACAGTGGTGTATTAGTAGAGTAGAAAGCACTTTCATACGCATATCAATATTAGCCACTCTAGGTAACACTAGAACAGGCCCTGTTTGGACTGGAATTTGCAACGGGAGGAACACAAGAAGACCCCAACAAGGATAGGTCACATCCCACCTGCTCAGCTGTGGCTACTGTTTGGTAAAATGGCAAAGAAGCCCCAGCTAAAACTAGCAGGCATAGCTGGAAGCCAGCCCTCAGACAGCGGGCACCTTAGGAGAAGCAGACAAGACTGGTGTTAGTAAAATTGATCCAAGAGATTGGGAAACACAACATCTCTTGCAGGTGTTTCTGCCCTTAGCACAAGGGAATCTGCTATGAAGGCTGGACTTCACAGAATGGTTGAGGCTGGAAGGGACCTCTGGGTCCATCTGGTCCAACCCCTGCTCAAGCAGGGCCCCATAAAGCAGGGTGCTCTGGACCATGTCCAGGCGGCTTTTGAGGATCTCCAAGGAGGAGACTCCACCACCTCTCTGGGCAGCCTGTGCCAGTGCTCCATCACCTGCACAGTACAGACGTGCTGCATGGTGTTCAGAGGGAACCTCTTCCATTCCAGTTTGTGCCCAGTGCCTCTTGTTCTGGGCTTGTTTCAGCACTGGGCACCACTGAAAAGGGCCTGGCTCTGTCCTCTTTACAACCCACCCTTCACATATTTATAGACATTAATAGGATCCTCCCTTTTATTATTTTTTCATTATTATTTTTTCAAAGCTCAGCTGCTAATTGAGATTTGAACAGAACACTAACCACAAAGGCCCTTTCATCTCAGCATGAATGTATTTTACTGAAATATAAATATTAACATTCAGGCCAAATATGTATTTCTGATCACACCAGAAAAAAATGCCCTCTGTTAAGACGATGAGATTATGTTCATACTGTTATTACAACAATACTAGTTCAATATACAGATATGGAAAGAATAGCATACACTTCATGTCAGACTAAAGTGTTACACTATTTAATCTTTGTCATTTAAACTATGAATAGTGTAAACACATAAATAACAGGCAAGTGCCAGGAACAAAATAATGTGGGCAACGATCAAGACAGGAGGGCATGTCCCCTGGCTTGGCCTAGCGCCCTTGCTGCTGAGGTGCCTGGGTTTCCAGCTCTGCTCTCCACTTCCTCTCTGCTAGGCCTACTGCAGGCACTGAGGCTCCCTTAGGGGGCAGGGCAGCTGCCCTGGAGGACTGTGCCCACAAAGGCTCCTCCCAGCCTAAATTTTAACTATGAGATTCGTTTTCCCATCTGTAAAGCTGAACAGCAGGTCTCCCCTCTCAGAGAGGGGCACCTCACACTGCACGTGTGCAAGGCCTGGGAGTTGGCCCTGTCTGCGGCCTCCTGCCATGCTGTGGGGCAGCCTCTCCATGGCCACCAGCCTGAGCAGGCTCTGGGCCTGCCCTGGCTACCAGCCCATGGGGGTTCAAGGCTGGTCCTGGACCCTGGTGCCTGCAACCCTGGAGGGGACAGACTCTCTCACAACATGATATAATTAACATCACTCCACAGTGCCCATCTAGGTGTGAGATGCCTTCCCTTGACTGGCACCATCCACGTTAGATGTCCCGACTAAATGAACCATTTAGGCACTCAGTTTGGCAGTAGGCAGTTCTGGAGGACACACTTCCTGAGAACACGTCTTCCTCTGAGTCTTTGAAAACGTGTCTTGCTGCTCAGCATGGGGCAGCCTTTCTGCCTGGCTTCTTGCAGGCCACAGAGGCTGAATCTTATTTTTAGGTTGCCTTCCACATACATGTTTGTAGGTGGCATGCCAAAGAGTTTTGTCCATTATTCGTAGTTTAAAAATAGGTGCACCTGAGAAGCATTTAGTCTGAAAAAAAGGTCTGTGGTGTGGTCCTTCCCTCTGTTTGGAAATGCTATGCCAAGTTTGTTTTTCATCTCAGGACGTATTTACACTGCAGCTAAAGCATGCCTCTACTTGTTTCAATGCTTCCAAACTTGTTTCAAATTTCTGCTTCAGGATTATTACAAGGATAGCATGGGGTAACATTCAGCTTCATTCAGGCAAATTATATGTGGCATAGAGGTCAAGATAAAATACCTGTGTGCATCCTTACCAAGGCTCCCTCCCACAGTCTGGAGCCTGCACTGAGCTCTGCATTACCGCAGATTCCCTTGTTGTCTTCGTGAGCTGTACTTGTATCTTGGCTGCAGTATAAAAATATCCTCAGTGTAGGCTTTCAGAAGCCATCTGCTTCCTGCAGTGGAGAACGAGTGTTTGGGATTGGGATTCTTAAGAGCAGCTATTTTCACACCGTGGTGACTACTTCAGTTCAATACTTCAGTTTGCAGGCTGCTGTAGATATCTTGCCCTTCCAAAAAAAAAGTTTGACTTTTTGTCCAGTTTCTCCTTCAACACAATGGCTAAACCGCAGGCCCTGACATCTGCTATGGTGTAGCAGATAATGCTGTGATTCTTTCATACACTAAAGCTCATGGTCACTCAAGAAAACAAATAGAATACTTTTTGTGGTTGGGGGAAAAAGATTCCAGACTATGTATCTCAAACACCTTTAAAGCTTGAGGTCTAGTTATAGCGCAAAGTTACTTATATTTTAGAACTATTCACGTGAGGTGACTCTTAAAAATATAAAAGTTTCAGTGGCTTTAGAGTTGATCATAAACTGATGATTAACTCTGATATTTTGAATTTGTCTTTGTCCAGCTAGCATAACCAATTTCCATAATATATCAATAATAAAACAATGTCTCAGTAGCGCTATATAAGTGGCAGAAAGGGAGGCTTATCAGCATGAGCAGGAAAAAAATGTTCTGACAGCCACTTAGAAAATAGAGCAGATAGCTATATTTAATTTCTGAAAATCTCAGTTGTGATGTCAGCTTCAAATAACCATAACACAGTAGCAATGAGATATGCAAGTGTGAAGTACAACCAAACATTTTCTGGACTCATATTTGTTGTGTTTTGCATTTGTTCTGTGTTAGAAATTAATGACTTTTTGGCAGCTTTTCAAGGAAGATTTCAGTGTTTTCCTCCAGGATATATACCACCTTACATAGAGATACTGCATCAGGAAGAGGCAAAGCCTCCCTGAAAACCTGTTTTTTCTCTTTCAATAAGGCATAATAGAGCTGGTAGAACAGTAGCACAACAGAAACAGTATGTATTTTCTCTGTGGGGAATACAAAACAGAATTTAATGCTTTAAATTTCTTTTTTTTTTTTTTAATCTTTTCCTCAAAAAGCAATAAGACATCTGTGATATTCTGCTTGTCTATTAAAATTATGAATTTTGGTCTTAAAATCCATTTGCATTCCAAGAATTCTGTTGCAGTTCCTATTCCAGCACTGACTGTCTGACTGTCACTTCATGAGGAGAAGGAAGCCATTCCAAATCTGCAGAACCTGTCTTATTCTGTATGCAACACTTCTTTCTCTAGGCTTCAAAAGAAATAGGACGGGCAACTACACCTCTGAGGGTGAGAGCTGGACTCCCTCACTCAAAATCCCTATTAGGAAGGGTAAACTAATGGCACTTCTCAGACACATCAGGAGGTAATATTTGTACAATAGCAGTGTACAGGTAATGCACCCTATTCACCTACTTTCATATCAAGTAATATCTCAGAAGAACTGCATAGTGATTGTATAGCCTTTGAAATGCTATGGCTTTTGCTATGTTTTTTAGCATTCTTCTGAGGCTTAAATGTCACTTTCTTTATGGTTCATTGACTTTCATGGCCAAAAGTACAGGAATCTGACATGACACAATGCAGCTAAGCGTGGTACAACAGACACCTATGCATCATAACTGTTCTCTTCCAGAGAGAAACAATCTATTTTTCAGTACATAAACATTTTCTTTAAATAAATAAAAAAAAAAAAGACAAAAGGATGAAACAGCTCATTTAGCTTTGACCATCTAATCATGAGGTTCATAGAAATGGCAGATATTGATTTAAGGGATTGATTTAAGTTCAGCTGCCATTTTTTGAGTCTTCCCAAACACAGAGGTTATAAATATGTATAATTGTCACTAGGTGATTTTATGAACTCACAACTACATGCTTAGATGCTAATATCTTATTAACCTGTTCAGGGGAAGCCTACCATGAATAGCTGAGAGGAATTTCTGAGAATCCTCAGATAAAATACTGCATCCACTATTTGCACGCTTGCAAGAAAGAAACAGAGCAAGTGACCTTTCTGAGTCAAAAGGTATCACTTGAGAAAGAAATTAAAGGGGTGATTCTATTTCTTTATTTTCTCTACATATCCCTCTCTTTTTCTATTTCTATTTCTGGTAGAAGAATGTCTATGCAGTTGTGTTTTTTTTTTTTTTGAAAAGGGACAATTTGACTGATTAAACCAGGCTGCTGCACTTTAAATATGCAACGAGTTACCATGGCAACAGCTGTACTTTGACACACAGCTTATCTTGTTTTAAGGAGTGCAGCCTGTTGTTATGGCAATTTGGAACACCACTATTTTTTTCCCCCAAAGAAGCATTGCACAAGATAATATACCGCCAGTTAAAATAAGTTCAACAATTAAAAATCGAAACCCAATTTAATATCTCGTAGAATGGTGTAGTTTCTCACATTTAATAAATTAAACTTGACTGGAGCAGATAAAGAATGAAAGTTCATGAAGAAATAAAGACAAAGGATTATATTTCATGCCACTGAAAGGCAAAGGTAGATTGTAGGTGCAATTGATAACAAATGAGATTTCACATGTTAATCCACTATGTTTTCTGCTTCATAAAGAAACACGTTATTTCCTGTCTTACAGATTCCTTCAGGAGGAAAGTCTAAATAAATAAATGGGTATAGAAGGACCAATGCAAATTATCTCCTAAAGCTCTTAGCCTTACAGGCAAGATGAATATTCTAACTGAAATTTCATAAACAACAACAATAAATGATCAAATTTCTACCCTAAAATAAACCATTTTCAAACAAGAAACCTTGTTTAAGTTTCCTAAATGTACAGATTTCTTCCCGGTGTTACAAACACTTCATGTGTTTGTAACTAAGTGATCATATGCAAGCCTGCCTATTTGACATAAGAATGAATTCTAGCCCTTCCGCTACAGGTGTATTGAATGAAACCCTGAATTTCATCTTCAGAAAAAAATCTATGGTTTAGCAAGAGCTGAAGTAGTCCTGGGAATAGAGGAGAGATCTGAGGGACTTCAAACCATCCAAAACCTGAACACAAAACAAAATGAGCAAGAAACTTTGATTCAATTATCCAGTCCCAAGTAAAAAATAGTAGAAGAGGTCTCTGCATGAAGTAAGCTCAGTTAAGGTCCACCTGCTGGAGTTAAGTAATTTTCTGATGAAGTAGCTATAACATTTTGACAGAAAAATGTGTTTCATTATGAATTGCTCAAGTTCCGAATCAGGTAAGCCCAACATATTAATCCTATTTCTACTTCTTTTATTGTAGAAAAGAATGCTTCCACAAGGAAAAGGGATCAGCAGAAAGACAAACAAAGACTCCAGATACATCTGTATTTCCTATCACCCTCTTCTTTACCTGCTTTTTGCCTATTCCCCCTCAAGTTGAACACTTCTTACATTGCAGAAGGTCTTCAGCAGAGTCTAGGAAGGACAAATCCTTTCCTGCCATCTGTCGTTGAGTACAAGAGTCAGTTCCTCTGCAAGGATGCCATCCCGGAGTTTGATTCCTGTCAATGTATGCAATGTAATCTTGTTGTTCTTTTTAAAATCTCTTTCAAAAACATGAGAATATCATTATTGGTTTAGCTCAAGGGTTCATCTCATTAAGTATTCTGTTCCCAAAAACAACTATAAACAAATCCCTAATGGAGACTAATGCTCCCTTGTCCTTTGATTGTTTTCAGGTCAGGGGGTTCCTTAGCCTGTTCTAATTTGTCAGCTTAATAACCTGCTACAGACCCTTCTTCCCACCACCTAAATCCTCATCAGTTTCTTCCACCCGAAGGATTTTTACACCAGGGTCCATATACACATACACTGGCCCATATACAGCAAAGAGGCAGTGCAAGACTTTTTTTTTCTGTGCTACTTTTAATGATAGCATTCTGTGGTCCTTGGTATTTACTTTAGATTAAAAATTTCTCACCATTCTAGAGTTGGTCCACAGTGATTCTCAGCTCTTGGGAAGATATTAAGTTTCTGCAAATTAGGGACTTGAAATTTGATATTAGGAAAACATATTTCTGCAAGAAAAAACATGATCCACTTCAGGATTCACCGCATCTAGATTCAGTGTAGGTCCAACACACATATGGACATAACCTTCTCAGCATTTCCTATTGGGGTTTTGAGGCCAGTTTGCATAAACCTCCTTTTAGAGTGCTTAGATTTCCCTGTATATGTTAAATGAAAACTGGACATTTTGGAGTTAAATGTTGCCTAAGTCCATCTTCTTTTATAATCTTAGGTTTTTGCAGGTTTTGAATATTTTGCCTGAAATATGCAAGAGTTTTATTTCATTTATATATTGATGTCTTTATTAAGTAGCCTGTCTTAAGTTATGCTATATATGAAGTTTTCAGTATTTACAATAGTTGTTCTGGGATAGTTGCTGATGGTTCTCAATATCCCTATTGCTCTTTCAGTCTTTGCTATGAGAAAGATATTATTTAATGTACGAGATTTATCTACTTAACTTTGAAATTCAACTTTCATTTATAATTTTGCCTGCAAATAAACAAACCTTATATGTGATATCTCTAAAGACGTTTAGAAACAACATTTTAGGTAAAATACATCGATAGAAATAATACAAGTGATGAATTCACTTCCTGAATTGCCTTTTTGGGAAGCAAGCATGAAAAGAGAGATTTTAGATCAAAACTGAATGTTGTGCCTCAGGCCCCTCTCTTCTTCTTTTGCAATACCATCCAAGTTGTTTTGAGTTTTCCAATTAGTTTCTTTAAAACAGTGATATTGTCTTGTTGTAATATGTCCTTTCCCCGCTCTTCTATGGCTTTTTTTTCCCCCTCTGATAACTATCAAGAAGCCTCACAACTATTACTCGCAGTCTTGTCCCCTTTTAGGTAGTGTCTGTGAATTTAATTTCTTTCTGAGCTTGTATATTTGAGAGCTTCATTCCCTCCGGCACCCCGCCTCGTTATTTCTGTTTCTCAGTGTTTTCCACTCTGTTGTGGTTTAACCCGGCTGGCAGCTAAACACCACACAGCCGTTCGCTCACCCTCCCCCCTCCCTCTCTGGGATGGGGGAGAGAAACGGGAAAGTGAAGCCTGTGAGTTGAGATAAAGACAGTTTGTTAAGACAGGAAAATAATAATAACAATAATAATAATAATAGTGATAATGGTAATAGTATTAACAATAATAATGTGTAAGAAAACAAGTGATGCACAATGCAATTGCTCACCACCCGCTGACCGATGCCCAGCCTATTCCCGAGCAGCCGGCCCCCCCACCCCGGCCAGCCACCCCTATATATTGTTTAGCATGACGTCAGATGGTATGGAATACCCCTTTGGCCAGTTTGGGTCAGCTGTCCTGGGTCTGTCCCCTCCCAGCTCCTGCTGCACCCCCAGCCTGCTCGCTGGCAGGACAGAGCGAGAAGCCGAAAAGTCCTTGGCCTGGTGTAAACACTGCTCTGCAACAATTAAAACATCAGCATGTTATCAGCGCTCTTCTCATCCTAATCCAAAACATAGCACCCTACCAGCTACTATGAGCTACTTAACTCTGTCCTAACTGGAACCAGGACACACTCTCACTCATGAAACAGGAGGATAAATCTGGTTTCAGATGTTCCTTTCTTTTCCTTTAAGAAAATCTCACTTCTATTGCAGAGAACGTGAATTTGAAAAGAAAGTGCAGGAGCCATTTCCTGTACTTCGTGTATCCATGAAAAGGAGAGAGCGAAAGTCAATCTGAAGCAGTTCAATATATATCTGATCTAGCTTACAGAATAAGATATATATGGCTGCCATGACAAAGGTAGTACAGGCAGATAAATATCTTTTGACTGTCATTTTATGGCTGACTGCAAATGTTTGTGGGGCAGATGTTTTCCATTTTGCCTAGAGTTACACAGATCTGACCTCTGAAATCTGAACAGTGAATTCTTACATGCAAGAATAAAACAGTGATCAGCTCGTACAAGGTACCAGCTTTAAGTGTTTTTAAGCACTGTATCAGCATTATCTTATTAGGCCTATGAAGCTGAGGATGACCGTCTATTTCTGTGTCAGGCAGACAGAAGAAACTGAGACTTGGAGGTGAGGCACCTCTCTATGTGTCTTTGCATATGTGGGCTAATAGAGTTGCTGAGGGCCATGCAAGGGAGCAGTAGCAAAGGGTGGGAGCAGCACTCAGGAGCTGCCTGGGCTCTGCCCACTGCCAAGCCTCTAGGCGATGAGCTCTTCAGGACCTGAAGTTTTCAGTGTCACCCCTACTCCATGGTCTTCCCTCAGTGGAAATTCAGCTGGTTTGAATTACAGAGGTGCAGCACCTTTTGATAGTTACTCAAGCAGACTGGGGAATGCAGTTCCTACTGAAACCCTAAGGAATTCCTCTTGTGGTTACACATATTGAACAACAGCTCCTAAATTTCAGATTATTTCTCTAAGCTCCATACATCAGCCTCATGAATTCCTAATTGGAATATTTCAGCAATATGACTATTCTTTCTGAAATTAGATTTGCTTCTTACTTATGTCCCTCAATTTTTATCATGGCTTTTCTACTTTCTTTTTGATTCCTGTTCTTTTAATTCTGTGCTTTTCTCTTGCCATGTCCTTTCTTTTTTTGTATTTCTTTGCTTTTCATTTGTCAGCAACAGATTTGGGAATTTAGCATGGAACAGATAAGGTTATTAAAATGCCATTTAGTGAGACAATAAAGGGAGATCAACAAGAGATAACAGAGAAAAAACATAGTTAACTTGTTTGTTCAACAGACAGTTCATTTCTGCTAAATTCAGGAACAATCTCTACCAACTCTGCGTATGTTTTCTGTATACAACCACTGGCTGTGTGATGAAATCAGTAGATTTTAATCTCTATCTTACAAATTCTTCTAATATATCTATATATATCTAATATATCAGAAATCCTTTATTTCTGATTCTTACTTAGAATCTTTAGATCATTACAACTGATGTCTGACTTTCCATTTATAGATGATCATTACCATTATCACATTCTCTAACACTGTCACAAATGCTTACCTCACTAGTAAGTCTGGATGCCCCCCAGCAATTACACTGAATAAAATCCAATTGCAGAAGGAATGCTGGTGAACATGATATAGAGTTACAGCAAATTGAAATGGCATTTCAAAATTTTAGTAGATTCTTTCTACTCAGGCCAGTCCAATTACTCAGCTTGTTCTCATTACCTCCTTTGATATGAGTATTTGATGGTTTGCTGCTGCACGCATTATCACACTGAGCTGGCAGCAGTTTGCAGTTGCTTTATGAGGAATTATTTCCATAAAGAGGGAAAAACCAACCCTGGGCAAAGTAAAGGTGGGCACCACAGGAGCGTAGCCTCAAATCTCACTTTTGCAGTTAAGTGTATGGGCATGGAAAAGCAAATTCCACAAAACCATCAAACTGTTAGGTTTCTGTGTCAAGTAGGACAGTAGGCTGTCATTGCTATTACTGGTCCACTCTGAGTCACCAATAATATCGTTGAGATCAACCTAGACAACTATTTCCACCTGTTTATTGAGCAGGCTCTTTTATTTTTTTATTATTTATTTATTTGTTTGTTTATTTTTTTTATAACAAGACATTAGAGAAGGTGCAGCTTGCACCTATGTGGTGCAGAGCTAGTGGAGCAAGCAGGAACAGTTTTTAACTACACTAGAAACCTGCAGCATCAGCTGTTCGTGCTGCAGAAGCCTTTGGAACAAGAGGGCAATGTGCCTCCAGCTTCAGCCGTCCCTGACCTGCACAACAGAATGATTCTCTGGGGACACGTGGCTTTCGTGTCTCTGGCAGTAAGGTAATGTTTCTTCTCATTGCTTTCTACTCACCTCCTTCCCATTAGCACAGCATCCTAAAACCCTCCAAAGGATACTCGTGGCTTTATTCAGTCATTCTCATTTGTCTTGATGCTCCAGAATGTGCAGGATGTGGTAGGAAAGGCTGCAGAGCTGCCAGCCCAGAGGATTCTGTGTGCATTTAGGATGAAAGGGAAGACAACACGCTCCCCCAAACACAAGAAAATAAAGGTCTCCTTACTTCTGGACAAATCACTATTCAGAAATTCTGTGGTATGCAAAAAAAAAAAAAAATCACAAAATTAGCTTCTTAAAGTACAACAGTGTGGTGAAGAAAACGGAAAATAAAGATGGAAGGAATCATGAAATTGTTGCTTTTTTTTTTTTTTAGAATTTAATTTATTAACATTCAAAGTTTTATCAAAAAATGAACACTTGACAGTTCTATTACTATAGGAATATGGAAACATATTGACTTCTCAGGCAAGCTGTCCGTAAGGAAACCAGATAGTTGACAGTGGGAAATTTAGCTGTATTGAGAATGATGATAATCCATGAAAAGACAAAAAGAGGACATAGGAGAAACATCCTTTCTATTCTTGACTTCTGTCGCTGGCCAACTGTGACTGTGCCCTTCCTCTCTCTGATCTTCTGTCTTTGTTAATGTGAACCTGTGCATCAGTTTTGTTTTTGGAGGTGCTGGGAAGCTTCTGTTCTCTCAAAGCTCTTTGCCCTGCAATCCAAAGTTAATCAGATTGCATCACCTCTGGTCATTGCCTATCTTTGGACAGATATCTTCACCCTGAGAGTCAAAACAGAGGAAAACTAATAAAAGAGGTTACTGGCCCTCTGTGCAATATTGTGGAGGTGCACATTTACATGTAATTTAAATATTTTAAAAGTCTTTCAGAGCTATTTGACTAGCATAAGCATACAGAAGCTGGTATTTTGCTTGCACCACTGCAGATTTGCTTTTCTTTGTCAACAAAGTTTGAGAAGCTGAAAAAAATCAGCTCAACCCTGCAAGCAAGTGGAGAGAATTTACTCTTTATGCTCAAAGGCAAGAAGTTTTGTGAAGCCATGCTGGCAAGACTCCAGTGCCTACCCTGCTAAGCAAAGGCTGAAGCCTTTCACTTGAGAGCATGTCTGGCTTTAGCAATCAGCACATGTTTAAATGCACAAAACCACAGTTCCCTCAAACTAAATATCGTCCATCTCTAAAAAGTGTAATATCCTCCAAGGAGTTTAATATAAGTGAGAAGTAATTATGTGAATACATCAGTTAATGGATTAAATACAAAGCCACCCTTGAAAACTGAGTTCGAAGTGCAGGAAAAAAATGATTTTTGAATGGAAATTGAATGTGAAAATGAAAAAACATTTCTTTAAACATGAACAAATACACTCTTTCCAGTCCAGCAGTTGTACTGTGCTAGAATGTTTTTTCTATGATCACTTCTGATAATTAAACAGAGAATTTTAGGTAGATCTTTCTCCCTGATAGCTCAGGACTATGTCTGCATGACAAAGTGCTGTGCCATCTCAAGACACATAAATTAATGCTGATGAGTTTGCAGAGTTATGAGAACTAACATATGATAAATTAGCCTGGATACCACTTCAAACTAACATAGATATAACGCTTCAGATACTCAAGATACCGGGGATGCATGACAGCACTCTGATATATAGATGTATGCTTAGTTTCTTCAGATTTGTCTCCTAGCCTTGGGGAAACAGCTAAACATTGTTAAAAATATTTTTTCCCCAATGTTGTTTCATTTACCATGAAGGAAACTTAAGAAAGGAAGCTCAAAACAAGTTTAAGTGGATATACCTGGAAGTCTACCACTGTAGGAAAAAAGTTCCTAAGTGACAGATTTGAAATATCTTAGTAAGGTCTAAAAGATGTAAAAGTAATCTAGTTACTAGCTTCAAGCAATGGAGGTACCTCTTTTAGCAAAGGCACAGTTGCATATCCTAACCAATTAGTCAACAGCTGGGCTAAGAACACACAGCTGGGATATCTCTAAGCTTTGTTCTTTTTCTGTTTCCCACTTGTTTTCTTGCAATTTTTTTAACAGTTGCAATGGGAGTGGAGCAAAGCAAGTGCTCCTGAGAATTGCAGCTTGAGAGACCATTAATCAAAATGAATGATGGACATTTCTTTGTCTTCAGTGTTTCAATTTTTAGGGCATATGAATACAAATGAAATTGAAAATTTCATTGAAATTGATCAATATTGTTTTCAGAAACAAAGGAAGCACAGCTACAACATGTATAGGTCTCTCTCTACCTGTTAACTAACTCAGTGAGCTAACATGCACATCAGCTCTCTAAAACTGACCTTACTCTCTTGAAATAAAAAAAAATCATAGTTATAAATAAATGTGCATTTTTACAAAGACCACAGCATTAGTGTTAAAAAAGATGAAGGTTAGTCACTGAATCAAATATGCAATTTATTTATAACCCTAATAAATGAAACATTAGAACAAATATTGCAGGTACTTAAGTTTCTTTGTTGCTTCATGCCTTTAAAATCTTTATGTAACTTCAGACTTTGAAAGGTTTTGGGAAATAGTGTAGCAGTGACAGTAAGAAAAAAAATAGAAAAAACATGTTGATTAAAAAATTTTTCAACTCAAGATAAAATATTCATTTAGGTCAATAAAACAAAAACTGGACTTTTTTTTTTCTGCTAAGTTTTTCATATATAAAGGATTTTTCCTCAAAGCTTTTTTGGTATTTTTCAGTCAGGTGAAGTCGCAGATTCCACATACTCTTGCACACTAACTACATCTGCTTACCATGACAATAGCTTTATTAAAACTACAAATATCACTGGAATGCAACTGGTATGAGTAAAGATCCCAATCTAATGTGCTCATATGCTACCATCTTTTATTGAAACTGGATTTCTTGGAAGCTTACCTCACAGGAAGATAGCTAACAGTGAGCTTTTTTCTTCTAAACCATTAGCAATGGGTTCCAGCAAAGAAGAATTCAGATATTCAGTTAAAGACAAAATAAAAAAGACCTGACTGTAAAAGGCTGTGGGGACAGATTCATATGGTTTGGTCAGACTGAGGAAGTCACAGAGCTTTTGACAGTCAGCGTTCTGTTCCCTGCATCAAGGGGGCATTTGGAGATCCTGGCCAGTGAAAGTACTACAGCTTATTCTGTTTTCTCTTAAAATAACGTATTATAACCAGTGTCCCCTTTACACAGTTAAACTTGTTTCAATGATCATTTCTATCTTGTTTCCATAGCTCAGTTCCATTTTACGTTGTGAACGGATTTGGGAACAGATTTTGTGCTCTACACTCTTACGTTCCAGCACCTTATCCTGCATCATGTCTGAGCTCTGGTTTTCCATGCTACACTGCTCAGTCTTTTTGTGTGTGTGTATGAAACACCACCAACAGCCCACATTTTCCAACAGCATAGTTTAGTTGTTCCATTGTTCTTCAGACTCCTCTCAATTAATTCATCAAATCATAGCAATTTCGCTTCTCTCAGTTTTAACAGTGGAATCAGTAGCAGCTCTTTTCTACCATACCACTCTCTCTGGATGCAATTTCCCTCTTGCTTCTCTGCCATCTTCCCACAATACAGCAGATAAAATAATTCCACATCTCACATAAGTTTGTAATTCCCATCCACATTATAGGTTCCACAGCCGTGAACAGCTAAATCTCTACTTCTGGCTCTTACCAGTTTCATCAAATAAGTCTCACCTCATCTACCCTTTAATCTTACTCCTCTTTCTGTTCTTTAACTGTCTCCCATACTGCCCCTCTTCTTAGATCTCCTCCAGCTAGAAAGTATTTATTTAAAAGCTTTTTTTTTTTTCCCCCAAAAAAATGTAATGGACTGCATTTCATCTTTTCACTAATCTCCATCAATGTGTCAGTCAAGCATTTTTACATTTGTTTTAATGACAGGTTTAATTCATCCTCATCTCCTTGGAAACAAATCTTTACCTCTGATACAAGTATCCAGAAGAAAACATGAAACTGAAGTGATCTGACATCACTTTTTCTCTTAGATTGGTGTCTCACATTTTACTATTCATTATGCCATTGAATCAGCCTTGACACTAAATCAAGCACTATTTCATGCTAATATGCCAAGGAAAGCATTATCAAAATACAATTTTGTTCAGGCATTTGTGAAGAGATGACAGCAGACCATGTTGCTGCAAAATTCTCTTACTGCAGAAATTAAGATTCCCAGCACTATTCCTGAGAATGATAAGGAACCTAAATAGCCGGGATAGAAAACACTTAGTATATCCTCCCTCCTCTCACTATGTAGATAAATGTTAAATTTAAACTCTGATAACCTAAGCCCACAGTTTAACCACCATGGTGTAAATGTTGTGAGGGGGCTTTCTTCTCCGCAGTATTGCTGGCACATCACCCAAGTCATGAATAGTGAACTACACAGAAGGCATGTAAGTGGTGCCAGGGATTTTCAGAGACATTTATGTAGGACTCTTTACGGCTAATTTTCCAGTGCCACTGCTAAGGGAATTCCTGACTGTAATTTGAATTGATAATCTCAGTAAAAACAGGTTTTATGCCTATTCAACTACACCAAAACACTCAGAGGTATAAATAGAAAGTGATTCTGATCTCATTTGCACTAGTTTTCTCAAAATCCTGCTCAAAATTACTGCAGATGGGGACAGAAGAAATTTTATATCTTTCAGAGATTTCCTTTTGAGTAGAGCCATTACCTAAGAGAGAAAATTGAAGTTAAAAGGTATCACATAATAAATTGACCATGACTAATAATTTAATAATTTATATATATATATATATAACTAAGCTCTGAATAATACTGTCATTTTGATTAGCATTGGTAGCAGAAATGAAGGAAGGATGTGGGTGTACAAATAAAAACCCAACATTTTTAAGTCACAGCCCCAGTGGAAATACTGATTACTACTGCACTGCTGAGATATTCCTATTCTTCATGTATAAATTATATGCCAACTGCTCCAGGAGAGTCCAATTATTTGGGCGGGGTGCTGAGCTCGTAAGGGTTGGTTTTTTTGTTGTTGTGTTGTTTTGTTGTTGTTCTTGTTTTTCTGGAAATGCAGCCAGTCTAAGGAAAATAGAGTAAAATCAGATTCTGTACTCTCCAGATAAAACAGATCTGTCCTGTACATGCAATGTACCGACAACAAATCATTTTGCTTTTGGACTCAGGACCAACAATTCCCGATGGCTGGCAAAAGATCATATCAATGTTTTGAAGCAATGAAGAGACAGCATGATTGAGTTTTTTTTATCAAGTCTTAATTTTATAATAACTTCTCCACCTTTTGAAAAATAACAACGAGATAGGCTTTAGATGTAATCTATCCAAATCAAAATAGCTTAGATTAATTTGTCAGCAAATAAAGAGGTATTGTGATCCTTTCAAAAGACCGAAGGAGAAAGAAACAGGTTGTAGTGTTTGTTCTGTCACTCAACATGCATAGGCTTCTGGTAGTTTAAAAGGCCTTCTTTGTATAAGCCATGTTATAGCAGAGAAAAATTGTGAATCTGCTTCTGCTTTGGATAAGAAGGTAGTAGTACACAAGGGAAATTTGTCAAGAACCGGGTCATAGAGGTTTTCTTCATTAAATATGCTAAGGCAGACATTTCTTGTACGATGAATGCACATTGGTTCTCTGTAGGAACACTGTTACTCTGTAACAAGAGCTCCCATTTTGGAGGTTAGCTTAAGTAAATTGCCAAAGGAGCAAATTGAATCACACGGAGCAGATCATAGCATGCAGTGAAAGCATCTACATGAGGAGCTGGTGAATAGCTCCAGGCTATTCCTAGGTAAATAAGTTTGTAGGCTATGCCTACATGAACAACACCTTAAGAAACCTAAACACTGATTTCAAAAGGTTTTTCTGGGGAAACTGATAAACTGAAAGGTTAGAAGATCAGAGATGCTAAGGAACTCTTATGGTATTTTCAGAGCAAATGAAAAACCTAAAATCAGGTTCCATGAACTTAGGGCTTATTCACATTACTCTGATATCAGTTTAAGTATTGCTGGCATTTACATTGAAAGACAGTGGACTTTTTAGTCTATTGTTCTGTAAATAAACTTTGATCTTTGTGACTACAGAATCACATTTCTGGCTGAAGGGATCTCTTCTCCTGTCATACCTATTTCATTAGTACTCTGTTGAGAGTTGGGTTGCTGAGAGGCTCCCAACAATAGCATTGCAAAAATGTCATAACCTAAAATGCAATTTTACCAAAACCCTCTGAAATATTTTCTGTGTACCAAAGAAGCATGAGACTTTCCACCCTAAAATCTAATTAAAGTGACTTTAAACAACTGAAATCAGGGCATGATGCAAATGCCATCTCAGCTCTAATTGCTGCATTGACGCGAGTTTTCAAAGATAACGTGATTTTCTTCACAACAAGCAGATAATATATGTGCCATGACATCCTGGAATGCATCTTGTTTCCTTAATTTTGAACAGTTAAACTGACTTGTCTGCTCTATCATACAGCCTTGGAGGAGTGTATACAATTTGCTAGGATCAGAACAATTTGATTGTAATCGTATTCACTATAAATATGGTTATATGTAACAGAAGCATGTTTTAAAGCAGGTACTCGATTTCTTCATTGTATATGAACAAACATATTTCATAAGATAAAAGAAAGATATGGCTAGATACAATAAGTTTTTGCAAGAAGTAAGAGAAAATATAGCCATCATTGCAAGTCAAAGAAATTGAGTACCTAAGCAACCATGATCTATGAAAGGGGAAACAAGGAATAAGTATATTTAAATCGAACACTTCAAGTCATGGCTTCGTATAATCCTCTAACCAGCTGTGTTCATTTTGTCACCTCCTCCAGAATGGATGTTACAAAGCTACTGAAATTGCTTTTGTTGTTTTGTTTCTTGAGAGTGTGCAGTGGCAGTATGCTGTTCTGGCTAGCAATGTAGCCATTGTAGTATTCTAAATCACCTTCAACACAAGAAATTAATAACAAGAACCCACAGCTACCAATACTATTCACTGTCTCAGTCTGTTCCTAATGAAAAAGCCACTCCTGAAAGCATTGGTGAGTACATGCAACTTGATTCAAGTGAACAGCCTCAGGTATTTGTCTGCATGTTTGAGCTTTTACTCAATACTGAGCTTTCTAAAGGATGTTTCAAGGAACACAAGAATAATTCTAGCCCTCTAAGAGGAATCATTGTAGAAAGGCAAACAGCATTACCTTCCAGTTAATTTCCAGTCACAATATCATTTTCCAAACACTTTTTTCCCTAATTTGTCCTTTTAGGAATGAAACCAAGATCACCGGCATCATGAGCTGATATTTAGTATCAATTTTAAATGTCCCATCTATAATGGTCCAAAACAAAATTTTGGCACACTTTTAAGAACACGTTTGAAAATAGTACAAGAACTCAAGTCACAGGCATTGGCTCTGAGAACAGTTCTGGTTATATTCACGTTTGAGAACTTCATACTGTATGAAGTTCACTATTTTACCTGTTTTGGTAGTTCAACTGAATATTACACTGTTTATTAAGATTTATCAATTGTATACTGTTGTTCTACTTCAAATGTTTTTGGAGAGTATAAGCATGCACTTTTTCTCAGGCTGCCTATACAGTATTAATTGTAGCCAATTCACTTAACAGTGATATGGGTATCCAAGTGTATTTCCTTCTTCAAGAATTCTGCCGTAGTCTATCATTAACTAATATGCTATTAGAGTATTATCTTTTCATACCTGTCATAGCCTGGACTGCACATCATTTCACCTGCCCTGGATGGGAATAGTACAGTAATCAGCAATGAATATCATGTCTGATGGGAAGAAAACATGTTCTTGATGTCTGGTTTGTTGGTTTTGTTTGGTTTGCTTTGCTCTGCTTTTGTTTTTCAAATTTCATACTGTTTTGGAGGTCCTCTTACAAAAACATGATCTTCAAATAATTCACAGCTTTCCATCACTTATTCCACAGCAAGACATGTTTGCTAGTGCAAATTCCTGAGTGCAGATTCCTGAGCATTTTGCTGGTTGCAGTCTCTCTTCCTGTTTGAACCTTAGGCAACTAACGTCCTTCGCAGCAGTATTCAGCTGCATCCATCTCAGTCAAGTGCACTTGTGCTAGCTGTAGCATCAGAAGCTCAATATTCAATCTATAGAAGGTCCTGCAACACGGAGCTCCTAGTTGATTCAGCAGAGAACAAGCACAACTAACTACAGTTGCAGAGGGACCACAAATGGGCAAAGTGGCTTCCTGCAGCCTTGGCATATATTAATTTATATAGATCCTGTGCTGTTCCTTTTCATTTTTTGAAATAATCAAACTAATATTGCTCCCATACTGCAAGCAATTTTTATTTTCTATTCTCTTCTGTTGTGCCATTACCTAGAAAATTACTTTTAAAAAATTCCCTTTTCCTCTTCTATTAACTGGATGTATGAACTGCCTAAAAACAGAAGTTTCTATCCTCATTCACTTAAATTAAAGGCATATTTTTAAATCTAATGTATTTTTAGCCATAACTGTCTTTTGACTGCATTACGGTTAAATGAAGATTTAGATTACACCCCCAAATTTTTCTCTATATTTAGTCCTAATGCATGTATTACTGTGATGCCCAAGGAATGGTTAATTTAATAATGAACCTTTGCCTTGTAGGCTACACTGCCACACTTTTACTGGAGTGTATGAGGGCATGATTAACATAAATTAAAATAAAATTTTGTTGCCCTAGTTTTTTTTGTTTGTTTGTTTGTTCATTTGTTTTTTTCCCCAGTGTTGAATAGCTATAATTAACTGAAATTCTTCCTTTTTTTCTCTGCTCAAAAGTCGTCGGAGAATTATATCATTTTGTCACCAAAAAAAAAAAATAAAAAAAAAATCAAGAAGAGCAGGGAGCAGAGTTTTGGTTTTTTCTTCCATGCAGAGGGGAGTCTCCTAAAGAATTCAGGTTCCTCTGCAATGAAACCTCCAACCTACTACACGTTTTAAATTCAGACTGGCCAGAACAGTCAAGAATGCACAGTGGGAGGACAATTCCTGGCAGCATAACAGCATCTTAAAGAGAGTGTGGATATCTTGGGATACAAGAAGAGAGAAGGAAAAAAAAAATTTGCACACAATCTGAGCCTGGCTGTGTCTGACCTCTGTTCCCTGTCCTAAGCCGACTAGCATTGCTTTTGAGATAAAAGGATGAGAATATTGGCAGGTCACATGCTCGAAGCCTGGTGTTGTCCTGCAGACAGCATCTGGGGGAGGGAACCTGCCTGACATTTTTATCTCCTTCTCTGAATCCCCCGCCAGCCCTTCTGGGAGTCAGCCTGTGGCCTGGCGCTGCCAGAAGCAGGAACAAGCTGCTCTGCTCCTCACAGTGGAAAATGTGAACTGCTCAGCTCATTAGAGGAGAAACAGCAAAATCTTACTGTTTTCACCCATTTTGATGAATTATTTTGTATGTAAACACATGGATTTTAAAAACAAGCCTTCTAACTTGTACCTAAGCTCTGCACTGTGAATTTCATGCAATGCTTGTTACATGTGATGGGCTTCCTGACATTCACTTCATGCAGTTGAGAAGAAAAGTCCTGCTGGCCCTTTGAAAGAAGCTGCACGGACTGACAGATTTGGCAAGGATAAAGGGCCAAGAAGCTCTGCAAATGTCATAGGGACAGAGACATATATTCTTTCAAAATCCATTTCTAGATAAATATGATCTAGCAGATGCACGAGGCAGACTGTAACGTACAGCTCTGCTCGGGGAAGTGAATGTGTGTGCCAGTGCACTAAAACCGGTCCTGCTGTGCGCTGTGAATCATGTCAGCTCGTGGCGGTGAAAAGTTTTATACTGTACAGCCTTGGCAAAACCAACACAATTAAGTCTGAATGAGCTGCGGTACCATTCCCTCTCCTATATCAATAGAGGTATTTAATCTATTTAATCATGTCAGTGCCAAATACACTGAGGTAATTGAATCATGAACCTAACAAAAGGGCATCATTTCACTTGCAGCATTTTTATGACAAGTGATAATGTGCAACATGGAAAGGCGCCAAGAGCTTCTAATAGCCAGGACTGAGTTTGCTGAGCTGCATTTACAGGGAGAAAATCTGCAGTTGTAAACATTATTATTTTATGTGACAAAAGAAATGCATGCTTATTTGGCCACACTTGGAGGATTTCATTGTGTTGACCACGTGAGGAGGAAGTCCTTGCAGAAGGGATAAGAGCCTCCTGATGCGGAGAACTCAGAAGTTGAATACAGCAGCTTTCAGTGTATCCCAACCAGGTCTGAACTCAGTCTCCCTGAGATCCTGAAGACAAGCCTCTGTTCCCCACCGGCGTGGTTGCTGGAATTTATCTGTGCCAGAGAGCACTGCCCTGCTGCACAGCAGCTCAGGACGCTGTCTCCTCTGCTCCTGACTGAAGGTGACATGTTGAGGAACGGGGAGGGGAGACGCCCCAGAGCCGTAACCCTCGCTAGAGTCCAGAAACCTTGTGTGCTGGCAGACTGCTGACTTCCTCAGCAATGCAGGCAGTGTGCCAGCCAGAAATTGCTCTGCCTTTGAGCCAAGTTCTGCTTCTGTGTAAGTGCTCGCGGGAGCTGAAGCCATGATGCTGGAGAAGAAATGCAGAACTTGCTTTTAAACCTGAAATCCCACAGCTGAGCAGCTGATACCATTATGTAGTGGGAACAGAACCCCCAGGACTGCTATGCCTAAGTTTTTGCCAGAGCATATAATGGCATATACAAAAAACTCACATTGTGATTTTGCTTATTCTAGCCAGAATTTGTTGCCAGTGCAATGAAGTAGATCATTCTGTAACTGGTGTGAAGCTTGTCAAAGCTCAAAACGAGATGCAGAATTAATCATCTGGCCATTTCAAGGTCCAGCAGAGGCATATCTGTACTCCTGAGAGCCTTTTAAAGTGTCAGATTTGACACCAGGAAAATGAAATACATGAAGTGTTGGTAATTCTCTCCAACTTATCCCAAGTCCTTCACTGCCATTTTAAGGTTTAAAAAAATGGCTGGAATCAGTACTTCATATTTGTAACATATTGGGTATATTTGATGTGCTAGGGTGCAAGGTATAAGTCTACTAAAAATATGTGATATGTTCAGCAGTAGTCAAATGGTTAATTAGTGTATGCAACTACCAAATTGTTTCTCTGGTGTGTCAGTGTGTTCTCTTGAATTTGCTATTAAGATCTTTTTCAGGGTCCAATGGCAATGACATTGTACATTAATGCACAAAGACTCAGCATTTTTTTTAACATCTGGTAGGAAAAATTAATCCTTAAACCTTGGTTGCAACTGCCCTTTTCTATCACTGGAAATAAAGAATTAGCTACTTCCTAGAATATTTACCATGTCTACCTTAAGCAACTATGGAATTCATATCACTAAAGAGGAATGTTTCAGCTCAGCTAATATCATGACATGATCTCTTACTAAACATACAGCACTGGCAGGCTTTTTCTATGTCACGTGTTATACTTCACTTTACAATACATACTTATTATGATCACTACATTTTTATTGCATGCCTTTGCTGTTATGCTAATGCTGTTGGGTGGATGCCAGAATCCCATCTTGATTACTTGTATATTCTTTGTCAAGGGCATCTGATGCTTTAGCCAGGAATTATTTTTAAGAATGTATGATCAATTTATATAAATGCTTATGCTATATATGGTGTAAGGTAAAGAGCAGTACAAAGAAAGATAAACAAGAAGAAATTATGCTAATAGTGGAATAGCTACTATGCTACAATACCTGTCTGTTCCAGTTGACACTTTGACAATTAAGAAGGAATGATTTTCACCATAGGCAATAGTAAGTTTGTCCTTGATAGATGTAGTTTCCAGAGGCTAGGGATAAGGTTAACACAACTCTACATGTAACATCCAGAAGTACAAGAGTAACCTTCAAGAAAGCCCTAAGCCTTTTTTTTTCTCTCTTTTTTTTTTTTTTTTAACTTGACTGAAAATGAGGTTGTACCCCAAAGGATATAGAATATGCTACAGGACACAGAATTAAAGAGAAAACGTGCTGATAAGCGTACACCCACATTTTTAATGTCAAATTCTTGGGCATGAAACTCAGCCATCTGGGAGGAGGAGAATGAAATATATGAATGCTTGCAAGAAATTGTTCTTAAGTTCTCCGAAGAAGCTTTAATGAGTTAGCCTATTTATTATGCTTCTGGACTTGCAATACCTTGGCTAGCAGAGCTTTTAACTCACTTTTTCTTTACTAAAATGTATATATGTATGTTTTTATATGCTGATTGAGGAAGGAGAGGGTAAATGGAAAACAAAAATGCAAATGTAAAAACATAGAAGATTGCAAGAAGATACTTTAATGACATTGCCACAGTTTTCTGTAGGCATGTATATTACAGCTTACTATTTGGATCAGAAATCTTTCAAACACCAGTATAACTGTCACCTTTTGAAAGCTGATTATGGTTATATTGCATGATTTTTGGAGGAAATAAAATGCTTTGTAGAACTCACAGAAAAGTTGTGATTATTTTTTAGATTAATTCTGTAGATCATTAATCATTTTGGAACCTATTACTATGAATTTTCATATAACATAACTATAAATATAAGCTACATACTAGACCCAAAGAGCTCTAGTAGATAAAGTGGTATTGCTGTCATTAAAAAGATAGAGGCTGGTGTATGTGAAGTCAGGAACTGATTTAAAAAATGTAGTATCCAGACATGTTGATGGTCTATGCAAGTAACTAAAAGAAAAGCTACAAATGAAAGTCACACACCCACACAGAAATTTTGGATTCCAGGTCTGCCAAGGAGATTAAATTCCACAAGACAGTAGCTGTCTGCTAAAAACACAGCTTCTAGTCTTGGAAAATCTTAAAGATCAAAGCAGTTCAGATGAAGTTAATCTACCTGTCTAGCACACTGGGCACAAGGCTTCTGTAAGCAACAGGTTATTTTGGTTCACTGTAAGTTTCCAAAAAGTTATTGTGGGTAAATCCAGCATCATGGTAAGACACTCAGAAATCTGAAGGTCCTTACGGATTTCATATCAAAGATGAATGGCCAGGCTTACAGCTGAGGTAAATATTGCTTTAATAAAATGAGCCATGTTGCTCCTTCACAGGAGGCTGTGTCCAACTTCCTCAGTTCAAAATCTCCCATTCAAAATACTACTTTTCTTGGCATAAACACAAAAATGCATAGAACAAGAAAGAAAAAATACTGAATATTTTTCAATACCCCTGAAATTACATTATCAACATTCATCCATAAATATTTATGTAGGACTCCAGCAGTCCAAAAAGAACAGTCCATTTCTAAGAGATTCAAGACAGGACCCTGGCTCAAAACTAGAAACTAGTTACAACATTTTTTTGAATGCTCATATTCCCTTATGCAGAGGCTGCCTTCTAAGAAATAAGTAGTCTCAGACTGACAACCAAAGTCACTTCTGCCTAGTTAGGGATATGCACTCACTGTTATTCTCAAGGGACTTATGGAACTGTTTTTTGATCCTGGAAACTCTGCTGCGCTCCATCCAAAGACCATCTACTCAGACAAACATACAAGTAGTCCTAGGAGTTGTTCATAGATCTCATTTTCTGACACGGGCCTTTAATTGCCAACAAGGTCATGCAGCTTTCCTTGGTTTCCTAACTATTCTTGGTTAATTTGTTACCTTCAGGATGGTGTCTCTTATTAACTAAACCATTAATCTAACTGTCCTTTTCTGATAATGTAGTACCTTTACACCCAAATGCCTTATCAGCTAAATTAATTTGTTGCATTAAAGCAACCACATAAATCTTACACTGTCATCTGTAAAGAGAGATTAGATGGGAAAATGCAGCCATGACGATCTATGTATAAACTAATTTTTGATAACTTAACACATCACTTCAAGAAAATTTAGAGGCTATGCCTGCATCAGTGCAGTGGGTCTTCAGAGCAAAGTAGCTGATGATGACAACCTGACATTCACACTGTAACTACAACATTTGACTAAATGCACATTAGTGGTCAGAGTTCATCTTTTCAGTTTTGTTTCATCAGGAAGGAGTCTGTTTTATACACTCTAAAACCATTCCACAGTATGAACTAAAAAGCAGTAAACAGGAACATTCAGGAGATTCCCTTCAAAGTGCACTCTTGGTCTGATCTACACTTGTGTATATGCACCCTGACTCGCAGTCACCTCACAGGGTCCTCTGAAATGTTAACATTATGAAATCTCCATTTCAGAGCTACAGGAAGAACAAAAGCTCTTTTCAGTCTTATAGATGGGGAGGAAATCACCATCAGTGTTTTGGAGCAATGGTTAAAGGTGATTATATTGGCAGTGTAGTCAGAATCTGCACAGGGTGCAAAGGCAAGTGATCACAAAAGTGAAGTAGATCTGTGTGGACTCATAAGCTAGCTGGCAAGAGATGACAAGGAGTGAACTTTATTTTCAGAAATTAGGTATGCTGAAAGTCACATTGACATTTGCTAACTGGAACGCTAACACACAAGCTACCTGCAAGCTAATCACCATATGGGATAATAGATCACTGTGAGGCTGAGTTGTAATATTTTTAATGACCGCATGAAGCCAAGATTCACCCATTTGTAGATACAATGTACAGTACAAGACCTTTTGTTAGACTAAAGGGGTTATTCAGTCTCCTAGTGGACTCATGATTACTTGATAGACTGGTTTATTTGACATGAGTGGCTTTCAATTAAAAGAAACAAGCACATTGACTGGCATTAATTGTGCTCACATTCTTTAGTTAGTAATCCTCACATCCCACAGCAGCATTTCTAATTATTTAGCTTGACCTTGCTATCAAGCTAACAATCCTACAGCTACTCAGGCCATCATCATTTTTAGCCACCACTGCAGCTTTACCCGCCTTTTACTTAATGGGAATTTTCCCATAGAATTATCATAGAATCAGTTGCAATATGTATTAAATGCTGGCTTCAGCAGTTCAGAGAGCTCATCATCAATCTGTTTTAATATTTTTAAACAGTATCATTCCCAAAGATAAGCAGAGCTGGTAATATACAGAATAGACTGTTAAGTAATGTCTGAAACATGGACTGAGAAAGATACTTGAAAGGGATAATTAATACTATGGAATTCACACATCAGAGTTACAGGTGTAGGAAGAGAGTGGAGCTTTGAAATCTAGAGGGCTATGGTCCTTTATACTGACTTATAATTTTTAAAAAACTTTGCTTTAGAAAGAAGAACATTCCATAACAAGTGATAAAGAGTGAGAAGCCTCCTATAAACAGTGTGCTTTGTAAAGCTAAATCCCAGCCATTCTCTCAAAATGCATGTTCCTTTTTGCAGTTTTTTTTGTTGTTGTTGTTGTTTTTCCCTTCTTACACTGACAATCATCCACAGCAACTTGAAGTTTCTCTACCTCAAAGTACAGATTCTGAAAATTTGCAAGGAAAACTCAACAGGGAGGCCCAATTATTTTGTTGTTTTAAAGTCTGCATTCCTGTTTCTAATAAGCCATGCACTGTATACCTGAACACATTGTTTTCCTTTTTCAGAAGGATGCACATCCTGGAGTTGCTTTTCCATGTAACTGATTAAAGCCAAGCACTTGGCCTGGTACAGCTGGTGAACAAAATATGAAGGATGTTAAACACGTAGGTAGCTGACTTCCATTTTGTTTTGCTTCTCTGGGGTCTAAAGAGACATTGATGTCAAAGAAATATCTGTGCAGGGCCTTTACGCGGGGATGAATTTCATTTGAGCCTAAACAGACTCTAAAGGCAGTGAAATGGATGCCACTGATCTGTATCCTGGGAGTCTCTCCAGTAAAGGCAGGCTGCCTATTTAGTAGGGGCTTATTATGTGTCACACACATAGTCACCCAACCTTGAATTATATTAAATAACCTAAATACAGAGTAAGTATGGTTCATCTGAATTAGCTCAGGATGATAATAATAAAAGCTTGGATCAGATATAGATACCCTTTTTATAGGTGTGGAGCACTTGCTATAAAAATATGTAAGTACTGTCCTCAAAGAGCTGCTCATCTGGCAAATGCCACTTTCCAAAGAGAAATATTATTCTTTCTATATTGTGATCAGAGCACCTGCTTTTGTCTTATCTCTTTTATTAATACAGTTTTTCATACATTTTTACTAGTCATTTTTAAAGGTCCCAGACTGAAATCAAAGTGACAATAATTATTCCTTCTTCAACAGAGCTGAGGAACACTTTCTTCATCCCTCCCTCCCTACCTCTCTCTTCCAAGGCAGGCAGGTGTCCAGCATCACAGGGCTGAGTTCCCAGAATCACTTTCATTTGGAAATTTTCTCAATACAATCTTTTAAGAGCTTCAAAATTGTGTTTTCCCTGTAAAACAAAACAAAATGTTTGTCAGTCTATGTTAAGAACTGATGTTTCCAGCCCTCACTTAAAGATGAGATTGATAAGAGTACCCTGCAATTGCCACTTCAACCAACTACGTGCAGTGCTCCTCAAACCAAGCTTGATTCCAGAGCAGTTTGTGTGAGTTCCTACTGGTGACAGGATGATAATCATACTTTTTAGAAGGCATTCGACTTCCTTAATGATGCCTATTGCATTTCCAATGAAATCACTGCATTTTTGTCTCTTACATTGAAATGTTCTGGTGCTCCACTTTCTGGTATTAATGGATAAAGTCTGTCCATTTGTCCTTAAAATGACAAGTAAAGTCTGCACACTTATCTCATCTGTATCATTTGAACAGCACTTTGCTGCCTCCTCCTTACAGCTACAACATCGCAGGGACTCTCTTAATATGATAACAGTAAAACTTCTTCCACTAACATAGTATTTCATAAGCCATCATTTGATAACATACAAGTAGATACCAATGGAGTGATGGGACATGCTTGGTGTTAGACATGCATGAGCATATCTTCTGTAAATATTAATAGATGAGGCAAACTGCCTGAACAGCACAATTAACATTTTCCCGTAAGAACAGTTTAAATATTGCTTAAGAAGGCTTGATATTACAGCCTCTTTAAACCACTTGAGCTTTAACAACTTTCCTACTCAAGATTGTTTTGGCGAGCACGTCAGAGATAGTCCAAGAAGAGGATGTAGATTTCATGTTATAATTTTTATACTGAACTCTCAAATTTTCATTTAGAAAATTGTGCCTTTTAATTTTTCCCAAAGTTTAAAAAAAAAATGAATAACCTCCAAAGTGACGTGATCTTTGGACAAAACCACTAACTGACCTTTAGTTCCACTGCTTACGACAAGACGTAGATCCAACAGCCATTATGTCTTCACTCCCAGGACTACTCTTAAGTTTTATGGTTTAGATACCTTAGCCCTGAATTTAGCTTTTACTTTGAAGATCTGAACAGACTAGTTTTTTATAACACAAGCAGGGATGACAGAGAGACATCTGTATTTTATATCCAACCTTCAGATATCCCACTGTGAAGAGGGGCACACTCCCTCTAACACATACTGGCCTGTCTTTTGGGCACTATATTCAGTTTTGTAAAACTGAGTTCATATTTATGCTGCAAATATGGAAAAAAAAAAAAAAAAAAAAAAAAAGAGCCCAAAACTATGGATTCGGAAAACCAGAGGGTTTTGCTTTGTTTGTTTGTTTGTTTGTTTGTTTGTTTCCCATGGATTCAGGAAAATCTTTTAGTGACAAGACAAAGACCTTTCCCAATTTCTAAAACTCCTCTTTCCTTTTTGCAGGTTATCTGTACTTCAGACCCAGATGTGGGGGGAACTCTTGGGGAGAAGGTCCCTTTTGAGAATCCTCTGGAGCTTGGCCACAAAGAACTATGATTGAATAAATGCCAACTGCTCTTAAACATCTGGTGTATTGTAGCTTCTGCAGAGGTTTCTACTGACCATACAGTGGACAGAAATCTTCCCCAAAGGCATCTGAGATTTCATCTGTGCAATTCCTGTCACATCATTTCTTCATACCTCACTGTGTCCTTGTACAAATAACTGTTAATCCTAACCCTAAAAGACGGGCAAAGACCAAGGAAGAGAGTGTATGGAATGGGTAAGATAGCTGTGGAGTTCTGAACAGGGATCAGCAATGGAGGATTTTGTCTAGACTTTTCACCAAAGTTCCCACAATTATTATCAGCTGTGCTGCTTTCACCAGTGAAACCACGGGCTGGAGCGGTATTGCTGAAATGAAATATTGGTATTGTTATTTGGCCAATATTATCGGACGTTGGTATTTTAACTGTTGTGTTTTCTCACTCACAACAATTGGTTAAGACCCTGCAGACATCTGATGGCAAAAAAATGTAAATCTGGAGTTTTGAAATACAATATTTATGCAGGCACATTAGGTTCTTACTTATACGATGTTAATTATTTTTTTCTGGGAACAGCTCCTAGTTTTATGAAGTGAGATGAAAAGGACAGAAACAGACATGGAAATATTTTAACTTCAGAGTTATGCTACCCTTACGGGTGGTGAATGGGTACATATCCATCAACTAGTGTTCCTAATTCTGATTGACTTTGTTCAAACTAAAGGACAAAATTTCCAAGATTCGTTTGTAAAATAACGGTCACATAGGAATTACAAAGCAGATGGCTCTATTAATTTAATAGTTTAAATTGCTTCCTATGTCTCCTGGTTTCTGCACTGAATAAATGTATTTTCGACCAAAATTTTATAGAAGTATATCAGGTCTTTTAATGGGGTTAGCTAATCCTTGAATGTGCCAGCAGTTACATTAACAATCTTGAGGAAAACAAACCCATTTGATTCAGAATACCAATTTTTCACATTTTACGTCATTTTCAGCCAAGAGATCACTAGGACTGTCTTTAAATCGAAGCAAACTAACAGGAGGGAAGGAAGGAAATAACAGAAGACATTTAGCAATTATCATACTTTCAGCAGTCCTATTGAATTTAGACCATAAGTCCTGTACATTGCAAAAATACTACATTGATGTCTGTTGTGCAGTTTTTCATTAAAAAAAAAAAAAATCTCAAAATACTTCAGACCCAATTCTTTAAAATGGTAATTTTATTTCTGAGAATACATAGCAATACACCTCTGACATTAGCATCACAGATGGTCAGCAACTTCAACAGAAGACCTGCTGAGAAGGTGTGGACCCCACTTCAGAAAGATTTATGCAGGTTATTTAAACATTGCATAGCCCACCTACTGCAAGCTTCTCTGGCAATTTTTCAGCATTAATCAACAGTATTTGTACCAGAATGGAAAATTCAAAAGTAAAATGCATTATTAAATGCAGAATCTCAAACCAAAAATAATTCAAGGAAATTAAGATCTTCAGAAATGGGAAAAAAAAAATAAATAAATAAAACCAAATTAAAAATTAAAATTAAGGGATTTTCATTTTCTTTCCCTCGAAAGGGTACAGTAAATGTCTGCTAAATTACACATATCAGTCCATAATTATAAGAAAAATATTCCACTTAAAACACAACAAACTTTCACTGTTCTAAGCATAGTTTTATAAAAACAACATATACATATATAATATGTAATATTTATAACAATGATAGTAACATATGGTAGCCTGAAGAGAAGGAATGGACTGTACTTTTATAATTTTCTACATTGTATGAAAGTGCTCAGCTTGCAATAGTACTACAGAATCTCTCACTTAAATGTTTCTTTCTAGCAATAATATATTACATACTTGTACACTGTTTTGAAAGTTTTTTAAATTTGAATGTTACTGTGGAGAGAGAAATGCCCACTCCCACACCCATGGGGCAAAGTGATGGAAAATAAACAATTGGGGGCGCAGCCTCCAGTTGCCAGCTCAAGAAGATATAGAGGCTGCTATGTGACTCCTATGACTGTGCAAGAACTTGGCTAATTTTTCTGGCAGCACCTCTCTAACTCATGTCTCTGTGTTTGATTAGATTCAAAATCAATTCTGAGACAGTTTCTTTAGCTGGTCTAGGATTATCTGTGCCCATCACAAATTAAAATTCTTGTTTGAGCAGGGTCATCAGTTGAGTTCCAAAGAAGAAACTTATATTGAAAAATAAAATAAATCCTTTCATTTTGCCAGTTCAATTTGTAATAAGATGTCTGTTAAACAGTTACTTGAAGCCTGGATACTTACCATGTTGATTTTTTGATTAGATGAATATCTATTAATTTTAAACATAAATAAATTATTTTAAAGCTCTTATCACTAAGCATCAGGCTAGAAAATCTGTATAATGATTTTTATTTTTTTTTTTTTGAGATTAGGCTTGAGGTAGTTGTTTTTAGTGGCTGAAATATGAATTCTACCACATGGGGAAACAGCACCAACTATCATGATGAGCACAGCAATGTCAGCCTGCATATGCTATTCACTTCATAGTTTCTTAACATTTCAGGACAGAAGAAACATTAATTCATCTTATTTGACATGTAGATCATAGGTCATTGTACTTCGCTTAAATAGAATTCAATAATTTTATTTAAACTATCATTTTTCAATCCTCCAAACATTTTGAATGACAGGTGGAGTGTAAAAGAACACAGTGCTTCATAAGCATAGCCTGACTCAGAAGTACATCAGGCCAGCTCAGGGAACAGCTTACTCACCACTGACAACCCATTTTTGCTGTTGATAAAGCCCTAGACCTTGAGAGAAATGTGAAAAACTTTTGGGCAATTGCACGTCATCCTGTGTGATCCAGGCCAGCAACCTTCTGCAGCACAAGACTTCCACAGCAACGCAGGCACCAGCAATTTGCGGAAGCATCTTTTGTAAAAGCTTCTAAAGCTTCAGTGGTATAATTACAGTTAAAGAAAGAAAGAAAGAAAAAAAAAAGGGGGGGGGAGGGAGAGAGTTCCTAGTGGCAATGAAAATTGACAATCAAAAATATGGTATAAGATACAAAATGAATGAATACTACATAGAATCATAGAATCACAGAATGGTTTGGGTTGGAAGGGACCTTAAAGATTACATGAAATTCCAACCCCCTGCCATGGGCAGGGACACCTCCCACCAGACCAGGTTGCCCAAAGCCCCATCCAGCCTGGCCTTGAACACCTCCAGGGATGGGGCATCCACAGCTTCTCTGGGCAACCTGTGTCAGTGCCTCACCACCCTCACAGTAAAGAATTTCTTCCTAATATCTGATTTAAATCTACCCTCTTTTAGTTTTAAGTCATTACTCCTTATCCTATCCTACACTCCCTGACCAAGAGTCCCTCCCCAGCTTTCCTGTAGTCCCCCTTTAGGTACTGGAAGGCCGCTATAAGGTCTCCGTGGAGCCTTCTCTTCTCCAGGCTGAACAATCCAATTCTCTCATCCTGTCTTCATGGCAGAGGTGCTCCAGCCCTCTGATCATCCTCATGGTCCTCCCCTGGACTCACTCCAACAGGTATGCATCCTTCTTATGTCAGGTGCCCCAGAGCTGAACACAATGTTCTAAGTGAGGTCTCACGAGCATAGAAGAGGGGGAGAATCACCTCCCTCGACCTGCTGGTCATGCTTCTTTAGATGCAGCCCAGGATATGGTTGGCTTTCTGGGATGTGGACAGTGCTGGTTGACAATGAGTTTGATGTGTCCTTGATATACTTTACTGCCAAGTATATTTTGCTCTCTTTGCTCAACAGAAGAAGACAAGAAGAAATAAACTCCATATTTCCATGCAGAACATACATTTGTGATATTTCTCTCATTATCAATCCAATTTCACACTTACAACCAGGTCTCATGCTGCAGAGAAACAAAAACTGGTGTTTTCCTGGCAGCTAGTTACAATTTCCTTCTTGCTGCAGATTGGAGAAGTTTGAGGGTTACCATTATGCCACAACCAATGTGGGAGAAGATTCCTGGTTCCCAGAGTTTATAGCTCCTTAAAGGAGAGGAAGAAAGAGAAGCAAAAATTAGGATCAGCAAGGAAGGCTCCTCATAGCTGTCACTGTACGCTGAAGGAAAAAAAAAAAAAAAAAAGAAAGAAAAAAGGCCTTGATGTCATTGCTCTGCTGGCTTACTGAGTACTCTAAATTCTAAATTTATTCTTTCCTGTTTGCATTGTCATACTACAGTTTTGCTCCACTCCCAAAGTACTTGTCTCTATTTTTCTCTGAGTGTCTCTGTATTGCATATATATACATTTAGTTGAAAATACAGCAGCACTTTCAGCTCTCTTTTCTTTCTGTCAGAAAGAATTTATAGCTATTTACAACTTTCAATTCCTTATAATGCAGTTTTCTTTTTAAAAAGGCGCCGATATTCATGGAAGAGCACCCCATTAACACTAATTGTTTTTAAATGACTAGTCTGTTTTAAAGCTCATGCAATTATTAAAACGTCAGTTCATTCTCTTGGATTATAGAGGGAAGACATTTTAACCACGCATACAAAATTCAGTACAATAAGCCACTGCTCTTTGATTCAATAATTTACGAAACATGCAAAGAAGTGTTGCCAGGCTGACCAAAATTTTGGATCTGCATTTTGTGTTATACTATAAAATCTGCAGTCTATCCAACTTCTCATTAGGATAATTTGCTATCATTCCCTATACCCATGTACAGAGCTTTTATAGAACGAAAATTTACTTGTTTACTTAGAAATATTACTGCCAAATTTAACTTCCTCTGTCAGAGTGAGTTCCTAGGTTTATGGATTATTTCCTTTTTTTTTTTCTTTTTTTTTTTTTTCTTCTGGAAGAAGGTGCTTGCTTTTTAAAACATTTTGCCTCAGATAAGCAATTTCTTTGTCCACAGTTAGCTTAAAACATGGGCCTTACCACTGCAATGATTTTAATGTTGCCATTACAGGGCATTTCAATAAGGGGTATAAGAACAAATTTTTGTTCAAGTTTCAACAGTGCTGAAAAATGTATCGGCCTTTCCTTGTTAATCAGCATGAAACATATACGTGCTAGGAAATGTTGCAAGTCTTTGCAAAATCTTTCCAGACTCATAGATTTTCATAAGTCATATTATCATCAGAGGAATGTTTAAGCAACTCTGGCAATATAGTGCTTGTTTACTTGCATAAGAAAATAGCTAAATAAAATCTAAATAAAATGGGATCTTTTCTAAAAATGCAGTTTAGCTGCCTTAATAGCTGTCAAACAAAAACATGAGCCATTTTCTATTGCCTTTTGTAGCCCGTTTTGCCTGGAGCTGTACTATTGGTGATGCATGCACAAGATAGATTGTGTGCCTCATTAGGAGCAACTTTACATCTCAGATTCAGACACTGATCTTGCCATATCAACCGCAGTTCCTTTCTTCTAAGAATGAGCTGCCTATGCTATTTCTCAAATAGTTCTTAACAGTGTTCGCTTGGTTGAGCAAATATCAAACAATATAATCTGTCTCTTGAGAGTTAAACAAATAAAACCATGTTTAGGTATTGTCTGAAATAAGAAAGAGAACTTTTATCTCATGAGTAAATACTTCATAAATACTTCATAAATACCTCAATTAAGCATTGTATCTCCAAACCAAGAGGGTGTCTATCAAATTCTAGTGATCCCCATGTTCTTTGGCATTCCTCATGAATACCTCATGTAGGACCATGGCCACATTATGACAGTTCAGCTCCATTCACAGATTAGAGCATCAGTTTTGCAACTGGGCCTTGATGCCTGGCAGAAGCTATAAGAGAGTTCATTCATTACATTAACAGTACTCTGTCAACAAGCTCTCTCTGCCTAAACTATATGCCATACAAAAGCTGCTTTTGGTTAGCTGGAGAAATGTTTACCTCATTTGCTTTTAAAAACACTTCTGATAGGAAGGCAATTTTCACCCGCTGCACTCGTGTGGAAAAAAAAATTCTGTTTCATGCCCATGAGGGAAATTTTACAAGGACCTAACGTCTATGAGAACAAAACTTTTCCTAGCCATTTGGGCTCAGCAGGACATGGACAGCAGTTCCAGAGTCCTCTAAATATGTCTCAGGGCCCAGAGTTATCCAAACACAAAACTTTTACTTGTCTTTGAATCCCTGAGGTAGTACGGTACCCCTAGTGGAACCATTTTCCTTTGGCTTGTTCTGAAAGCTGACAGGCTTAACTGTGCCTCTCTCTAGCAAAGCAAGGAGTTCCTGATGACATAGTTACAAAACAGAAAAATATGATAATAAAATGAAATTCTAGATTATACTTTAGAAGATGTAACAATTGGATTTGATTTTCTGTGTTTCCTAGTCATCCATCTGCAGCTCCGATGGCTGACAAATCTGACACCTCCTTTTTCCCTTTAAGGCTCTCTCCACTTCTCCTCTATTCCCTCCCTCCCTGCCACCCCCCACGCCCCCAATTTACATTGAACTTCTCTTTCTTTGCCATGTTGTGACATCTTTAAGGCTGTTACAATATTTTCCAAGTCATATATCAAAAGAAGCATTTGCTATTTACACACCTTTGGAAAGTCACAACCTATTAGCACACTTTTAGTTCCCATCCAGGGAGGCCGTGTGTGACAGCTGAACTGCACAGATGGAGATCTGTCATAGTGCTCTGTTTAAATCACCTCTCCTCCTTTTGACCCGGCTGCGTCACATGCTTTCCCACTAAACTGTGTTTTTTTTGACAGTCAAGATACTGCGAAATGCTAACAAAAGGTTGTGGGAAAAATGGGACAAAGTAGAGTCCAGAGATTTTCTCTTTTGTAGCCTAGAGGTGCAACAAAATTGTGAGGAAAATAAGATAGTCTTTCCCTTTCAGAAGGAAATGATATCATCAGTGAGACATCAGACTGAACGAGAAAAACTGTGTAAGGAAAATGGGGAAGGCACCTAACCTGATGAGGTTGGCTGCATCCAGAAAATACAGCCTAAATTTCCTCTGGGGTTAAAATTTCAGTTTACTTCTTACTCGCCCTACCCCTGTGTACCTATACAGCTGTGCACCTGCTGTTTCTGAACAGAAGGAAAGGAGAAATGACACCATAAGACAGTTTGCTTTTAATAAAACACTTCTGTTGTCATAACAAGAAAGTCTGTTCCAATGATATTTCCAAGTGTATTACAAAGCCACAGGGTTCACAACAAACATCAGGAAAAAAAAAAAAAGAATCAAGCATGATAATTGATTATTTTAAAATCAGATGAGGTATAATACCAATACCAGTAAAAATTTGAAGAAAAAAAATTAAATATCAGTAATTTTGCATGTGTTTGTGCTAAGAAATTCTGACTTTGTCCTACTTATAAAGCCACTTCAGATAAGGGTAGCCTACTTGCATCTTATTACTTTTCCAAAATGGCACAAAGAAAAAAAATAATTAAAAAAAAAAGAAAAGAAAAAGGACCAAATAGGAAATGGAATCTCTTTTCTCTTTCCTGGAAAATTAGTCCAAATGCAGGTAGAAGAAAAAAAGAAAAAAAAAAAAAAAAGAAAAAAAAAAAAGCACCTACCTAAGGAAGAATACCTGGATTCTAGAATTTCTTCTCTCACTCCAACAGTCTTACCTGCACCAGGTCTAAGGAAATAAATACAAGAAATTCCAGAGAAACTGTTGAATACAGAAACTTCAGAAATGATAACTACACATGGGAAATCCATGAAAGCTGACATTCTAAAATTACGTCAAACCGCACTGAACACCTACTATAAATATGATTTATCTCCTCATGCTAGGTTTTCTTCAAGAAGGCCATAGGAATAACCAAAGTTTTCTTCTTCAAAGCACTGAGTTCTAATTCCTGAAAGAACATCTAGGAAATAAATATATGTTTTGTGTATTGCTATAAAGTCTCTTTACCCTGCTAAGGTCACTTATGAGCAGCATTATCAGAAAAAGAAAAAAGATTTATTCTGATTTTTTAAAATAATTTCTCTACTAGATAAGTGTATTTTCACAGTAATCTGTTAATTTGTCAGTCCCAAGACAGTGTGAGATGCAAAAATCAATTTAAGATGGCTGGTGGATGCAACAAGAATGTGGATTGTACAGGACAAGGGGGCACGGACTCTAGGGCGAATAGTTTGGTATGAGTACATTCATCTAATTCTTTCTGTGCTTCAGGTAGTTCACAGATAACATCCACTGAAAATTCAAGGCATTTGTCTTCTTTATTCAAGTAATGGATCACAGCCAAGCCAGATGTTTTCATACATGACTGTTAAGATTATGGATTGTTTATGTTTTGACCCAAACTGTATTAAGTTGATTAATTGACACTTTTGAATCAGTAAACCAGACCCCCTTAAAAGTTCAGCCACAGACAATAAACATTTTAAATGTTCACTAACATTTTTTATTTTTTAAGGTTTTTTCCTACTTTGTTAATTAAAAATGAGATTTACCTTAAAGAAAGCAGTTTCTCAGAAAATTAGGAAATGATATTTAAATCAAATAGTTACATTTTTCTATAATTCCTGTGATAAATGGGCTAGGAAGTAATAAATTTCTAATCAAACATATTTGGCTGAACTGAGTAAATTAATTTACAACTTGCTTCCTCTAAATAAATTTAGAAATCCTGAACTGCTAAACATTTCTATCATAGTCGGGTAAGGAAAAAAAATGTTTTCCTTATGCAGAGATGTTTTTCAGACAGAAAAACAGAGGAAAAAATCTATCTGTCTCATATAAATTTAATTTCTTTGGGGACATTTAAGCCATACGTGTGGAAAACAAAGTTTGATACATTCATTTCCTTCCCATATTCTTCATCACAGACCCAATGTTAATGCCATAATAAATATGATACAGCAACAATTCCATATAGGTATCCAGGAAAGACCATTTTTCCCTCAAGCACCTGATACAAGCATTAGACTTGCATAAGGAGAATGCATATCTAATTGAAGCATCCATGTTCACTGCCAGGGAGTACTATTAGTCACCACAGTAAAAACAACCAGAGAAATTAAGGTCTGTATTAACACAGATAAGCTGTAGATCATCTCCAAAAGTCACTCATCCAGACTCTTCAGATCAGATTTTAGAGGGGCCTGAGGTTGTTGGTTTTCTGTGTTTTGTTTGTTTGTTTGTTTGTTTTTAACACCACCACCCCCTCCCCCCCCAAAAAAAAGTCCTTAAATGGTGTGGGTCTGAAAGTACCCTGTAACTTTTAGTGCTCCTCAGTGCACTTTTGCAGAACCTCACGCTATTTACAACCCTGAGTAGGTACCTGCTTTACCACCACTATGCATAGAAAGGATGAAGTCCCATAAAATATCATTGCTCGTGTAAAGCAAACCAACCTTTACAAGAGCCAGCTAAGCTACACAGAATGCTGATAGGAGATGTGGTGTAAGTTCCACTACTCCCAAGGATTTAAGCATTGGTTCTGAAACAGGCTGTGAAACAACTGGTCTTTTTAAAGCACTGCACAATTGGATTTGCCTTCCATGTGGATGTGTAGGGTGAGGACCTTATGGTGGAAACACAGCCCTTCACCTCCCAGCTCACTCAGGTACCATTACCCTGGGGCTCCTTGCAAAGGGTGACCTGGGACGACCACTGTGCCTGCTGCTGCCAAGGGCAGCATTGCAAGATGCCCCAGCAGACACACTGATGGCCCACTCCAGCCACCACTGCCCCCCTGGCAGAGAGGCTGGGTGCCAGCAGATATCTGGGCACCACGGGCTGCGGGAGGCTGCATATCTACAGTGCCAGCACCCAGGAGAGGGCAGGCTGCTGGGCTCAGACATGGACAATGACCAGTCACAACTCAGAGGCTGCTGGGCTTGCAGTTTATGAACGTGCTTGTAGGAGCTTGTCAAGGAAGCACAGCCCCAACAGCACCCTTGCTGTGAGAAGGATGGTTACTAATGATCTCCCTGCATTTGACACCACTCACACGTTTTGCCTCTTTTTCTCTCACCCAGAGTGTCTGAATTAGAGTCAGACTCTGTCCTTTGGTATACTAGGCTAAAACAAAGGAACTCCAGAGATGATGAGAAGTTACTCCAGGTGGTATTTGAGGGCTAATAGAGTAAAATTTGCTTCTGTGCCTGCAGCTACTGCTACTCGTCTGCTTAAGTAATAGAGCCTTAAACATTTAAGTGATGGATGTTAGTGCATGCCAGCTGCAAACCAACATAGCAAGCTGTAAACACATTTTACTTGTTTCTCTCTCTCTCTTTTTTCTTTCTTTTTTTTTTTTTTTTTTTAATGTGTTTTTTTTCTCAGCTGAGATCCTCTCGCCTCCCCAGCATTGTATCACACTGACATGAACAGGCCCAGCCAGGCAGGGTACAGAGGTACAGCCTAATATGACTCACAATGTTCAGCAAGTTTTAGTCATCAGGCTTATGGTGCAGCCACAGTGAGCACCCAGACTGCAGCATTTCACCCATTGCAAATTTCCTCAGCTATTCCTTCAGCTGGAAAAACCCCCTATTGTGTATCTGCAGGATTTTTTCATTAAGCCTGCTCATGTGCAAACACTTGTAAGTTTACATATCTTTCAGTAACAAGTGCAAGAGAAATGTGTTTCCAAAACAGTTAGATCTGAAAACTGAAGCTGCCACATTTGTGGAAGTGATTTGTTTTGGACTCAGGTATCTGCTTCCTCACGGGGCAGGACTTGAGCCATCAGAGCCATCCTGGCAAAGATCAATTTTCTGCCCTGTATTTGATGGGGTTGTTTTCCAGAGATCTGACTGATTTCTGTTTACACAAATTGCTTCATCACTAAAAAAACACATTAGGTATGCTTAAACCAGGAGCATGGGGAAACTTTGCTGTTTTGGATTGCAGCTGTGCACTTAAATGACATCTCCAACATACAATCACCCAGGCCCAGACTTGAGTCTGTCTGTTTTCCCCCATATGTGGTTGTTTAATGGATAAAATACCTTGAGGCCCTGAGCTCTGCAAGAGGCCCTGATTGCCCTGAACAGCCTCACCTGCGGCTCCTACCCACACACCCTCTGCCGTAGGCCTTGGGCACCATTTTAGCTCAGGCCTGGGCCCTCATCCCTCCCTTAGCTATAGGGCTGGTGGCATTGTCCCCTAGCTCTGCCTGTTTTCTATCTTTTGCTGTTCCTGGCTGGACCCTGGGCATGGTCCAACCCCTCTGCTTGTCTGAGGAGGCTGATGGGTACCGTTCTGACTCCTGGTGCTGCCTGCCACCTGTAGATGTGGGGGACAGTGCCATGGGTGAAGGCTCTCAGCTTCCTGGTGTCTTAGGAAGCAGCTGGCCCTTACTGCACCCTGGCAAAGACAAAGCTGGCAAAGGACCCTAGGGACAGGCTGTGAAGGGCTGCAGGTAGGTTTGCTTTGTAATTGTAGCACTGTCTGTGCTTGTCCATCCTTCAGAATAAGCTGTGTGAACCTTGGAGGCAAGACTTGTTTTTCTGGGTAGCCATACATCTAAACAAGTGGTATGCTAGAGTGCCCAAGGTCTGTGTTCAGATGAAATGATGACAGCAACATTCAAGCAAAATGGCTCAATTTCATTAAGCTAGCCCAACTAAACATCCATTAAAAGCATATTTTTTCATCTTAACAGAATCTTCCACAGATGCCCTTTACTGCTTTTATATACATTCTTCTTCATATATATCTTTCAACTTCTTCATATGTATCTTTCAACTGCTGACTTCCAAAATTAAAAAATGAAATCAATTTGTTGACAGGCTTAACTCCTGTGCAATTCCAGTGGTTCCTATCCACTTTGCTCTCTGCTTAAACTCTGAATTGCTTGTGGTATGATAGGTTAGTTAAGTGTTGAGGTATCTGATGCTTAACCACTCTCTCAATGGGATCCCAAAGTATAACAAAATTAATTCTAGTGCATCATCAGTGGCATTTATGATTTCCCCTTCCTACATCTGCTCTTGAAGCTTTTCATAGCTCTCTGCCCTGAAAGCTTCTGACTATCTGTAAATAAGGCTGGTAGCCTAGCAACACTGAGTGAATGCATTTCCCTTGCTGAATAACACTGGGCATAATCAGATCAGCTTGTTATGCTATCTGCAGCATTAACACTGTAAGTTGGAGACAATTACAAATATTTTACGTACATGGACATTGTTTTGAACTGGAAAATTGTTTCCGATCCATCAAAGACCCATAAAGTGAATTAAAAATGCTGTGTTTAGTAGCAATTAAGACAGCTCCAGAACCAGATAAAATAGTCAAATTGAATAACCTGACCCCTCAAGGAGACAGGAGACCATCTTTGAATGCTTGTACTAACCAGCACAGGCAAGAAGATAATTTGATGCTACCATAGATATCTGGCATACAGAAAACTGCATTATAGCACATAGAAATGACATTATTCTCCTAGGCAGGGAACAAGTCCATGTCATAAAAATTGAGCAAGCACCTCCAAAAACAGTCCATAGCATGGTCTCTAGTCCATACGATTGCCTTGCTCTGAAGGGAAAACTTGCACTGTCAAATTGCATTTAATGCAACATATTTCATGGGTGGAAGCAATGCATGTCTTCTCCCTACTGTCATCCTTACATGCGAGGAGCACTACTGACTCTGAAGGATATTGTCTCTTGCTCTTTCCATGCCTTGCAGTGTTATACACCCTATTGTGAAGAAGGATGTCATAAGTGGTCTTTGGTCCCTGCATAATCAAAAAAGTTAGAGCATGAAAAGCTTATTTTTATACCAAAATGATGTCAAAACAAATTCTTCAATTTCTAGTGATCTATACAGACTTGCCATCTTCTTGAAGACTATTTTATTTGAGCAGAACTTTACATTTTCCAGCTGCTACATGTCTTCACTTCAGTACAAGGAAATCTTTCTTCTGCATCTTTAGTTGACCTTTTTAGTCTAAACAAGTTTGATTATGCTGGAACCATTTATTCATTGCCCAATGTTATCACAAGACAGAGTTTGTGATTCCAAGCACAAAATAGCTCTGGTTTTTTTCCTATTCTCCCCTTCTATCACTGATTAGCTCAGACATTAGCAGATAGCATGAAATCTGTTTTTATTTAGATTTTATAATCTTGAGTACGTTTTTTTCATTGGCAGGAAAGATACCTAACTCTGAAATAAAAGTAAGCAAGTGGATGAACCAGAGAAACTAAATCCCTTTCTGATAAGGTTCAAATAGAGAATTCATTCTGGTATTTTGAAAGATTATTTATCCTGATAAATAATTTCATGCAGCTTCGAATATGAAATTTTATTTCATATTGATATAAATATTGCTGAATCAAAATAACCTTTTTTCGTATTCAGTTCTAAGTAGCATATATTGCTGAAACCTTGCACAGAATGTGATTTACAGCCACAGTAAGAGTTTGGTTTGGTCTTTGCCACAAGTTTAAAGCACTTGTAACTGCTTTCTTAACTTGGTACGCAGCCCAGCATGAATGGAACTGAAGATCATAGGTCTGTAAGACAACTGCATTTATTTCCTGATACCTCGCTCCAGGAGCTAACACTGTCTGCTGTAAGTAATTGTACTTGCCATCCCTTTTTCTCACAAGGTGGCGAAGCTTTTTCTGCTCAGTAAAATCACTGCTTGCCACCCAGAGACAGACCTAAGAATCACGGATGTGTATGGTCTGAGGTTGTTGCAACCTGGAAGCTAAAATGTGATCCTGTTACCTTGGATGAAATGGTTATTTGGAAGCAATTTCACAGAAACCCTAGGAGGTCTATCTGCCTGTTTCTCCCATTAGCACTGCAACCTGTTTTGCACCACAGTTCCAAGCACCTCTGAATGTTTACTTCTCTTGCTGTCAACCACCGCTTACCTAATAACTGATGAGAGACCTAAGCAGGGTTATTAGGGGAGGGCTGCAGACAGGCAACTCCTAATCAAAAGAAGATGCCTCTGACTTTGGGGGGATAAAAAAGGGGATGGAGGAGGGCACAAGGATGAGATCAAAAGTAATGACTTGATGTAGCTGGAGGATTAGAAATGGTAGGTGATGGTGAGACTCTAGCAAGCAAAAGGATTTGAGCAGTAAGGGAGAGTGGAATCCAGCAAAATGGAGGATGAAGGACAGAACTGTAATGCAAGAGGAATAAGATGTAACAAGACTTAGAGCAATAACATGGAAAGTGACAGAATAGCAATATATTAACATCTGAGTGGAAGATAATTGAAGACTGGAGTTGCAAAGATGTGTAAATGCTGTGAGTGGGAGGAAAAACAAGAAAAAGCTATATTTTTGATATATGTTCTGACTGCAAAGGTAGAATGCCATCACACCTACCACACCATCTCTGATTCGCTTCTGAGATTCACAGTGAAGATTTCTCTTAATCATCTTAAATATCCCCTTAAAAACATTCAATTTTCACTACAGATAAGCTTTTCTTGGTTTCTGTTTCTATGCCGGTTTCTTAAGCAGGGAAGAGCTATCACCCCTAATGAGATTCTCTCCTTCCCTTCTCTGTGGAGAGATGTGGCTGCTCATAATGAGCTAGAAGACTTGGCTGGAGGAGGAAGAAAAAAAGTAGTGTGGTACCAGATTCTTTCAGGAAAATATTACTGAGCTAAATAAAGAATGACCTAATCAAGGTCTTTATTGTGGACAGACTGAATAATTGTAGAAAACTGAGGCCTGTTCCCCAGCCCACCTGGATGCAGTATTTCACATGGTCATAATTAGCTGCCTATTGTTCATTAAAATCTCAAACATAGTGTAATACATTATAAAAAATATCTATTTGCTTATTCAAAGAAAGTGTGTGTACTTGATAGGGAAACACTGAGCACAGATCTGCAGCTACACAGCCTGCTTACATAGAGGTTTGCTGAGACCTTCACAGGACTGTCTAAAGCTGTAACCCTTCCAGCTGAAGGGGGACTGAGAAGCACCGTAATGAATGATCGAGTACTCTGCTGCTTTCTGACCCCCTAGCCCCTCCTTGTATCTGCAAACATTCATTATTTTCTGGAAAGTCCTTCGGAAGCACGTCTCTTCCTCGGTGCTGCAGTGCCCTCCAGTGCTCAGAGAACATGCTGTGGCTGCCATTACCAGGAATCCAGAAGATACATGACACCATTTTATATCTTGTAACAAGACTGAATTCTTCATGATACTTCAGATCAAACACGACGTTGGTTTCCTAAGCATAAAGAAAATGCAGCAGCTCTATCTATCTACCTCTTCCTGGTGTTGCAGTCACTGTGATCCAGCCACAGTAACTACCCTCAGAAATACTGTGTTCGGTTTTGTGCCCATCACTTCCAGGAGGATATCGAGTTGCTCCAATGTGTGCAGAGAAGAGCAACGAAGCTGGTGAAGGGACTAGAGAACACGATGTGAGAAGAGACTGAGGGAACTGAGGTGGTTTCACGTGGAGAAGAGGGCTGATGGAAGGCCACATCAACTTCCTGAGGAGGGTGTCAGTATTTTTCCTCAGGTGGCAGCTGATAGGAAAGGAGGAAATGGTCTCAAGTTGGACCAAGTAAGGTTTAGATTGGGTATTAGTAAGAATTTCTTCACAGAGAGGGTGGTCTTTTCCAACCTAGCTGATTCTATGACAACTTCCTTCTCATTAGATACCTGCTCTAGAAGCTGCAGGACACCAGGCCTGAATCCACCTGCACTGCAGCCACAAAATAAGGCAGCTGTTCTCTGCCTAGTGCATGTGGTTTGTCTCGATGACCTGGAGCATATGCCTTTCCTTCAGCGCCACGACCAGCACTACCACCCACCAGCTTGCAATGGATTTTCTTTTCCAGGCCATCTCTTTTAATGCTTGAAATACTTTCCACCATAAAGAAAGCTGAGGTGACTTATTGTTATGCAAGTGATGCATTCCAAAAGAGGTTAAAATGCTCTTCTACCAAAAGTACTAACAGTGGTATACACACTGTAGTTCAAGGATGATGTTCAGAGTAGTTTTTTCCCAAACTTGAAGTTGCAGGTTATTTTAATGAAAAATCCTGATTAAGGATGAGTTAGCAAGGCAGAGTGCAAGCTTGTATCCTGTTACTTATATGCTTACATATTTCTAGTGCAGAGATTTGATAAATTCCAGCACAAGTGCTTTCCTAAAAACAAGTGGGAGAATCTGTACTTCCAGAGCAACTCAAAATAGATGCCTGGATAGGTTATGTAAGAGTTGATCACAAAAAAAAAAAAAAAAGTATATTCCAATAAATTAAGTTTAACAGGGTGAATCAGCTACGCATTCTGTGTATTTTTCAGTCAAGATGACATCTGAGAAATTGCCAGGTGGCCTAAATGTTATATATCATGATATAACGATGTCCCTCCCACTTTTTTTCATTTTCTTCCAGATGCGAAGTGTCTGACCAGCACAAAACCAATGAACTTCGGGTTAATACAGCCACGTGCAGATCAAATATGCAGCTTTCTGCTGTGTGAGGTGAGTCAAATAAGAAACAGGAAAAGATGGGGTGGCAGAGAGAGAAGTATGCACAAGGACATAACTAGAAGAAAGGAGGTCAGAGATGAAAATGAGTATGTATACTCATGGGAGCGGTAAAGGATAAGGGAGGCTATTAAGTGCTTTGCATTGTGAAACTACAATCTTCAATCTTCCTCTGCATTTTGTATTTGCAATAGTATTTTGTAATATTATGACCAAATAATAGGGGTCAAGTAAAAGTCTTGCAGGGAAAGATTTAAAAATTACTTTCCTCTCTGCAATTGTACCAGAAATTGAAAGCAAAAATGTGAAGTTGAGTATCACTGTTGGTCACCAGACCAGTACTGATAGGTTTGGGGACTAAGACTGTTTTCCCCAGCATTTGAGTGATTCTTATCCTGAGAAGTAGCTGTGCTTTCAAGGCACATTTTTTCAGCAGACTTAAATACCCTAAAGAGAGCCTAACATAAAGGGGCATGTTGGTGTTCACAGCTGATTAGGACCAGATGCTTGAGATTTGTAATGGACTATATTTAGCAAGTAATTATGCTAGGCAGACCCAAAACTTATAAATCAAGAAGAAAAAAAAATGCATAGTCTGACCTCTAATTTGGGTTAGCACCTGGGTTATCCCCCAGTCTCCAAAACATCTTCTCCTGTTAAGTGGCCTCATCTGGGTGCTGGGAGCTTGCATCAGGGCTGAGTTGTTAAGATTCTTTATATGGAGATATGTGATTTTGACAGAGCTGATGGGTGTTTACAGGAGAATGCTCTCTGGCTAGAGTTTTAAAATACCATTCACGTGGCTTTGCCTGTACCAAATCTGCGAAGCAGTAAGGTTCCTGGTCAACTTAAAATAAAGTCTGCTCTGATCCAGACTTTCAAGGACAGTTTCAATTATGTTGCAGACCAAGCCCTGGCTCAACATGGCTGGTGAGGCACAAATAAAAGCTGAAAAAGTGTCAGTAGGAAAGACTGTTCCCCAAATGCAGATTTTCTTCAAATCTTAATTGAGCTTGAATAGCAATATAAAGGGTATGCTTATTCTGTTAGTAGCATATTGTATAGGTAAATTCCACAGGCACTCTCATTTTCTTGCTGCAAGCATCCTTGTCAAGTACTTTGTCCCAGGATGCATGTTGAAGGATCGGTTCTGAATTGTTATGGTAATCACATACATACCTGGGCACCATTGTACTGACAGATTGTTGTGCTCACTTCATAATCATCGAATTTAAACTAAAGTTACTTTAGTGACTCTTCTGACATAGTAATACCAAATTATCAATCATTTTATTGGATACTAAAAATACTTTGCAGAAAAATTCTTAGTCCAAATATTTTAGTTTTACACGGTTGAGATGAAGTGTATTGTTACATTTATAGTCTTCAGATTAGTTGCCAATAGCAAGAACATTTTATACAAAACTTGAGTCTGGAAGGGTTTAAGATTTATAATTCCACTTTTTTATAATGGGAATTAAAACTTATGGGTATAGTCTGGTCTTCTACTGTAGCAGGAAAGCTGTTACTATCACAGTAACTGAAAAAATATATTCACTGGACTCTTGTGCAAAGATAGACAAATGCTTCTAAAAATTAGGCTAGCTATCTTACCTAACAAATATTTTTTTTTTATTTAATGTTTCGCTAAGCATCTCCACTGTATCTTTTTGGCTAGGGACCTGAGTCAAAAATTATTCTAGATGTAAAAGGGGCTCTCTTCCATATAGTGGTCCGTTCTTACTTTCCAAAAATAGATGTTGATACATGTTCAAAAAGAACTTGATAGCTGCCAAATACTTAAATGGTTATATAGTGGGAAAGGTGTCAGGCATTTTCCATCCCCAAAAGTTTTGGTGTGACTGGATGGCTTGTACTCAGTCAACAGGCAGAGACAGTACACTGCAGAGCAGAATGTGAGGGACATACCCCGAGTTTTATGAACAAAACTAATCACAGTAGGTGAACTTAAAATTTAAAAATGTCTTTTGACAAGACAGCCTCATTTCAGTTTAACTAGTAGGCTGTATATTTGGTGTTTGCTATTTGCATGTCCCCCAAATCTTGGGATGCTCCCAAATAACATTTTTTTTCCAATAGCTCTGTTTAAAATAACCAAAAAAAAAAAAAAAACTGCATTCTAACATCCCTTTCCAGTCCACACTAAATGGTATTTCTTAGCGCACTGAAATAAACTAAAACTCAACATTAGGGTCCTGCAGTTACCACTTTCAAAGGACCTGCTGTGACAACAAGTAAGCTCCTGAATTTATTTAAAGCATCATTTAGTTAATCTTCCTCTGCAGAGTCTGCTGCAGAATAACGTACATATATGTCCTTAGTTTATCTTCTAAAGCAATTCGTCAGCTAAAATGGTCTTTATTTTTACAGATGGAAGCAAAAATAAAGACACTAGGTGGCAGCAAACATCTTAAAACTGAGTTCTGTCTGTAGTCTGTCCCACATTTGACAGATGTAGGTAGGCGTCCGTGTGCTAAGTGCCTGTGGGGACTTCTTCCATGGTTCAGCGGCCTAACCAAAAAAGCCCGTGTTTTCTCAAGCTCATGAAATACAAATTTAAAGTGGGTTATTTGCTGCTACTACTTTCTGGATGGAAATATGAAATTCTCTTCCATCCCCACCCTATTTCCTCCCTATCATATACCTATACTTAATTTTGTGTAAATTATATATAACTGAGTAGGACTGAGTTCAAATGTTATCTCTTGACAGACTAAGCTGTAAACAGATGTGGTGACTTGTGCTACTTGCCTGGTTGATGTCTGTTTCACATTCAGTATCAGCTCACACTGTTCAGTATCATCACATTTGCATAGCACCCTATTTTCCCAACTGCAGCAGATTTAGGCACACTGAGTAAACACAGGCATTTTTCCAGAAATTTTTATCCGTCACTGCAGGTTTTCTGGTCAAGATGATTTCTAGTGCTTTATCAAAATGCTCCTATTTCAAGGTAACAAATACTACTTAAGCTACTGAAGAGGGAGTTAACCATAGACTTCCTACAGATTCTGGGAAGCCAGATGTTTCCTAAAGATTTGTTTTTTCTTTATTAGGAAAAAATGGATAATATAGGTTTTGTATGGGCCTTTGTAAAGTATTCTTTCATTGAACTGATTCATTAGGCAAACTTCTCAGAGGCTATTTTTATGTATATGCAGCTGTAAACTAAGGACATGCAAGGTACAGGAGTGACTGTTTGCAGACCTTGAAATGTTTGAAGACTTTGCTTGCTTCACGAGGATGGAATTTGTGTATTAGCGTAGAGGCAGATATTGAAACAGCACTGAAAGATAATCCAAACTCAGTTCCACAGAGAGCTTTTAAATCTGTATGTACTCACTTCAGAGTTGGAACACAGATTCCTGCGGCCTACTGCACTACTATACTGCTCAAGTGTATGCAGAAAAGTGTTCAGGCGCAGCTTTCACCACTGAAGACAGGTGAATCCATGGAATATCAAATCTTGTGTCTAGGTGATTCTTATTTCATGAGTTTTATGTTAATTGCCTTCTTAATAGGTATAAATGGACAGTCTTTAGCTTACATAGTCTAAAGAAAGTGTAGGCCTATGAAATGGGCAGAAAGGGTGTACAGCAGGAGTAAGACCTGAGCCAGGAGGCTGGGTATGAGCCCAGTGGCTTGTTTTCCTGCTCCACAGGAGCATCATCCATGTTTCTGGCAGCTGAGACTTCAGCTTTTCATTGCTCAGCTCAATTCTGTTGGGAGCCTTTTCTCCTCTTCAGTTTTATTTCCCAAACTTTTTTTAGCTTTCCAATATCATATTTTTTCATGGGTCTTTTTTCTGCTCCTTAACACTGCTCCCTTTTGGGTTAATCTTTCCCTCGTTCCAGTTATTTGACCTACTGCTTCTCTAACAATACAAAGCATTTTCTATCATTTTTCTTTCCTCCTCACTGGGATCTTATCCTGAAATATTCCCTTTTCCATGAAAAGAGGAGCACTTCATGAAAAGGGACTAGGGGGTGGTGTTTAAAAAAGTCTAGTTAAATTATTTTGTTGAAATTACCAAAGCTCTTAACCTCCAAAGAAACAAGACAATGTTTCATGTTATGTTATGACTTAATCTAGGCCTTGGGAATAGCTCTCAAGGAGCATGATGTCAAACATTTGTTAAACGTTTGAACAGTTACTTTGGGTCTAAATTCAGAGGCAATATCAATCAATGCAGTATACAACTTTTCAGCCCTTTTCTGCAAGTCTGTTTTTTCTGGAATTGCTGTTCTGGAAGAAATACTAGTCAGCTGCAGCAAATCAAAAATATTTTGTCAGACTATGCAATTAAGTATCATTTCTATTATCCTGTAAATATGTATATAGAGTAACACCCGTTAGTAGACAGTATGCTTTCTTATAGCTGCAGTTCTTCCAATGTACCAATTTAGCTTACAGAAGTAGTTTATGATGCACTGAAGTCATAAATTACAAACTCTTTACATGGTTTGTTAACCATTATGAATGAACTTTATAGGGTCTGTGAAAGGAAAAATCCATTTCATGTTCAGCATTACCAACCAAAGATGTTTTTCTCCTCTGGTTAAGAGGAAAAAAGTAGCAATAATAAAAAAGACAACCTTGATTTTATCTGAATGTAGTGAAAGGTTGGAAACTGTTTGCCAAGTTAAGCTTGTTCCCTTACAAGGAAATGCGGTTTTGGGAACAAATAGCATTCCAATCTTTTCCCCAGTGGGCATTATGCCATTGTACTTACAGACATTGTGTCATGGAAATGTGCAAGAAGGCCTGAAACAGCTAAGAAATGCATTGCCTAGTTCTGTATTTTCTACTACTTAGAAGCTACTGTCTAATCTTTACAACAGAAAAGGAGGCAAGCTGAGGCTTATGAGTTACTTGTTTTTCTGTTCAATTGACTTGATATGAAAAGCCATCTTATAACTTTCTGAAACAGCTAATAAATGCAAAATATGTTCTTGTTGAAATATTTTAACATTGATAGGATTTTTAAGCAGTTACTTCTGTAGGTGGCTTCCATGGTCAGAGTTGAACTTTTTAGCATGAACAGGGAAATCCTTCCAAATTAAAAAACAAATCTTTTTTGCTACAATATATAATGAAAATATTTTTAGATAGAATTTTAAAGAGACTTCTCTTTTAACACTCCCTGCTTTTAAAATACCCTTGAGAAACTAATAGCAGCTGCTCATTGTTTCTGACTTTTAAGGTAACTGTCTTATTAGTGAGGTATATCTGTAATTAAAAGGGTTTTACAGTTACTACTGCTCTTAAATGAGTCTTTCATAGAAAAATACTTTTATAAATGTATGATTTCTGCTTGGGGACCTTTTTCTTCTGTGATACTACCCAGTAGAAACATTTTTTTGAGTCCACGTGAGCGTTTTGGAAGTTCATTGTTTTCGTTGGGCAGGATAGTTCTTTTAATGAAATACAAAATCCTTTATAGTCCTCTAACTTTTAGCAAGCAACAGAGAACATTAGTTCAAGTTTAGATCTTAAATTCTTTTTTCAGATTACTTCTCAGCAATGAACTGTTCCCTGCCTTTTCAAGAGTGCTCCTCTTTGCTTTTCCACTTGGGAAACAAATTTCCACATAAACAGGGTATTCCTAATGTCAGTATTCTCTCTGTCTTGCTTACAGATACATTGGAGATAAGGTCAAGAGTACTGGCTCACAGATAACTCCCATAACACTCTTGTGCCACTTTCAGTGGAAGCATCCCTATTTTCCAAGGCATGAAAGCCCACATCAGGAAGAAATTCTGTTCTGAAGTGTACTTGAGACTTCAGGATTCTTGGTACCAAAGGAGTATCACTCAGTGATATGTAAGTGAACGAAGAGGGTAGATTTGGTGAATTTTATGACATACAGTTTGTTACCAAGGCAACTGTAAGAATACATCAAATAAGCTTTGAGCAATGTTTGAGAACCCTCAGAGGCATATATTTTTATTGCTTCAGGAAAGGATGATCTGTGCAAATATTACATTCCTATAATCACATCGCATATTGCATTAAAGTTGAACTTATCTATGCATTCTATATGATAAATCAACAGTGCAATGCATGGTGATCCAAATGTGCAAACACGAGCACACAGCTTTAGCAAGTATTTGACCCTTCTCAAACAGGACTTCATACTGGCTATTGGAAAAAATTAAAGCACAAGCAGGAAATCACTGTACCTTCTCCACTACAAAATGTGCACAAACAGTATTTCACTGATAAGATACACATTAATTTATTTTTTAATTATACTATCAAAGTCCTTGCACGTTTTTCCTATTAATCCATATTTAAATGTGGATATGAGCTTGCCAATTCTTTAAAGTTTTGCCAAGAACAAAACAAGAATAGATGAAAGCTCACAAAATCCCATGGTTAAAGTTTACATTTTCAGTGCCCTGCTTTATGTGGCATTCAGAGCCTTTGCATGCTCAAGAGAAGAAGTGATGCTGGTGGACACTTCAATTGTCAGTACTATTTTGGGTTCAACTCTTGTAATGACTTGCAATTATAGCACAGCTTCCTTAGGAGGGATGCGAATGAATGTTTCCTTTTCCGTAAGCTTAATATTCTCTTCAACATCATGGCATTTTTGTATATATTAAGACCAGTATTTTTAACTATTAGAGACATTCAGAAGTTTTCCTCAATTCAGCCCACAAGTTTCAATTCCATGAAGAAATAGCTCTGAAAGTGTCACCGCAGAAGCCAATACTTCACTTTTTTAATAACTACTATTTGTTAGATAAGTGTTTTTACCCCCAGTTTCTTTTTTATGACAAGATGATTCTCATTCCACCTTAGTAGCTTGGCAAATAAAGAATGCAATTCAATTCATGCTGCTCTAATTGCATATAGTTTTCAGACTAGGCCCTCTGTGATATTATGTAAAGCAGCTATGATGACTTTGCACAAGTTACTGAAGAGACAATTACAAAAATGTTGCAATGTTCATAAGAAATTTCTCATCCTTTTTAGCTGAATTCATGTTGGCTCTACAGCCTGGCTTCTGATACCCAAATTCAGCTGATAATAGATATCAAGATAATCAAAGATGTTAATCAATTTTTCAGAGAAATATTTTGATTTCTGAGTCCCCACCTTCTGTTATCAGTAAAAGAGCTGTATTAAGAGAACTCGTGGAATAGTCCTTCTTACTAAGCTTTTGTAATAGAAATAATAGTAATTTATTCTGGTAATTTGTACACTCAATATCAACTACAACTTTCAGTATGTTATTTTTAATCTACAATGGCTTGTCTGAAATTTATTTTTTTTAAATCAACTGAAATTCTTATCTGTGCTGTCAAGCAACAAATAGGGTTTGTAGATGTTTGAAAAATGCATGTGATTGAAAATTTCCCTGCTCTCATAGGAAAGGAAATTAATGTAAGTTGCTGAATTACCATAGGATATACAAATGAAATTAATCAGAATAGAATAACAACCCTATTACAGATCCCGAGCATCTCTTCTGGTGGCTGTTCAGTGACTATTTAACAACAACTTTACTGCACACACACTTATGAAGAGTAAAGAACAGAAGCATTTATCCAACTGCTATATCTATTGTGAATCACCACATTAAGTTTGTAAATTGCCTTTAGTGTGTTAGGATTTGTGACACTTGTTGTTGTGGCCACTACTGAGTACAACAAAGGCTTAAAATGTCACCACCACAGCAGAATACCTTTTTTAGAAGGATATTCTGTGTTTCCGTGAGTAAATGAATATTTCCAGATCTGTCTTCTCAGTCATCACTCACAGCCAATGAATGTGTTGTCAGAAGACAGCAGTCATTCAGTGTCTAAACATAGTCTTGGGATCTTGCAAAGCTAAGTTTTCTCTTCCTTATGCGTGCCTAAAAGAGCTACATCAGTCCCTAGAGCTTAGATCCAAAAGCTGGGCCCTATATTAAGGGTGGGCCACACCCTGGGAACTAGCTGACAGAAAAATAGCAAGTTGTTGGCAGCCTTCTAAGTGTGAGCCCAGGAGGCAGGGTCACAGACTCTGCTTCACAGGCCTCATACACTCAATATAAAAGCTACTTTCTAAATTCTTTCATTTTTAGCATTTAGGCCAGTAGCAATACTGATTAGCTACATGGTTGTGGACAGTAAGGCTGAAACCAGTACTGAAGAATCAGGAAAGGCTACTTTTAGGCCATGTTTGAGGTGAGGAGAAGATGGTGCCAGCTCTCACATTCAAATAAAATGTTTTCATTCTTCGTCTCCTTTCTATTTCCCTTCCTACAATCTTGGTATAGTTTTTCCTACAGCAGGACTCTATCCTGACAGCTTTTCCTTTTTTTTTTTTTCTTCTCCAAAGTAATTGCTTTTATGGTTTACATGGACAAGAAGCTTACCCATCAAAATTCAAGCACTCACAAATCCAGGGCTTTCTGCCTTCATAACTTTCCACAGCTTCAGGAAAGCAGAGCAGTCAGAGGGCTAACACCAACTTATTGCCTTAAGCAGGTGCTTATTTTGTCCCTGTAAGCGCCACAGGGAGCTCTGCATCAGTTCTCAGTCAGCATCACAGGTTCCCCATTCCTCTCTTAAGGCACTCACAGGTGCCTTAGCAGGCTCTTAGGCTGCCTCCAAATGTATCTGCAATATGATTATCAGTGCTGTCCTGCCTCCACTAATGGCTTGCATGCAAGTTAGGTGTATTTAAAGCCCTACAGGCAGTTTCTCAGGCAGTGTTCTGACCTGGCAAAGTAATATTATGAAAATTTCATAAACATGATGAAAAATGTATCATCTTCATGGGCAGGTGAGCTCTTAAGATACAATTCAGGAGGAAGGGTTATTTTCTCTTACGAATTTTCATTCTTATTTGTCAAAATTAGTTCATACTTATAGGCTCCTAGTTCGGTATTTAATAGTTCATGCTCTTTTGCTTTTTCTTCTCTCATCAATCCATCAGTAGTTCTTTCTAGTAGTTAAAAGATGAATTACTTCTGATAGCGAAGATGATTGCTCAGCAATTCAGCTTCATGCTGGGCCTGACAATAGTACGTGAAGAAAATTTCTTGGAGCTCTTATGTGCTAGCTGAAGGGGAAAAAAGCATATTTTAAAGTCTTGTCATAAGCATCTAAAAATAACATTGAGACTTCTAAACAAAAGATTGTTTGGGGGCTGAAAGTGAAGGGGACAAAGGAGTGGATAAAATGAGTGCAACTTTAAATTACCTTTCTATCTCTTCTTTCACAGGTTTCCATTTCTAGAGTCTGAACTGCTTTCAGAGTATTTTCCCAGTGTCTGATTAAATGAACAGTGATCATAAAATAGAAAAGCCAGGGCTTCTATCCTGTGTATATGCTTGGACACGATTTTCATATCTGAGCACACTTCCTGCCTCCTCTGAGTGCAAATTGTGCAAACTGTATTTAGTTACAGGTTTCATAACATTATCTTCCCAATACTTTTCCAAGCAACCTGGCCTAAAACTGTTGATTGGCCAATGTAATACTCTTCTGCAGTAACATCACTTTGATCAAACACAGACCTAACATTGGCCACTTGCCTAATTTCTGTCAGCTTCACTAACATATTCTTAAGGAATCTGACCTCATCAGCTTCCTATGAAGATATGATAAAGCTTCCTTCCTATCTACTTTGAAAACATTTCAGAACATAAATGTAAGATTAATGGCTCTTTCACTCTAATAATGTAAACCACATGACTTTTTAAATTAAAGTTAGTAGTAATCTGTGTATTCTTATGTTCAAGATCCGGAAACTGTTGTATTTATCATCAAAATGTTAAAAACAAGCTGGACCTCTCAAAGCATTAACTGTTTTCAATGGAATGATTCCTATTGTATAAAGCCATAATGATGGCCAAATATATTCAGTATCTTTATTAACTGTCAATATAATCAAGCAGTCCTTGCATTCCGAAACTCTGAAAAAAAATTGAGCAATCTTATTTCATAGCCTATCATAACTACTCTGAAATCTTTTTGCTGTATCATTCAATATGGGCAATTCAAAAATGGGAAGCATTATCAGTATGGACAGGTAGTCATTTTCATTTTCCATTAATTTGTAAACAAATGGGTGTCCAAGAGCTAACATTTGAGAATTCAAACAACGTAATGTTATTCTTCCTATATCCTACATTTTTGTATGTTCCTATTGTAGCTTTACAAAAGTCTTTGGAGTAATAGATTATTCCCTCAGTTATACGGTTAGGAAACTGACAAACATTTTGGTGAATCTTTGATTTAAGACACCACTGGCCACAAAGGAAAACATCTTTATCTGCCAATTTTTGTTTCTTCATCTGAGAGATAAGCTAATATATTATTGGCGTTACATAAATCTCAGTCTCAACCAAGATGTATCAAGGTTAGTTATAGAATCATGGGGAACAAAAACACATTCTTCATTGTCATAGCAAGACAAATTACCTGTAGATAGCACTGGTATGCTTTGATTACTTCAGAGGCAACCTTGTCATTTTCTGTACTAGTCACATTTCTCTAAAAAGAGCACCTTAAAGTTTTATTTTTAAAGCAGTTCTAAAATAATTTCCAGTCTCTCTCTCTCTTGAATGGTGTTTTGTGTTGACAGTTTACAGTCAGCAACTAAAGGACTTCCACATAAATCTCAGAAATATCAGCAGCAACTGTTATTCATTCATCAGCAAAAAGTGAGTTCACTCTTCTGGAACACATCTACCTTTCTGTCAGAGGTTGCACTTGGACTGGTGGATGGCGTGTTCAGTGCAGGTAGAGCTTATTCTGAGGCACTGTCTTCTGAAAATATTTAGTTCACTATCAGTAAACGATTTTTAAAATCACCTTTAGATATTACCAAATATGAAATATTGAGAGTAAATTCACTGCATACCTTATAGGTAGACTGAAGATATTCAATAAATACGTTTCAGTGCTGATTGCTGACATTTTTGAATCATGTTTGAAGATGCATGGTATAACTTGTTTTATGGTATAATTATGGTATATAAGAAGCATGGTGTAATTTGTTTTTTAAAGTTCCAGAATTCGAGCAAGCTACAGAGGGTCAAGTATGTAGGACTTGTACTGCAATGGGATAGTTTAGGGAAATGAAACAGCATGCAGTAAACGGCACAGATTCACTTGCTCAGATGTGTGCCTCAGAGCCAGTACCATGCTTGCTCCTTACCTGTGCTGTGACTACGTTTTTCAGCCTTTGCATACAGTGCCAACATTGCACATGGGGGCAATCTCTGCCATCAATTAACTGGTTTGGTTTCTTTAGGTGGAAGGATGGGGAGAGGGAAGACTTAAATATTTTAAATTCCTCCTGATTTCTCTTCCAGCATTCTTACCACAGCCTTACTCTAAGCACCTGTTTTTGTCAACAGGCTCTAAGGCTTTCCTTCTACAAATCTCTTGCACAATTTTGGTTGCATGAAGTATATGTTACATTAAGATTCTGTGGGACTACAGGTCTGCATGGCATATAATCTACTGAGCCTGGATAAATGTGTCCAGGTAATACCTCTGCCTGGAATTTTCCATACCCCACAAACCTGGGACTGTTCTCATATCTTGAAGACTATACTGTAGGCTTCATTCTCAGAACTGTTGTGACAAAACATACCAGTATATCTACCAGGCCAGAATTATCTGATAACCAATTTGTAATGAACTTTTCCAAAAGTTTCCCTCTTTGTGCATCATTTCCTTTAGAACAGAGGTCAATGTGTCAATGTTTTAGACAAGTTTGCTTTTTCAAGTGATTTTTCAAGTGATTTGAGAACGTTAGCAATGCAGCCTATGGACAATATATGTGGAGTCCCTCTAGTGCTTAACATCCTATACCACCTGATATCCTGCAGAAAAGACAGAATTTTTTCACAGGCCGGAATACATCCTCCAGAATGGCTCAAAGCAAAATCAAGAAGTGATTATTTTCTGTTTTCCTCAGTGGCCCTCATCCAAGTTTGCTGAATACCCATCTCTTTCTGTTAGCCTTGACAGGCTTTCAAACAGGTCTTCATGGACCAATGTGCAACAGCACTTTGGATTAGTTTCAGAGAACCAATCCAATTTCTTTCTACCTGATCGCACTGGTCTTAGTGCTTTAGAAATTGCAGCTACTCAATGTGTTGGTGCTGCTACAGCAGAATTTCCCGTGTCCTCACATCATTTGCAATGCTGTTAATACACTATAGTAAGACAGAATGGGATTTCAGGAACAGCTAGTGTTTACCCATAAAAAAATTCATCCTGGATTAATACTGCCTGCTTCACTTCACTATGCACAGCTAGCTCCTGGGAAGGACAGCAACAAAAAGCTCTGCTAAGATGAAAAGAGCCCGTAAGTAACCCGAGAACTGAAATAATTACAGAGTTTTTGCATCACTGCCCTTAAGTATATAGGGTCAAGATGCTCCCACAACTGTTCTTTAAGTTGAACACTAGCTAAGCGTTGTAATAAGCAAGTTTTCATTCCATCTAATTTGTATAAACTCAAGTATGTATCTTATGTTGATAAAATTATTTTCTGCTTTGTAAAAGTGAAAGGTAGAAGCATGATCACAGCACCTTACCTATGTCAGAAAGACTCCTCTGTGTCAATTCTGAAGTATTGTCCCATTACCCCTCCCTCTTGTTTAAAATTCTTCTACCAAGTTGTCTAGCTCCTGAGAAGTGCAATTAGCTAAACAGAGGTTTGAAAGCAACATGCATAAGGCACCACTATGGGTTTTTGTCCCCATACAGCATGGATTGATGCAGAGGTAGTGACCCTGAATTTTGCAAATTTACATCTTTCACTAAATGAAAAGAGATTACATGACTTTTATGAGATATCTGAGAATGCTCTCTTTTTTTTTTTTGTCTGCAATGATTTATGAACCTTCTTATTTGTAACAGATGTGTCCAGCCACACACAGGAAAAGTTTGACCTGTGAAAAGCATTTCTATTTTGATTTTTTTTAATGCTCCATATTTTTGCATACAGAGTGTGATCTCTGTATGAAAAGTTGCTAATATTTTTCTTTTAAATGCATTTTTTGAGTGGAGTTGTCCCCACCACAAACTGTTATGCACTTTGGTAGAATACAAGAACAGCAAAGGAGTTACAGGATTTGATGAAAAAAAATGAAACAAAACAAAAAACTCTATATGTAGAGGGGACTTGGGTGAAGCTACAAATATTACATTGATTTCTGCTCTGTCATGTCAGCTATCTGCCCTGCTGACCCAGTTGCAGCGTTCACCCTTTGACATTTACCAAATGGTTGGTAAGCTAGCCAAATACCTAGAAGACTTCCAAGATATCTTCAGAAGATCATCGCTGATATAAATGATAAAGATACATTTGGGGAACATAATTCAAAGTTGAACATATTCACTAATTAGAACTTTAAAAGTCTCAAAGCAGGGAACTAATAAAAGGGTTCTGTGTTCTGTTTGCTCATATGAAGAGCCTTGTATTTCATATACTTAATTTAACCTTTAAATTAAGAAATTAGTTATGTTACCTGTAGGTTTGTGCATGCAGAAATCTGGCAAATAATTCATGATAATGTAAGAAATACAATATATTTACACATCAGAAAGGACTGAGATGGAAATGGCCTAAGGCAGCCCTCTAGCATATTTATTCAGCAGGACTGTAATGACTCTTCAGTCCCAAAAGTTTATCTGCAGTTATTATTAGGCCTTATTAGGGCTGCAGGATCAGAGAAGTGTATACATTTAATGTGAAGCCATCATCTCAGAGTTATTTAATGTACTGGCATAGCTGATTTGTCTCTTTCTAATGAGTACTTATCCCATATCTGACCTCAGCTAGCATAATTAGCACCACATATAGCTAACAGTTATTGTTAAATGCTGTAAATTTCATTTCTGTTTTTCTTGGAATTGGTTGTTTGAAAGTAGACATACAAAGAGCCAAAAACAAATGCTGGATTCTAATAAATGTTGAAGCAGAAGCAAATCTTGAAGTCACAAAAGCCTTAATCTTGTGGTGAGGACTATTGGCAACATACAGTATGGATTAGACCATAGTCCAACTCTGCATGAGACCTGAACTCCAGGGCATTTTACGCAGTCAGAAATCCTTTCAGCTATCATAGGCTTCCTGAAATGGAGCAAAATGAACTCCAGGAAACACAGTTTGTGTGAGACTTACTTGGACAACTGTTGGGAAGGCAAAAATATGTATGAGACCTCCAGGCTTTTCCAGTAGGATCAATTTAGAGTTAAAGGCAATGTTCCCTGTGTATGTAATTTTTCAAATTTAAGAATAGCTCTAGTTTTCTATTTTAAACGAGCTGTCTTGCCAAACCTTTGGCTGTTTGCTACTGAGGCACTGTTTCTGTGCAGGGTAATCACACAAATTTCCAAGTCAAAAGGAGAACTTCAATAACCTTAGCAATAACTATCCGTGTTAGAAATTTTTTGTGAACGTCACTGTGCTCTTCTGCTTTTGTCCTGAGAATGTTTCCAAGTCCTTAAGGGATTTTATCAGACGTCTGTGCCTCCAATCTCCACAGAAAAGTATTTTTAATCATCTTTCTTCTAGGATTGCATTTCCTAACATGCCAAAAGTTCTCTTTCCAGCCACAGAGCAGCAATGGCTTTGTCAGCCAAATACTAACTGAAAAGTCTGCTAATGAGGTAAGATGGCAGATGTGCAGCGCCATTTTATTGCCATCCAAGTCCCATTCACAGAGGTATATCTATTGCTTTGGGACAGCTCGCTCAAGCCCAGGGACCCAACTGCATGGTCTTACTGAAGACCCTGAAGTGTTACAGGCAGACTTGCATTCTGTGCATATAAATATTATACAGCCTAGGGGGCTATTTTAGACTGTGCATGTAAGTCATAAGGAATTAACTGAAACTGAGCCAGTGTGTCATGAACATGAATAGACTGCTGTGTCTGACGTGAAGCATAAACTTTACAGAAGTTCACACACATTAGTTTACTGCGTTTACTGCAGCTTGATGTATTGCCCCATGACACAAGAAGGGAATAGAATGCATACTATGACTACATCAGATATTCATTTAAACATCAGTTAACTATCATAAAGAAATTAGTACCGGAGGAATGGCACCATGGAGCATGAGCAAGTCACTAGTGTAGTTGAGTATTTAAGAATTCTGTCCAGAGAATAGTTTCAGAAATGGATATGCTCAAAGAAAGGAAGGCAAAAGTACAAAAGAGGTTCTACTCAAAAACTTTCATGACAGTGACTGAACCAAACAGTTTTTAAGAGAAAGATGCATTGTGGGCTCTAACTAAGGTAGTGGGGAGGGGGGCTAATGCGTAATTAAAGAATTCCATGCTAATTCTAACATTGAAAGTGAACTGAATATTGGCCGCCACATTTATTTTAAATGGCATTGTACTGCCCTATACCTTATACCATTTATTCTCTAGAAACAGGGCTCTTGATATCCATATGGAGGCAACAAAAAGTGGGGAAGAAACACATTGCTTCTCTGTCTCTCCATGACACAAGTTTGAAGTTTCTTGTAAGTCTGATAAAAATAGATCAAAGAACTTAGCACCTAATCAGGTAAACCTTAAACCTGACTTAAAAAATCAAAAACAATGAGACAATCTGATGGGCAAATTCACAGGAAAAAAGAACACTGAAATGAGATCAGAGTGGACTAATGATGTTTGTCTTAGATCTGTATTTTGAAGGTGAACCTTTGATAGAACTTCAAAAACTTTCATTTTCACCCAACAAGTCTGAAAAAAAGACGTTAATATTAAAGACCCCAACATATTTAAGGTGTTATTTATCTACGTTGGAATTTTCTGTTCTAGTCTTTTTTGTGGTACTTCCTTTTGCAAATACTAGGGAGAATGTTCCATTCCTTATCTTTACCTTTTCAAAAACAGATGTTTTTAACTTTGATAAGTGGACATGTATTCGCTGACAAATCCTGTGCCATTTTTTCCACCACCTAAATACAGAACCTGTGATGATAAGTGACATACGTACAGCTAATTCAACAAAGTAATTTCTGATTTATACATGCCAGAGACAAGAATTCAGTGTCTTGATTTTACTGTCTCTTTCCTGAATTGACCTATTTTAATTACAGAAACACAAGCAAAATTAAGTAATCCTATCTTGGTATGTGTCCTAGATGTCACAGAAGTCTAGATCCTCTTTGTCTAGGTGGAAGTGTTTTTACAAATTGTTATGGTATACTAAAAAAAAGCAAAGTAGCACATGTAGCAAGTGAGATGCCCAAGCAAGGAAATAGGGGAAAAAAAAAAAAAAGGAAAAGTTTGATTTAGGGAATTATCTGTAGCTGGGTACTGTATTTTTTAAGATGGAGAGAAAGAAAAAAGAGAAAGTGTGACTTCATGCTAACTTCTAAGCTCACTTGAACATATGTAACTCTAAAAATGCCTTACTAAATTCAAAATGGATTTAACAGATATTAGGTAAACCCGTACCCCTCCCTGGTGTTCATTTTCTGGTAGTTAGAAGCGATACTCTGAAGTGTGTTTTATGCACAGATTGTTCCTTTCACATACAGCAAATAATACAGTGTTTATGTAAGTGATATTATTGTGATTTTAGCTCAGTAAAAGGCAATAAACAGTGACATCCAAATTCCCTCTGAAAGCATCATTATTTTTTATCTCATACACTCAATTTTGTATCTTCAGATCAAAACCTAGAAGACACAAAGTTTTTCTAAACTTGAAATTGGCACTCCCTAGTCATTCCTGAAAAATGCCATCATTTTGCTTTTCTTCCTGCAGATTAACTGAAGGTTACCTCAGAATGGTAATAGAAATGGCTAAGCAGTTTTTATAAAGTAAATAAGAGGAGGAAGCATACAGCAAGAGTGGATGTAGATATGAGGCCACTAGTAAGTGTCTGTAAAGTCACTGGCTCCTCACTTGACCTGCTCCAAAAATATTTACTAACATTAAAAGATATTTCCACTTTTATAAAGGGACAGCTCAGCATAATGAAAATAACTTGCTATTCATAGGAGCACAGCCAGGGAAGCAGCTACTTTGTTTAGAGTTACATGCCAGATGGGGGAGAAAATCCTTCTTACAGAACAGGCAAGGGGTACTAAATCCCCTAATATGCTGGGTAACCCAGTTAGCTCCATTTCCCCCTATCCCTCCAGTCTTTCATGCGGTAATAAGCATTTTGCTTAAGAAAAGCTTGTTATCCTAAAGCTTGCCCTTTCTACATTTGGATAAAATTCCCAATTCCCTACTCACCAGAAACAAACAAACAAATAAAAAGATTTCAAAATGTTGACTCTTTCCTACTAATTCAGACTAGTTAGTCTGTTTCAGCAGCCTGTAAACAAGACAGTTTGCAATATGTCTCTAAAGACTATTCTACCTATTAAAAACCATTACAGTACAGTAAGGGGTGAGTACCAATCCACAAGGGAAAGGCTTTATAACAGTCTCAGTCGAGACTTCATAAGTCTGAGACTTCATAATTTAATGAAGCTGAATTTCCAAATGCCTTTTATAATATATATACTAATTGCTTCAGTTAAAAAGATTCTTTTATCCAGTCTTTATAGAAATATATATTTTTAAAAGTGGTTAGAAAATAGAATTATTGTTTGCAGTCAGCTGATAACTTCAGCAAACACCAGTATTTTCCATGAAAGAATCCTGAATTAGAAGGGAAACAGGCATACTGGCCTAACAGGGTTTCATTTCTGTGTATCATAGAACACTGCAGGAATCTCTTAGCTAATCTTTGCAAAAACACTGCTAAACATAAATGCTTCTATTGTAATACTACAGCTATTTTAATTATAGCAACTAACAAAGCTTTGTGTCTTCTGTGCAACCACCCAGTTCATATTTTCAGCAGAAGACATTTTAGTTTTGGAAAAGATAGCTTGATGTCAGGATTTTTAAAAATGTTCTGAAGTTATGAAGATTCCCTGTGATTTCTGTACATTTACAAAATTTATTAAGATATTCTGTGGCTTTATAGTTGTTAAAGCTAACAGTATTTGAACATTTGCTCTCAAAATTAGAAATATCTCTTAAGACAATCTCAAAAGCTTCTTTTTAATAATTAGTACATAATGTTTTCTTCTGGGTGAGTATGAATTTGTGTCAGCTTCCTCTTTTGTTAGTTTGTAAGGGCCAGTTGACTGATACCATAATCTATATTAAGTGTTCTAATTTAAGAAGCCATATATTTGAAATATCGGAAAACATATTAACTTTTAAATTCAAAGTGATGAATGAAAGTCCAGTGGGATCTACAGAGTGCTTAGAGAAAAGGAGAGAGAAGACATGTAGGTAGATGTCTGAAAAGAATTTAGGAGACTAATTTAGAGCACTCCTAGGTTTGTATTTTAGACCCCTCTTTTTTAAAGAAAGTTTGCATCCACAACCATGACAAAATACAGTCATGTGTTACCTGAACATTCAGGCTTACACAAAGAATGTATTTTAAAAATTTCTATTTTAGAAATGTCTTTTCTTCCTAACCTGCATTTAGTGTTGTCGAGTAATATTTATTGCTTTTTTAAGCTTGTTGTTGTTGATTTGAGTGACTTCTTTCATACATTTCCACCAGCCACTGCACTTCTAAGGCCTTAGGAAGGTCTTTAACCTTCTTAAAGAACCATCACAGGGTATTGTGAAGACTTACCTACCTAGAAGACTGAACTTGTGCACTTGTGCATTTAGTGTAATAAACCTCAAGCAAATAGATTCCAGCTCTGTTTTACATAATAAATTTTCTCTTAATGGGTAGGAGTTATTTTAGGTATGTGTTATTCTGAACCTAGGGACTTATAAATCCAAATATCTTAACACTGTAATGATAGAAAAAGCACTGAAATATTTTTCCTCTATAAAGAGTAAACACAAAACACATTTCTAACTCTGCAGCTTCCTAATATCCCAAGAGAGATTTTCATCATTAGCATATATATTTCTTTTCCAGCAGCTGTGGTAGGACAGGTAAAATGCACATTTGTTTCCAAAATCTCATTACTGCAGCTCTAGTAAAGCATTCTCTGATGGCCACAATTTTGAACTTCTACTAAATGATCAGTCATGACAAGAAGCCCTTTAATCAGAAGCAAATTACAACAATGATACTACTTAGCTCGTGTGTCCTTTCTGCCCCTTTCACCTCTTCCCCCAGCCACTAATATTCCCATGGTTTTCTTTGGCACATGCCATAGATACTTCATTATTTCCTGTTCTTCATTCCACTATAGACTTTGGGAAAAGCTCTCATTTACATTGCATGGGTATAAAACAAACCACCAGCAGACAGGCAGTTATTGTCAGCAACCACTTGCATCTGTATATTGAAATTTACACTTCTGTCTGAATTGTGCAATGGTTTAAAGTCAAAAGGGTATTCCTTTGGTCATTGCTACTGCCAAGGAAAAGTTTGTATTCTAATATCTCAGAGCATTTTTCAATGAACTACAGAAAAGTCCTTTCATTAGGTAAACTTGAAGTTTCTACAGTCATTTTTTTTCAATTCAAAAGTTTTGTGCAACAAATAAATGAATGAGCATTTAGAAAAAAAAAAAGTGAAAATTTCCTGTTTCTTTCAAGCTTATTCATTCAATATAAGATAGGGAATTCACAACAGAGAGAGTGAAAAAATATCCACCAGCCATGGACCACACATGCAAACAACATATCCATCTAATGTAATCCAGCAATTTCACTTGCCTGTACCAGATTATCAGGGAGAAGGTATAAGAACTAGTTATACCTAAAATAATCTTGGTATAGCCTCCCATTTTCCAACTGCCAGCAATTTACAGACTTTTTGAGCAAGAGGCAGCATCCTGACTACGGTGTCGACCAGGCACCAGTGAGCCCACCCTGCATGAGTGCATCTTACCCTTCAGCTACTTGACCTACAAGCTGGGCACAGAAGAGAAGACAGAGGATGGCAAAAGGGAAGATGAATGCAATACAGAACTGCTTCCCAGAGAGACAGCTAAAGCTGGCAGGAGCTTTGAAGAGACATCGGAACACCACTGATGTGAAAATTGGGAGCTACACAAGGTCTTTTTAGCCTTTAATCTCTGCTCTCTGTCAGCTTAACTTCAAAACTGTTTTATCTCCTGCACATGCAGGGTGGATGGCAGCCAGAGAGGAGGTACCAAAGGCCACTGAATCAAGGGTTGTGCTGATACAAACACAAAACCAGCAGGATTTAGGGCCCTCTGCTGAGGTGCACATGAGACGGATGGAAACATGCAGGAAATAAAATCCTGAAGGAAGAGGATGCTGGTGCTAGTTAGTCACCAACTCCTCACATTGTATTTTATCATCATATTCTGACCCATTACTTATCACTTTTAGGACTGTAGCATCTTATGAGACAGTCTCACTTTCATCCCCCTAGCCTAAATTTAGACCTTTAGGCTATCTCAAGTAAGCCCAGTCAGTAGACAATAGTACTGCTGTATCTGAGTCAACTGGTCTAATTATTCCTTATGGCTTAGCAGGGATTTCAGACATTCACAGCTGCTTACACAAGACATCGCCGTTTTAGTACAAGAAAACATAGTGCTAAAATTCCACGTGATTATTTCAGCTCGGGCTGGTATGCTGCTGTTTTAAGACTGGTCACATATTTGCAATTCACCTTGCCCTTCTGCGTCCCTGTCCTCCTCATCCTAATCACTGCTTTTATAACTCATGTTGCTGTTTGCCCCAAGACTCAAAACACACCCAACTATATGGTCGGTAAGTCTGTCAGCTGGAATTCAGATATAAGCACCTCAGAAAAGATTTGCAACTACCTTTTGTAACAGCCACACTGTTCTTCAAAAGCAGTTCAACCATGCTGTTCTCTCTGATTTAGGATTTTTCTTCACATCTTATTAACATAATTCTTTTCTTACTATATATGTAGATAAAACCCTTACAAAACTCCTCTTTTCTCCAAATAACTGATGTTAAAAATTCATAATTTTTATAAATATATTAGCCTACTTCTTTTCTACTTGGTAACATTATTTTCTGTTGGTGCTTGTTAGTCTTAGATTTTTGTGCATTTTCCTTGTCTTCATTGTTGTTTTCGTTGCTTCCAATCATCATTTACATTTTAATTAATTAGGGTTTTTTTTTTGGATATTTTAATTTAGATCAACCATTACAAAATCCATTACATTTGAGAATTAAGTTACTGAATAGGAACATCTGGGAAGAATATAAAGCACATATAAATTATCCCCTCATTTGTCTTTCTGTTTTCAAAAGGGTAAAACTGCAGAAAGGATTCTCAAAACAAGGACTTTTAAGAACAGGATTACACTTTGCTTTCTAAGTATTAGCTCTGGATTAGTTCTTGAGATAATTAGGATTGGAGAAAAAAGTCCCAAAAGATTAAACAATACAATTATCAGTCTTTTCCTCTGCCCTAATAGCAACTAATGAGCAGTTTTCTGGGATAATAGCAACTCTTATTCTAAACCCACAGCATAAAGTGGGAGTGAATGTTCCTGGTGAGCAGTTAAAAGTAGAATTAGATTCAGGAAAAAAAAAAAAAAAAGGAAAAAAAATTATCCTTGGGAGAATTTCTCCATTTAAGTATTGGGAGGAAATATGAAGTAGAATAGAAGAATGGTAGAGATTCATACTTTTTTATTGTTTCCCATGGCTGAAAAGGACACTCAGAGATTGGGAACTGATGCTGAGATGGAGGCAAATAGATGGAGTCAACACTACAAAGCTAAAATTTGTTACCAACTCAGCATCCAACCATTTGCAATATGAAAATTAATCTCTGCTGGAATGAGCATGTTGTGAACAACCGTAAGTCGCTGAAAGCATTTATAAGTGTTCACACACTTCTGTTCATTAGAAAACAACACCTAACTTGGTTACCCCAGCAGAATATGTCATGCCTTAAATGTATGCATAGAGGTAGAAAAGAAAAAGTTAAAACCCAGCATTTGGCCTTGCCTGTGTGGGAAAGCTTTCCCAGTATATATTATGATATGACTTTATGTCAATAATTAAGGCAGGAAAACCATGTGGCTTGTGGCATGAACTGCCATATTTTGTTTTGGCTTATCCTGTGTCATTTCAAGAGGAGTTTTAGTATGCACAGCTGTGCACCTTGGCTCCAGTGGTAATTATGCTAGTATAACTGACAAACTTTTTCTTGAGGGCAAAACCTTGGTTTTCCTAGATCTAATTCACTGGGAATAGCTATGATTTCATGCTGAAACAGTCATCCCAATAGATCTTGCCTAAACAGCATTTTAAACTATCTGCTGGGACACGTTAACGTACCTCTTGAATGTACCATTGTGACCATTCCAATCAAATCACAATAAAGTAATTCGGTGAATAGCGTTGGTGTGATGCCCTTCCAGTACTGCAGTCCTACTCTTCCTGTGGGCCTCAGCAGATTTGTGCCTGCTTGGATGAGCAGTGAGATTCCGCATGAGGGGGTGATACCTTGGTATTAACAAGTCCCCTTTTCCTCACAAAGAGGAAAAAAAACTCTCTCCATTTCTCTGGCAATTAAATGCCACTGCATATTTTTCTTATACATTCGATATCCATCCTTCAACCTTTTCAGGCTTTCCAGTGTATTATACATGTTTCACTAGATCAGCCTCTGCTCTCTTGCTTTTGACATTTCAGCATAAAGAAAACATCAGTTGCCAGCCTTAGCCTTCCTGTATTTTTTTCTTCTCTGTGAGCAAGTCATTACAGTATGTCTGATTACTAGGAACAAGGAACAAACATTTCCCCTCTGTGAAGAACAGGAAACAGTGTTTGGAGAACAATCAAGTCAATTCTCCATGGAAAAAAAATGTAGCAACAGGGGAGAGGCTTGAACTTTTTCCAATTAAAAAAAAAAAAAAAATTCATCTGAAGAAGAGGAAATCAGCTTATATATTCACCCAGTCTGACCTCTTTTCTGATGATGTATTTAATTATAAAGTATATTTAAATACCAAGTATATCAATGAAAGGAAACCAAAACACTAGGAGTTTTAGACTAAGTATCTTGCTTTCATCTTGTGAAATCCTTGTTTACATCTCTCTGCCATTGTAAATTAAGTTTTCAGCTGAACATGAAAAAATGCACAAGATGCTAAGAGAGGCCGTTCCCCTTCACAGAGCACACAGGAGCATGCACTGCCACCTGCTCACAGCTGTAGCTTGCATGGGGGAGTTAGCCTGGGAAATAACATCAGCAAAAGCAAAGCGACTGCTCTGACCGCAGCCCAGCTGCGATCTTGTAAACATCAACAATTCTCTTCTCTGGTTAGAGGTTTTCATTTTCTTCTGTATTTTTTTGTTTATTAAAAATCAGAGGAAAAAAAGGGGAGAGGGGAGGCAGGGAAGAGAGGAAACATGCGCATGGCACTGGCACATGCTCTGGCCTATTCACTGATTTTCTTAATCTGATACAGTTTGTGGTCACACACGTATGTATGCCTCATGTCTCATCCTGTCGCATGTCATACTCCTGACTTTTGTTGTATCACATAGTTCTTCCATTTAGATACATAACTAATTCTTCAGTGTGGGGCACTATGCAATTTTGTTGCCCCAGCAGCTCAGAAGACAGAATATTGTTCCCATTTTGGCCCAAAGGGAGGAAGTAATAGATGCCAATTTTTAACTGATGAACAATACTTCCCTGTGTGTCAGCTCAGACATGTGGTTTGTGCATCTGGGAGCTAAGCACAAAGTTTGAATGTTCCCACTCGCACCCCACACACCAGAAATTTGATGGAAATTTTTCTCTGCTCTGTGCTGTACAACAGCTGCACTGACTCGCTCAATACTGCCATTAAAAGCCTTGGGTCAGCTCAGCGTGCCCTCTCTGGCCCCAGAACAAGTGCCATGAGCACACCATAGTCTCGTAACATCACATTTCAAAAGAAAATGCAAGTTTACCAGTATATGCAGCAATGATTTTGCCAGAGCTAATAGTTTTAGTATCAGTTTTGCCAATTTTTGTTTGTTTCCCAAGTCATTGAGCAAGAACAGTAACTCAAGGAAGGGATCATTCCCTTCTGTTTTTAAAGCATATTCCTAGGTCTTTTGGCTAGGAAAAAAGGGTAGAAAAAATGAAGCAACCACATTTGTTGGAGCACAGAAACAAGAGGCCACGGGAAAGAAGCAAATGTTTATCTGTCATGTTTTTGAATTCACTGTTTTCCGTCTGAACTCATGATTTCCATGGACAAAGCCATGATTTTTAGAAAATGGCAAGTGCTCCTTGCAGTCCCTCTGCACACTTAAAGCTGACACATTTCCAATGTTGAGCTCCCAGACTCCAGGCTTGCTTGACAGGAGCAACGTAGCCGTTCTGACCTTGCCATGCCCAAAACCAAGACACTAAGAAAGGGCAGCAGGAATGATGAAAGATGAGAACTGCTCATTCTAAGGAGAGAAATGCACATGGCAAAGGCATATGCAATGAGTAGTGCCTGTCAGGTACAAATTCCTGCTCAGAACTCACAAAAGACTAAGAAAATGATATTCTTTGAAAGGCTGCACACTTTAAAATTGCCATGAACTGATAACCCATGAAACTCATTGCTATTACATGCTACAGAACTTATAACACATCAAGAAAAAGATTAGATGCATAGGGGGAATTCAAACACTGGCATGGGCAAGGACGCAAAGAAGGTGGGTAGAATTTGACCTGGTGAGTAGGAGGGGACAAAGCAGTACCTGCAGTATGCAACAGTTATAGTTTTTCACACAGAAAATAATGCTTCATTGGTGCTTGCCAAAGGCACTCAGCCACCACCTGACATCTGGCTGAGAGCTCATTGATTAATATGTGTAGAATAACCTTTCTGGCACATTTCTTTAAAATTACTGGTTGCATTGTAGCTGTGTTTCAGATTTTACTCTCTTTAGAACCAGACAGTCTGTCAAATGAGGTCAGCAAATAATATGTTTACTGAATTTCATGATGTATTAGAATGCCATTATTCAAAGGAATGTTCTCAATGGTTCATTCAGCTCTGGTCAAGGCTCTGCCATATGGGCTGTTGTTCACTGAATTTGCAAATCCTCCTACACATGCAGCAAAATACCATGGCATCACAAGAACAAGTTAACTTTATAAATCTCACCACCTTTTCCCTTTCCTTGAAACACTGCTGCTATTGTCTTATTTGCAAAATTCCTCTTGGTATATAGTGATATTTAGTCCCAGCATACCACTGTGGTGCCACAGAGATCTTAACTTTTTCAGTTTGTTTGCAAAATTAACATATATATAGCAATTAAGCTTACGAGTTACTTCTCAAAATGTTTTTTGTCTCAGATTCTGGTATCTGGGGGCTAATTTATACAATGCAAGGAGCAAGTTCTGTCAATAGTTGTCTCACTGTTGAGCAAAAGATTGAAAACCTTATCTTAGAGATTTAGCTATACATTTATCATGAAATAATATGGGAACAGTCTAGCAAGTTATAATTAGCATTCATTAATCATGGAAATGGCTTAATTTCTCTTTTCACATTCCATCCAGGTTTTAATGCATATTATAGACTGGATTCCATGTACTTTGTGGATCTTTTCTGCTTTAACTCATTCCACTTGTACATTTAGAGTCAAAAAAAAAAAAAGTATACAAGTTGGCAATTGTACATTCCTTCATAACTCCGTAGAAGTACTAAAGAAATTACGTATTACCCAAAAAGCTGACTTTCCACTGGCTGTGGAAAAGTATTTCTAAATTAACCTTACAGCAAAAGTCATTGACCTTCTATTTCACACTGTGAAGATTTACTGCTGGATGTGCAACCCTTTCAGACCAGCAGAATACTGAATCCACTGACCAAACCTATTTTTACAATAACGAGCCTTGTTCGTTCTGTACCTCCTGCCAAGTGTCAAATATATCTTGCCTCTTTGTACGGTACAGCATTAGGGCTATCTATTGACCTGCGTATGAGGCAACCCTTAGTGAAAACAATATCAAAATGATAGTGACACAAACGCTGTCACCGTTTCTAGTCTGTCAGTGTTTCCAGTCTGAGCCTGTTGATTTTGGCACTAACACATGATAGAATTTGTCACAGGAATACTCCATAAAATGTCCTGGTAGGGGAGACAGTGTTTGCATTTGGTGTGTTAGGGAATTGAAGGTTAGTAGTGAGATCCAAAGAGAGATAAATGGTCATAATCTTTGCTAGCAGTGTTATGAATGGTTGCAACATTGCAATTGGCTAGCACACCCCAGAGAAAAGGGTGTTTCAGGACTCAGGACCTGATATGAGACTTGTAGAAAACACTTAGCTGTTGGTGGAAGTGAGAAGGCTAAGATGCTGAATGAAGATGCCTAAAGATGCTGAATGGAAGAATTTCAAAGGTAAATTTGACAGCGGAGTGGCAAGCCTGAGTGACAAGCTGCCTATTGATGTTGTCCACAGTGACAGACAAGTTGTCTGTGAGGATTCGAGAAAAAAGATAAAGATCTTCACTGAACTGCTGGCAAGAAATCCATGAGATGGTATCAGAGAGAGAGGCCAGTCAAAACAAACTAGAGGCTTGGTGTTTCAAGCCAGTTTAGAAAATGCAGACAATAAGGAACTGTTTGAAACAATGGTGAACTTTCAGATTCTTTTTATAGTTTGTCTTGATTTTTTTCCCAGAAGAACAGCATGCGATCTTGGTGTGAAAAGTGGCACACAGAAGTGAAAAATTCCTACATTTATGCATGTTCAAAGAAAACAAAAGGGAAATGAATTCATATGTATTTGGTGCTAACTTCTAAGCAAGGATGACCCATCTCTAGAAGGAGTTATTAAACACGTTATGATTTCCTTCAGCCTCCTGTTGGATTCCTTCAGACATGTAGTGTATCTAAATCTTAATGTGTTTTACTATTTACTCACTATCATGACTGAAGATCCTTCTATAGCAAGAACATTACTTCACCTTAGAAGCCTTTTGATAACAGCTGTTTCCAATATTTTTCTTGTTTTCCCTGCCTTTCCCCATCTTAGGTTTGACTTCAGTCCCATATCCTCATTTTGCAGTGCCAGGATATGTGAGGAAAAACATTTTATATAGGGCAGCTGGAGCGGAAGAGGAGATAGAGACAATAAAGCTCAACTGAAAGGCTGGGAGGGAAAAGAAAGCTTTATCTCCTAAATTCTTTTGCCTTAAAAAAATTGCACCTCGAATTTGCCTTAAAGGAACTACATCTCCGATTCCACTGGTGAGCATGACTGCCAAACACAAGCTGCTGTACCCCCTCTTGCCCCAATGCATACACCCTTGAGCCTTCCCTTCACTCCTCCACAATGAACCCCAGTGTCCTCCCATTTCACTGCCTTCTCCCAGCAGAAACTTACAGACTTACGTGTTCTCCCTACCTAAACAAGCTTCCACTGGAGAAGAATGACCTTGCCTGAGCTACCCTGTGCATATGCTATATTGTGTACATGCTGTGCTTGGCCTTGCACTTGCCTGGTGACCATGTGGACTTGACTGGTGGTCACTGTGCTGCGGGCTGAACCTCATTTCACTGGACCTGCTCTATCCCTCCTGGGGAGGGATGGGGACAGCACTCTACTCCCAGTGGCCACCCTCAGCTCATGGCTTGCCTCCACTTCCACAGCTCCCTGACAAATGGTTAGGATGGTCTAATCTTCCAGTGTTCCTCCACACCGCTTTCCTTGTTCTTAGCAAATCAATTCTTTTTCTATAGCAGGTATTGGGGACCTGCCCTTCAACACAATGTATTCAACTGAGTTGTGTCAATACCCTTAATCTTGCTCTTTATGTTTTCTACTTGGTTCTATTTTTATGTTAACTCTATGAAAGTAGCCCAGCCTAAATAAACAATCCCATACATAATCCTTATCCTAAAAAAGATAATTGTTTCCCAGTTCCTTTGTGGCTGGATGGTTACACAGATGGTGTGAATGTCCTTCTGTATGTAGATTTTGGCTCTGGCACTGTTTGTCACAATTGAACACTCCTGTCCCACTATGTCTCCTTCATTTACATGAAATTGTTCACTGGAATTACAAGGTCACACATTCAGGGTCTCCTTCCTTTTCCAGAAGAGCAAGAGACTCAAGAAGCATTACTGATCACTTCTGCTTAAGCGAGGGAGTTTTCAAGGAGTTGCTTTATGGTGTTCTTTTTCCAATTGCTGACTTGACTCACCATGCTCCATTAAGACAGTCTTGTGTCCTAAACGAGCCTCAGAAATGGAAAATTGTGTCTTACAGTAATTTAGACTCCCCCCAAAAGAGAAGATTAATTCCTATAGGATATGTGCTGGCACAGTTCTGAGCAGCTGGGCTTGCACAAAGCAGCCTTTTTTTCTTGATTCTTTGATTCTGGCCAAGTTTTGTCCCTGTCCATAAAAATTGCCTGTATTACCCTGAAAATAAAAGCTCGGGAATTGAGCCTTCCCTGACCTGATCTGGAGGAAACATTAAAAAGTTCATTTTGTTAAGAAACATAATTAATTAACGCTCTTAAAGATCATCAGAAAAACTTTGTTGAAAAGCATTTGAAAAAGCAAAGGAGGCCTCAAAAGTGCTGTTACTCACTGTCCACTGCATGGCTATTGCCTATTATGATTCTTTGGGAGTACTGTGCAAATCTGCTATGTGAAACAGTTGCACAAGAGTACTCAGTTACAGGATTTCCTAATATTCTCCAGCTTCATTCTGGAGAACTACTAAAAACACTGTTACTGTGGTTTTCCAGGATACAAAGCTAGGTTTGTAGCATCATCACATTGCCTTTGGAAATGCTGGAACAGAAGCCAGGCTGCCCTGTGTCCTAAACAGAGATGCTCATCCTGTATTAGAAAGTTATTCTGCACCAAGGCTTAATTTTAAAAACAATCTCCCTTTGTTGAGTAATGAAAAGACTAAGGGTTAAGAGTTTATTTACTTTTCAGTTAAAGCTTTCGTCCTCTTTTTTGTTTTGTTTTCACTGAGGTCAACTTGAAAATGTTTATAAAGTTAGCTTGGAAAGCTCAAACAGTGATTTCTGCATGGCTGAATTACAGAAAAACAAATGAAACTAACAGAATCTACCATAGTTATCTATCTGTCGTCTTGTTTGCTGTTTGTTTTTAATAGCCTATCTTCAAATTATTGCTCTATTTTGAAGTGTACCTCTCTTTTGAGCAATGGATTTTTAATGTTATCTATCAAACATTTGTTATATAAGATCACTAATTTTAATCTCAAAATTGTATATATTTCAATCCCCCACCAGCTCTATTTGATGAAAATATGAACAATTGAGTTTAAGGACTGTAGAAGAAGAGGTTAAGGAAACATTCAATCACAATGTAGAAAGAAGTATAAATATCAGACATATGGTTCCCATTATCATAGTAAGCATCTTGATTTTCGAGCAAAGCAGTTTACAGAAATAGGCAATAGCTTTTAAGAAAATGTTTTTGCTTTTAAGAAAATGTTTGATAATATTTAGACAAATTGAAAAAATGGGCAAGAACTCTAATCATAACTGCAATGGTGCCTGCACTGCAATTTCTAGTGTGATTATTCTTATCATAACAAGGCAATGAGTAAGCAGGCAAAAGTCACCATTTTACCAGCTGTGAATCAAAGTACATAAGGAAATAGGTAAAGGCATGGCTATCCAAATGATATTCATAAGAATTAGACACTTAACTGATACATATCTGTGCTTTAGAGATCTCTTGCATAGAGATATTCAGGGCACCTGAAGTGGAAGAGAGACCCAAATACTTGTACTTGAGATGGACAACCATTGCCACAAACCCATAACATAGTCAGGTCTTTCTGCCAAGGTTTTGTATAAACATGCAATTATCTTGCACCCCGCTTTTGGGCAGTAGCAAAATGCTGTGGAACAATTGTCTAAAAAACAAAGCCAGACCTCAGACAAACTCTACGTGCAAACTGAATCCTAATCTGAGCTAAGGACTGTTTCCAAAGCTCTCATAAAAAACATCTAATTAAATGTAATTTTTAGAGTGCTCTGTTTTTTCAGTCCATCACATTTCATAAATTTTCTTTTATGTATGTGAAATGTTTTGGGAGTATGAGAACTTTTATACATTTGAAGTTTGAAGCTGTATCAAAACCTCAGGAAACAGGCCCATTTAAGAGGAGATACTTCTGTGTAGGTGTAGATAAACTATCTGACAGACAAAATATCGGCAAATCTGGTGTTGGGCCTAAGCATTGATGTTCCTGATTTTTGAAACACACTTTTGTCTGCTTTCAGAGATACAATAAAATATATTTGCTACGAGAAAGTTTCTGTCCCTAGAGATATAGGAGAAGAAACCCACAAAAAGAGTAGATGAAAGGGAAATTGATGTTGACAGGAGCCAGTGGAAGCACACAGGGCTTCGGTAACAGCCTTCTGGTCTTCTGGGGGCTTTGTTTCACAATCCGACACCCTCCCAAGACAATGAGCTGGCAAGCATCACCGGTTCCAGAATTTGGCTCCAAATTAGAGTGGCGTAATTACTGATTAATGTTCTTTGCTGGAAATTAATAACTGCTTTGCATCTCTCAGAGAATGGATTGAAATCCTTTCATATTTTACAAGTAAATTAAAGCTGTCTAATTGGATTTCAACTTCAGGAATTACAGGTATCCACCTGCACATCCTGTAATGATGATTTTAAAGCTGATTTGAGGCCATATTGTCGTATGCGGGCATATTGTCATCATCCCATTGATTCTCTTTCAAAGCTGTTATCAGATCCTGTCAGTCAGGTGTAAATCACAGAAATCTAGGAAGTACTTTGCAGTAGTAACATTAGATTTTTGAAATATCTTCTAATTAGTATTTTTTTAAAAAAATATCACCCTCACAAAGTGAGAAGTTAAAGGGAATCCAACAGTTTCAGTGTGTCATACTTTCACAAAAATGAATCTAAAATGACAAGGTAAGTAATGCACATTTTAAGAACTTGCTTTTTACATCATTTTCTAACTTACTTTATTTGATGAGATAGCTAAGACTGTCTGTTCATTAAAACAGAAATCAAGCGAATTATAGGAAATGAAACCAGAAAGAAGTTTTATGAGGAGGCAGCATCAGATTTGATGCTCACTTCTGCCCTTTGTTTCTTTTTTGCTCTGTTGCACCAGGCAGAAATAATATGCATTTTAAAATTGAAAGAAGTTTGGCTCTCAGGACTCATCACGATGGTCACATACATGTTGTCTGTGTTGATTTCACAATAAGCAAGAAGAAAGCTTTCACTTTCCAGATCCAGTTTGATCACTCTGAAAAATTTTAATTGTTCAGTTTCCCAACATCTGTGTGTTGTAAGAAAACTGACCCATAGAAAACTGAGCTTTCTCCAAGAAAAATGACTAATTTCCAAATCTGTTTCATTCATTCATCTTTGTCTTAATTATATTTAAATTCAGTTTGCTGCATTATTTTAAACACCTTTTTGTTTGTTTGTTTCATTTTATTTTTTGCTTTTATTGTCTACCCAGTGAATTTCTTAATGATATTATTCTACATTGGAAATCAGAGGTCTAACACACCATGCTGGGAAGCACAGATTATCCTGACTCTTGCATGCCTGAGCCAACAGTTACCATATTCCCTAGGATTGCTGCCACAAGGTCTTCAGGGAGTATTCTTCCAGATTTTAAATGAGGAATAACCTTTAGTTAAAACAGAAGCATCCAAACAGATTAGATATCCTGTTTTAGCTGGAAATGTATTCTAGGCCAAAATGATTTGGGGATCTTTGTTTTTTTGTTGGTTTTTTTTTCTGACAAATATTCTTCTATACTTGTTCCTTATTACTTGGCATCTCAAAACTGCAGCTTTATGTAACAGTTAGCATGTCCAGTTTAGTAGATTTGGAAGTGATTATGAAACCTGAATCGCTAGAGAACTTTCCTCAGACAAAAATTCATGATAGTACATATTTGTGTGAATTCAGAGGTGAATGATTTGTCAGAAAGCACTAATGTCCTTCCTCACAAACCATATTAGCAATTTCAAATCTGTCATATCCTTCCACACAGGAGGCTGTTAAATTGGTTTTAATGTAAAAACAACAAATTGTACTTGAAAATTGTGTGGAATAATACTTAGATTGCTTTCTAAATGAGAAGTATTAATAATATGACATGAACCACAAGTGAAAACTTCACGTGTGGATAAAGGTATGATTTGTTCATTGGTGCTTTTGCAAGACCCTTGGAGAGCATTGAGAAAATGTCTCTGATGAGTAGGTTTTGTATCTGGCATTAATGGAAAGATGTGTCACACCATGTCCAGTCTAGAAGTTCATCATTATCTACTGTGCTTCTGGAAAGTTATTACTTATTTTAGCAAGTATAGAATATACTTAGGGATCATTAAACATGCTGAGGAGCTAAAGTTACTGTGAAGAATTTGCTTTTAAAAAACCACCAGTATAAATAAAAATCAGAAACCCATTAGGAACACATAAGAAGCTAATGTAGATAATTCAGAATTTCCATCTTTTGTGAAGTCATCCCCAGGGGTGTATTTAAGCATTGTTAGTATTTAGGGAGGAGCTGGGTAAATGGAGAGAACCTAGATACAACCTCACATTACCTAATCTTCCATTAGCTATCTTCTTTCCAAATTAGCCCCTTCTTTCCCCATGATTCATGGTGTGAGAGATGTGCCACAAAACACAGCACGCTGACTGGGCAATCTCCTAACTTAGCCAGAAAGAAATGTTGAAAGCTGGACGTCTTCATGTGGACTGGAGGAAACCACCTATTTCCATTGGGATTTAACAGCTGCAAGCTTCACCGGAGTGGTCCATTTCCAGAGAATCCTAATTACAGCACAACTGTGCGTTGGAAAAGCACCCGGACTGAAGTCCTCCTCTGTTAAATAGTATTTAGCACTAGGTGTCCTACATATAGCTGTCCTCAACTCAAATAGGAACCACTACAACTGTGGGTTCCTAGTTTTCTGAAATAAATATTGCTGAATCTCTTTTTCTGAACCTGTTCCAACTGGCACTCAGAAAACTACCATTCACTAGAAAACTTTGTAGGTCAGAGCATGTCTTTGAAATGCAGAGAAATCAAGTTCTGGTCTCTATTATATTCGTCATCCGTATAAATACTTGGTTCCACTGGGCTGTAAACACAACTCAATAGCAGACTAAAGGCTTAGGTTTATGGAAATTTCTGTAAGCAGAAGAAGATTTTTCTCCACTGAAAATTATCAAAGTTGCATAATACATGCTTCATTTCAGTCCAGAAGGCTTGAACAGATCTTGGTGGTAGCTCTACACCAAGCAAGAAGTCATAAGCAAAGCTTGGGAATAGAATGAATAATTACAGAAGTTTCCCTGGAACTGGAGGTCAGGTTTGAGCTTTACTGGACTCAACCTCTGTTCCCATTAATGCCAATAAGGATTTTGTTATGGACTGAAACATACTCAAGAACGGGGCAAAATCTAGCAAAATTAACCATAAAGGGTTCTGCAACATAATCATGTTGTGGCTCCAAGACTTGAGGCTGTTAGAGTGGTCCCCAGGGATGGAGTGCCGGGGAGAGGAGTTGGCCATGTGAGAAACGGTGGCTTCACTGGATCCAGCAGTGAAAGTCATCCAAAGTGCAGGACTTTTCCAGGCTTTTGTCATCACGTAGTGACAGGAAGGATGATAGCTCATAAAAACTTTTGTTTGAGGAAATTCTCTCGATTTTCTTAAACACTCATCCAGTCCTTTAACAGGACAATAGCCTTGATAGCGAGCTCCACAAGTTGTTTTTATAAATCTGAATGAATATCAGATCACATTTTCAGATTTACACTTTATGGAGCACAATTTTCTCTGATGATTTGCAGTGCCTTCTAACAAGGCACATTTACACAGCTTTTGGCAGGACTTTCCCCACCGAAGGGGAAAAGTGATTTATTTTTCCTTGCTAATTACACTTGTAACTATACTTAAAATCAGGGAAAGTGAACGGGCTGAAAAGTTGACCCTAAACTATATGTGGGAGGCAGGGTGCCAAGAAGTATTGAAACACATGTGAGTTGTGTTTTCTTAGCAGGAAAGGCAGCAATTGTGAAAGCTCGAGGATATCTCCACTGAGTGGTAAAGCTGACAGCAGAAAATCAAAGAAATCTTAGCACTAAGGCAACAGTGTAACAAAAAAATATGCGTCAGCTCTCCATGGCCATGCAGATTATTGCTGAGATAAGACTGTGATAGAGGTTAAGAATTCTTTCCCAGTATGGTGTTGATATTGCAAAAGCTTTAATCTGTTGTTCTTTGCCTTTTGGATCTCTTGCTGCAGAACACAGACACTACCAAGTCGACAAAAGCTGTGTTTGCACATGATGGCCACTTGCAAACTAGCATTTTAAGTTCAAGTTTAGACATATGAGCATGCAAAGCAAAATGAAGTGGAAAGCTATGATTTTAATGGGGATTTAATCTCTTTTGTTCTTTGACCTTTTGTGGCTCTCAGAATGCATCAACACTTCTGTCGCATGAATTGCCTTGTTGGCTTAGTTCATGCTGATTCAGCCAAGCAGGCATTCAAGTGCGTCTAGAAGTGTACATTTTGATGACATTTTGTACTCTTCCTAGCAGCAAGTACTATAAGCACTGCCTGATGGGGTATAAATCCTGTGAATCAGCACAGGCCCCAGCTGAGATCCCAAGCACAGTGATCCCAGCAGCTGGATGGAAAGAGCCTCATACCTCAGTTAGAAAGCAGCTCGAGAAAGCAGCCACTCAAATTGCTGGCAGTGCACTGAGTCTAGGGGAGCCACCGAGCCAGAGGAGCACCTTCTCTTCAGAAGGCCAAAAAAAGGCACTTGAGCAGAGCTATAACAACCCATAATAAAACCTTCCCAAATCTGATTGATAAGAAAATAACATACTGCAGTTTCTCTTTCATAGGCATTTTTCACTCCTTAACAGGCATGCTTTACTTCTTCTTCCCTTTTATGCCACGAAGTCTGCTCGACCAACAGCCCTACAGTGGCAGTCTCCTAGTTAAAAGTGCAACAGAAACTGAGTCTCTGCAAAAGGAACCCTCCACAGAAGGCACGAGCTGACTGAGGCCCTCTGCGATGGTGATCAGGCAAGGTGGAGCCAGCAGCAACTTGTGGATTCGCTGCGTGATGACAGGTCTCACATTCTCTCACACCGGACTCTTCAAAACAACCAGGTTTCTGGGATTTCTTATCACAGTCTATCTCCCTTCTGTGCCCTCCTCTCAAAAATTCAACTATGCCTTAATGGTACACTAAAATAAATTAGGAGATTCTCTCCAGGCATTTGTGTATCCAAGCTGCAATTGCAGATCTGGATATTAGCAGGGATATGTGCTATAACAAGAATATTATATGGAAGAAAAAGGTCTGGTAAGATAAAAATAGGTTAGTTTTGTATTTGAAAGCTGAAAGATGATTGGTACAAATGTTTCACATCACTGGAGATCACAAAAAAAAAATAAAAATAAAAACAGATGAGTGTTTACCAGCTTTAAAAAAGATTTACAGCTTGTAAGGTTCAGGTGCAAAACAAAAACTGCAGGTGTAGTCTTGAGAGTTTTTCATTTAAGTGGCTCAGCTCCAGAGGGAGGAAAGGTTAAATCTATTACATGGGAAGAATCAGCATGATTTAGGAATATCCTGGGTACAGAAACTTAGAGAGCTGTCTGAGTTCAGTAGCATTCATGTCACAGGCCAGTGAGAGCTGTGGGGGTAGAATTGTCCGTGTGATGATGAAAAGAGGTAACAGAATGAGTGCATGGGGGGGGGGGGGGGTGGAGCGGAGCTGTTGCTGCCATGTGGGCCAGAGTATCCTACGCATGATAAAATGCCTTAGATGCTTTCCTCACATGGTGAAATTCTTAAGGCTAGATCTTATATTTAGCAGGACAAATCCTTTTATTCTCCTTCAGCATGATGCTTCTATAAGGCAGCTCCAGCTTCTGTTTGGGTATCGCCACCTCCCCATGTTTACTGCAACTATGCCACAGCTGCCTTCAGAGCATGCTTTGGTCAGTTCTCATTTTAACTTTTTGACTGCCCGTTTCTTTTTATTTTATATTTTCAGAAGTACTGAGGCAGGAAAAAATTAGGTGACCAGAAAAGAGTCTATCTTAGGTATGTGATATACACACATCTATCTGAAAATTAAGACATATGACCTGCTGTTGTTTCGGAATTCCCAGGGCAGAGCAGCTCACTGGGCTGCCAGCTTTTGCCATCTGTCAGACATAGTTCTCACACTTCATAAGGCTGACTTTCACACTGGTGCTATTTTCCTTAACAGTTAATAAATTCCGTCCAAATCTCAAAGTGTTTCACATAGTTAGCTGAAGAATACCTCTGATAAGGCATGCTTGTGTAGCTTAACAGACCTCCGAGGAATGAATGCCATGCCAGCTTTTCCATTGAAGGAAATACAGATAATGATCCTGAACAGTGAATGCTGAAACCATGTGATTAAATAAATGAACGTACTGTAGAAGGCTAGAAAGGAAATAAGTACTGGAACTGAACTAATTTTTAGAGAATGTCAGCCACCTATTGCAAGTTGTATTTCACTTAAATAATTGGTATATGTAGTGTTAAATACAGATGGTACATCACAGTGGAAAAAAATCTGCATTTTGTGTGCATTTCATCTCTTCCAGAAGAACAAAATTCATGGAACTGCTTTTGGAAAACCATCATTAGGCACTAGAAGATTGCCATCTGTTTTCTTTCTTTTCTTCCAGTGAAGACAAAACAGACTCACCACACCCAAGCATTTCCATCCTTCCAAATAAAGATAATTTTGTATATTCTTATACATAAGGAAAAGGCCTGAGTAGCCTACTAGAATGCAGGTTCCTCTCTGTTTGAATCACCTTCAAATATACAAATACATGGGATTCCCCTCTGGGTCACACCCATGGGCCACTTAGCCCAGTAGTACACCTTAGACTGTGGCAATGTGAGATGAGCATATGAACCTGGGGCAATATCTGTAGTCCCTTTCCCAGCATCCAGAATTATTGTATTAGGAATGTTAGAGGATGAAGGCTTGCCTACTCCTTATAAAGTCCATGTGTAGACTTGCTGTCCTTGAATTTGTCTAATCCCCTTTGACTTTCCTCATACTGTTTCCACAATTTCTCGTAGCAGCAAGCTCCAGAGTCGGAGTACCTGCTGTGTAAAGAACTTTCTTTTACCTATTTCTTTAAAAGAGATACTGGTTTCACTGGGTGCTCCACACCTTTGGTATTGCAGGATTTGTTGAATGACACTTTCTGCACTCACCCCATTAATCATTTTCATGATTTTGTAAACCTGAATTACCAGCATCACAGCCTTCCCTTTCACAAACTGAAAAAATCCATCCCTCTCCTTACAAGATAGCCATTTCAGTCCTCTGATCATTTCACTTGCTCTTCCCTCAACTGACTTTAGCTTCTGGAGATGTTGAGACCAGGCTGCACACACAACCCAAGAGGTGGTCTCTCCAAGGTTTTAAATAGCAGCTAAGTGAAGCCTTTACATTAATCTCTAGTGAAGCTCTTCTCCCAAGTTTGACCCACTCGGTTTCATGAGGTTCTTGCAGAGTTCTTCACAATTTCTCATTCTTCATATACCATGGAAAATTAATACCTTTAACAGTGTCATTTTTAAATATAGTTCATGTATTTCATGACAGACCAAAAGAAGATACTGCTGCACAGCTTATTTTATTTTAATTATTGGTCTCAAATGTTTTATTTGGCTAGGGTAGGGCTTCCCACAGAGATACAGGTGGAACAGGCTGATAATCTTCAGGAAAATCTTGTTGATCCTGCTTGGAGCTCACAGATGTTTGTTTAGAGAATTTACATGCCAAGTTCTATATCTGTGCTATACCTCAGGCAACTCTTCATCTTATTTGTCACTCTCCTTAGGTCTCCTTTTGACCTTAGGTCTCAGTCTTCCTGCCTCTGAGAATATGGATTGACCTAACTGACCTAAACTGTTTTATCTGGAAATGGGACAACTCAGCAAAACTGTAATGAATTTACACAAATGTATCTGAGATTATTTAGCCTGAAGTATGCAGTAATGTCCACAAATAAATAATGTTTTCATAAAACAAATCAAATTACTTTGTACAGGAAAGAATGTTTAAAAATGTTTCAACATCTTTGTGTTTCTCATTAGTCTCTCTTGGATCACGAAAAAAATGTAAACTTCAGAGACTAGAAGTTCTGAGGCTACTTTAACTCTGTGTGGGTCTCCATGCCACATAGATTTCAGTGTCCTTCTGCTACTTCTCTACTTGCTCGATGTCTGTTATAAAGTTTACTAGTCATTGATGAGTACTTCTCTTCTGGTATCATAAATGGTCATGGCCTTTTCTGCTCAATGTCTGTGTAAGTTGACATTGTCACCATGGCTAAAGAATACAGTAATACTGCTGATGCAGAGACCAGAAGCTCCACAGTCACAGAGAAACAGCTTAGTTAAAGTCTCGTGAGTAAACAGAAAATATTTCCACAGGAAGAGCTTCATAATATAACTTGGATTGTTTCTCTGAAGACGCAGTTTCAAGGCCATAGTTCTTTTTTAAAAGTATCTATTAATCCATGGAGTACTTTAATATGTATTACAGTTTTGTTATTTCAGCTTAGAGATCTGAACTGAAAACATGATGAAGACACTATTTTATTTTGTATATTCCTGGCCTTCATATGACAAAAGCAGCAGAAAGTCAAACAATCCATTACTTGTGATAATGCCTTTCCTGTTACTATAAAAGGACAAACAAGTTGATTTTTAAAATGCACAAGTTTCAAATGGAAACTCAGTATGCAATGTAAAAGACATTAAAACCCCTCAGATTTGCTATCACTCTGCTGTCTGGCAGTTTAATACAGATACAAACATATTGCTCTTTTTTGCTACAATTGTAAGCAGAAAACTTTTTATATTATATAGATGCATTAGCAAGGGAAGAGTTAATGCTTTGAGAACAAACGTTGCATCCATAATAAAGTTTTGTTTAAACTTCAACTTGCGTATACCCAAAATTGAATTTATGCTCACAAACAATAAAATTATACATGTAAACAGCAAATTGCATAAACAATTCACTCTGTATGACCCAAACTGAGCACTTTGTAGGAAAAAAAAAAAAAAACCTAAAGTATATTATATACATATATATGTATGCTCATATTTGCATACACACACATGCAGGAAAGCGTTCCCAGAATTGCTACTGGAAGCTTGTCCTTTAATGTACCCTAAATATGTATTTCCATTTTTAAAACCATGGAATTTACCTTTCTTTAATACAGTGCATTATAGAATATAGAATATATATATATATAAAATATATAAATATATATATTTGTATGTATAAAGAGGGAAGTTGCTCTCACAGTGCTCCACAAAAGTTTTCATGTCCTCAGCTTCTGAAACGTTTAGGATTATTAACTTGCTGGCAAGCTCCTGAGGAATTTCAAGGCATCTGTGCCTGTGCTACTTATTTTAAGCTCTGTCTTCCAATGTTATGAAATCAGCAAACCCTCTTGACTTTCTTAGTAATTCTATTTTATGTGGTTCTAGCTTTCAGGCAGATTCAAGAATGACATAATCTTCTTTTCCCACCCACAGATTTTGGACTGTTGCTGTTGGTTACACCCTTCCGAGTAATGTGCAACATGAATCTGTCTGATCCCATATGCCCATAAATGGAAGGCAGCCCAGCAAAGATGACTAAAACCCAGTTTCTTGGCTTTCTGTTGATCACCACCATAGGTAGAGCAAGGCCTCTTCATTTTTTTTTCCTGTCTGTTAATATTATTTAGGTTTCTGTGCCGGAATGTCAGTCCAACATCACACTGTTTTAGAAGGAAATGGACTGACTTTTCAATACACTTTACTCCTGTTACCGAGGGGTGAGCAGGTATCTTGAATACAGTAGCAGCGAATAAACAAGCTATACAAAGTTCTACTATTGTGTTTTTTATCAGAGCATTTAAGTAAATGCACTCAAAAAGTAGAGAATTCTCCACTTGAGTAAAATAAATAAAAAAAAAAAATTAGAACTTGGCCAGTATGTACTCATAAGCACTATAGCAATCATACTTTGTATTATTAGCAGTACTGGATTCAAGTACCAAGCTATGTAGCAACAGGGTAAACATCATAAGGAAAAGGCACTTTCTGAAGTTTGTTATCAACATTATTGAATTCAAAACATTTTACAGTCCAGTCCCAATGCCAGTCTCAGCAAGCCGCTCCCGACTTCCTGAAGACAATGAGAGTGTTTGTAGGAGTAGGAAATACAACGTTTTTATACAGCAGAGACAGCAAGGCTTCCAGCTATGCATACCATAATGCTAAGACATGATCATAAGGTGAGAGCAGGATGCAGCATGCACAGAATGCCTTGTCCTAGACCCAAAGCCAGAGTTTCAGAGAAAGAAGTACTCCTTGGCCCTTGGAAAGGGCAATGTGTGCAGCACTGACACAGCTCAGCTTGCCCTGGCCATTTGCCCTGGGCTCATGGGTGCCTGCAGAAGTTCTGAGAAGACATTATATGCCTCTCTGGTCCATATAGGATAGAGGGTGAGACACCTGTCCATCCCCTTGTACTTTCCACAAAATCTAGACATCATTCTGCCCTGCAGATTAGCTCTAATTACAACTTGGTCTCTATGCCTCTGCCACAAAAAAAAAACAAAAACGAAAACAAAAAACTAGTAAAAAAAAACACCATTCCTTTACAAAGGCAATTCATCTGCAGCATTCATCTCCACAAGATCTCGTCTTTACAACTATGTTTTTTCATAACTTGGTCATGCTCTTAAGGACAGCACCATAGTTACTTGGGCCTCTAAAGTTCAAGTCTACCAAAAAACTTTGCTCTAAGCATAGCTTCAGGGCAATTACTCACTCTGTGGCAATTACACTGTTGCTTTAAGAACTGGCATTTACTGCCAGTCAAATTAAAAATGTTCATATCATACTCAAGGAACACTAGTCCATGTCTAGAAGAAATAGCGAAGAATATATAACCTGAAAAGATAAAAAACGCTCGACTTCTTTCTATTCTTGGGTAATGTGTCAACTCTGAAAAAAAATGGTTATTATGAATCAACGAGTTTGCATCAGGATCACAGAATCATAGAATGGTTTGGGTTGGAAGGGACCTTAAGGATCATCTAATTCCAACTCCTCTGCCATGGGCAGAGACATCTCCCACCAGACCAGGTCGCTCAAAGCCCCATCTAACCTGGCCTTGAGCACCTCCAGGGATGGGGCATCCATAGCTTCTCTGGTCAGCCTGTGCCAGGGCCTCACCACCCTCACAGTAAAGAATTTCTTCTTAATATTTAATCTAAGTCTACCCTCATTTAGTTTAAAGCCCTTGTCCTATCACTACACTCCCTATCAAAACTACTTGTTAAAACCCCTTGTTCTATTGCTACACTCCCTGACCAAGAGTCCCTCCCCAGCTTTCCTGTAGGCCCCCTTTCAGTACTGGAAGGTCGCTACAAGGTCTCCCTGAAGCCTTCTCTTCTTCAGGTTGAACAACCACAATTCTCTCCGCCTGCCTTCATGGAAGAGGTGCTCCAGCCCTCTGAATGTGTAGTCTGAGAGGCAGAAAAAGAGAAGGTAGAAGACAGAGTACTCATGGGACATTCTTCATGATCAGGTAGACTGCTATATCATCTCTTGTTCCTCTTCTAAGTTCAGTGCAGGTGAAAGTCATGATTTTCACTCCCAGCAGAGTGTGATAATCCAATTGAACATGTATATAGCAGGAAGAAAACTGTGAGATAGGCTAGAAAACGGGACAAATTGATTGTAACAGTCACCAAAGACTGAAAATCATGATAAATACAATAGGAATTCCATGTGAAATGGGTTGAGAGAATTATTTCTTTCTCTAGGCTCAGGTCAAAATGCAAGCTACAGTAACATCTTTATTTCTGTGATAGAAATTACCTGGCTAATTTGTTACAATATTTTAAGAAAGGGATAATATGAAAACCCAATACGATTCTACTTTGGTGCAATCAAAAAGTCCAAGGCACTCTAAAAGATGGCCTCTCAAGGTAATTGGTAAGTTCTAGGAAGTTTTTACAAATGTATCTGCCCTTTACTGACAGAATAAAATAAAAGATTATTTAGATGGCCAAGCTCTTAATGAGATCTATTTCTTCTAGTAATGCAATTCTTGTTAATAGCTCTTTTGATACTAAGAATGAAAATCTGTTTTAGCTGCAGTGGAATTGTAGTTATTTAAGACATTAAATTCACCAACCACATTAACATGAATATTAAACATTTTAGTTTCTCATAATGACAAACAATAATATTACACAAGCACTTTCAATGATATTTTTTAAATGTTATACACCTTATGGTTTTTTTACTATACATGAAGACAAGAGTAGCTACGAAACCATTCAACTTCTGCCACCATCTCATGGCAAAAAGATCATATATATTCCTTTAGAAAGACAGTAAGAACTTTTTTAAACAGACAGGTAGAAAGTATATGTGAGGACAGACTATATCAGTTGATATTTTACTTTTGGAACAGAGTATTTGCTGGAACAGATTGAGGCTAAGAATCTAAAGTGCTTGTCCAAGCTTCTCTAACAACCTTACCTGTATGAAAACTTGGGGCAAGTCATCAGCTGGAATCATCACCCCACAATGGTCAATCTTAACAGAAAACCTGAGCCTGAATTGCTGGCAAAAGCTGAGCAAGCAGCACAAACAACATTTTCTGTTCTGATTTTAACAATGCTCACATCATTATTGCATCTGCCTTTCGTTAGTATTCTAAAAAATCATGTCAAGAACATTGCAAAAACAAAATGTGTATACTTACTTTAGCAACGTATTTGCACAAAGCTAAAGCTAAATAGCTAAAAAAGAAATAGTAATACCAAAGGATGATTCTGTGAGTAACACCTAGCTAATCAATAGACAGAAATATCAGACAATCTATCCACACATCAGACCAATCCATACTGAAAATAGTACGTTGTAACAAATGACTCATGACAAAGTGTACTCCATACTGTACAGGGAAAAACTGCATTTGTCAAATTAATTATTATTGTTAAAGCCATGCTCTCCTCACTCTGAATCTAAATTTTATTCACATCCAATAGAAATATACCTGCATTTAAAAGAGTTGAATCTAGTCCTTAGATTTCAAAAGATCAAAATAAAATACATTGGGAAATGCTGGAATTTTAGTGTTCTTAATCAAAAAGATAAATTCCTGTACTAGGTATGTTTCAGTATGTAGATGTGATGGCAGTTTTCATCGATGTGTTAAGTGCCTTAAATCTCTGTTCCCATTTAAATTTGCAATAAAACTTTTACTGACTTGAATGATGACAGTAAGAGTAATCCAGACTAATGTACTGAAAATACTGTTGCTAATTCTCAAACATATTAACAGAAGGAGTGTTCATGGTGTGTGCACATTACTACATCATTTATTGTACTATTTAACTTTTTTTCATTTCATTTCACTGGTGACATAGAACCGCACTGTGTTGAGCTGCAGCTGACATTTAAATGATGCTTTTAAGCCACGTAAGACTTCTTATTTAAAAATAAACTTGAAAGTTTGGAAAAATAAAAATTAAATAAGCCTATGAAGTAAATCAATTTTGCTGTCAGTTTTTGCCTCACACAAAAATTTTTAAAGACTGTCCCTCAGAAGCTCATTCATTCATGGGCAATACTTTGGCTCCATGTGCATTTATATAAGTAAGAAGAATTTTGGACCTCCTTTCTATTACATCAATAAGCTTTTCAATTCCTTTCCTGCCTCCTTGGCTCTCCCAGTATACTTTGTCAAGGAACAAAGACTGAAGCAACTTCTCCCGTAAACGCTGGCTCCTCAGCACTGAAACTGCAGATTCAGGGAATCTGGAAAAGCACAAAGAAAATCATCAGTTTTACCATCACTCTGAATTGCAATAATCATGTTGTGGTTTAGCAATTGATCTTATGAATATAGACTGCGACTCAGGAGAGGAAGTCCATGCATGACTAATCATATGCATGTTAATTGTATCTTTTACACAAGTAGAATTACTCATACATTTTTAGACATCCTGTAATTCACAAAATGCTTCATGGGCTGATGATATTTATTACAGTAACTTAGTGTCCCTTGCTTTTTGATTATAGTATGGTAACTCAGAGCAGTGCAAATTGCTTACAGAAGAGGTTTCCACAGAAACAAGTTTACATTAGTGGAGTTCAGACTTTCCTGTGTTACATCAGTCATGCCTTTATAGGTAAGGCATGAATCTGTTCTGTAAGGCCCTGGCAACTTGCAGATGCTACAGGTTGCATCTGCAGATGCAGATGCTAACTGAAAGTGTGTTTAGGGTAAACATAACTAAGCTTCACTGACAAATTAGATCTCCCCAAGGACCTGGCAGAAGAAACCTGGAGTTAATGTAACACTGACACAGTAATAGTATCTGTCACATAGCTTAGGGAGCAGGACAAATCTCTTCTACACCAAGTACCCAGGCACCCTTTGTGAGCAGTACTTTATTCCTACTAAATGCTAAGGAGAGATTTTCCTTCCAACTGCAAAACCAGGAAGAAATTATCCATCTTTTTACAAAACTAATAACTTAAAACTTACTCATTGATTCCTTGCAGTATTTTGAAGTCAAGATTGTCCTCGCTTCTGTCAAAGAAACCATTATTGTCTATAAAGGCCAAATGCCTTCGGTCATGCCTTCTCTGCACTATGTGTGTCAGGTCGACAGCATCCTGATTGCTGCATTTCAGCGTCAGCCCTTGCTGCACGCAGGAATCTTCCTTCAGAGGTTTGAATCCGCAGCAGTTTCTGTCTAGCCGGTTATAGATCTAAAACCAAGCACAGCAGAGCGCCGACTGAAAACAACTTCAAACAATTTGGGGCACAGTGCCACTGTCAGACTTCGCTCACTAACCCAGCTGGCAGGAAAGCAAGCTCAGAACAAGCATAATTAAAGGGAGCAGTGAAATGGCATTAAAGACCTTGTCCCCAAATTTCATATACTGTTAGAAGCAATTTGCCAGGCTACATATTGTATCCATTTGATGGCCATGATTTGTTATGTCAGTAGGCATTCCTTGAAAATAATGGAACAATAGGACTTTGTAACAAGATGGGGAATACAATTCAAGTTTTTATCAAAATGCTGTAGTTTTGTTTTTTTTTTTAATTTTCTCTGTGAGCACAATAGAAATAGCACAACCTGACATACACGAAGGGCCTCTATTTTGTAGACTTTATCAGACTTACACAAGCAAAAAAAAAAAAAATTATTGAAAAGATGAGCAAGAGGAACATTAAGTCAGTCACCAGAACCTACCAAATGCAGGAATGAGGAGTGCATTTCTAAACACAGAGAAGCCTCCGTGAGCTGCCCTGTGGTGCATACTTCAATGACATTATGGCCCAGGCTATTGTTTCACACGCAAATGCTCGCTTATTCATCACACAGCACTTAGCTGGGAGGAATACATCTGGTCTAACTTTAGCGGTGTAAATGCTAAGCATCTCTCCTGACCTAGTCATTTCTGTTTCTTACGTAAACAATGACAAGTACTAGGCACCCCCAGTGCAAAGGATGCCATTTTAGGATAACTGTCTTGCATGGGAAGGATAAATCACTCTTCACAGGTACTTCTACCCTCTGGTGTGTAGATGAGAATAAATGCCCAGCATTTCCAGGGCCCTGAGTGCACAGATAGGCCTTAATTGGCCTAATCAGCCTCACCTGGGACCTCCACACCCACACCTACCCTCTCTCTGCCCACTGGCCCAGGAGCTCTATACAAGTTCAGGCTCAGGCCCTTAGTTCTCCTCTGGGCCTTGCTGTGGGAGCACCTGTTCCTCATCCTGTTACCTGGTGCTCCTGAATTGTTGCTTGGTGACCTTGGAGCTGGATTGCCACCTTGTCTCTGCCTGATGCTCACTGAGCTACCTGAGGGACCCACTGTCATTCCTTCTGGGCTGCCTCTTGGGCCATGGGACCAGCCACGCTGTGTGGATGTCCTGCCCTGGCTTCCCCTGGGGAGCACCCCTGTTCTTGCTCACAGGTGTTTACAGAGCAGAAGACAGGTAAGATGCCTCCAAGGCTTAATGAGTATCTAATTAATGTTTTTTTTTTCCTCTCCTTGTTCACTGTGTGCTGCTAACTCTTAAAACTGCTCTAAGCATAAAAATAATAACACTCATGTAAACATGAAACCTTCTAAAGTTAGTCTAAATTTTTGACACCCCACTGAAATGAAGTGTTGTGACTTCTCATGATTTAGAGCTGTGCTTAAAGTTAGAAAGGCCTCCTATGTTTTTTCATCAGATGAAAGTCCAAGAGTTGTTTGTGTTCTCTTACATAGCACTATTGCCACTGGTCTTGCTGCCAGTGTTTATTTTCAGCTGAGAAAATCCTGAGGAAAGGAATGGATTTCTCTCTCTTCCTTGCTGAGCAGCATTCAGCATCTTCAAGCCCAAGAGCCCCTGTTGTTTGCAGTGTTGTAGCTCATTTCTCATTTAATTTATTCTAAGTTTTGCCAAAAAGTGAAATAGAGATTTACAGACTCCTTTGATGCATAGCCCTAATTTGTCTTCACCACACCTCATTACATGCATTAAATAGATGAGGAGATCATGTTTTTGCAGACAGCCTCTTCATAATGCCTTCTGTTAGTGTTAAGGCAGAACACTGGGATACTCTGGAGCTGATGTTGCAACCTTAACAGTTTAACACTGATTTGTTATATATTTATGTATGTACATGAGTGCTTCAAAACTCCATAATTAAAAAAATAATTTTTACTTTTAATGTCCTTACTTTACCTGAGTTCTTGAAGACAAGTAAAGGTCAAACACAAGCATTTTTCAGCTTGCTCCTATGTTTTATATTATTTGTTATTTGAATTCAGAAGATAGGAATCTCTTTAAGGGCACCAAAGCCATTCTGATGGAAGCATGTTTAACAGGGAATACTTCTCACCAGTACTCTTTCTGAAAAATTCATGAAGCAGTTTTTATCAATGTTCTGTAGCTTACCACACTAGACTTGGCACTGTTAAGGTATTTTTATTGATATTAAGCCCAGTTTCTGCTATGATTAATTTCAGACTATTATAATCAATGTCCTCTGAATATCTTGAACACTATCTTGTTATCTTGATGTTTATGCTCTTCAAAGTCTAAGCTGTTCGGTTATCTTTGCACCACAGTCATGGTAAGCACATTGTAACGTGTATTTTAATGATTCTTAAAACTCTCTTTAGCTTTTTCTGCATCATTGATTCTGGTTCCATCTTATATGCACAAGAGGAGAAAATTCACCTGCAGTAGTGTATTGATGTGGCTTTTCTGGGGGAACTGCAGATCCAGGTAGGTTCCATGGAGGCTCTAATTACCTTGCTGATGCAGGCAGCTTTTTAACAGGATATTGCAATTGAGACCTCCTGGAGCAAACTCCTAAGAACTTTGATTTTTTTTTTGTACATATGTCTGCACAAAACCATACATAAGAAAGGTGTTAGAAGGTTTTTTGGCCTTTTCCAGTCTAGAGGTGGGCAGATCAACATGGAAATAACTAGAGACAGGAAAACCTCTTGGTGCATAAAGCCACATATTCTTTACCATAACTGAAGACTGAAATCATTGAAAAGCTTGAAGTTTTCCACTCAAAACTAGTTACCTGGTGGTATAAAGCAACCCAGGTTAGAAGGGTCCTCAAGAGATCATCAGGTCCAACATTAATATGTATGATAACAGTATAAACATTTGTACCCACAAGCAGCATTTGCAAGATAATTAGTCTATTAAACAAAGTTGCTTATTTATTTAGACTATTAAACAAAACTACTGGAATCCTCGCTTCTATTAGGGCTACACACCATAGCTTGGCATTTTAAAATTGGAAACCCTTCTTAGCATTTTTCATGTTAGAATCCTGTAATGTGCTGATAGACTAAAGTCTGAGAGCACAGGTAAAATTTTAACCTTTGAACTGTAAGACCTTCTTTCACTCACTTTCTGGTATGTACTATCTTCTTTGGTAGGCAACTGGAAGCATAAACTGACACCAGATACAAATGAGGGCAATTTTTTTTGTGTACAGTTCTATCCTGTTGTACTTTATTTCAGCTGACCTCTCCTTCTGGATAATAAGATTTCTATTATGAAGTTTAAAAACTTGTCTTAGGGGACTTTAAAATAATAAGAAAAATACAGAATTCATGTGAATTCTCAAACTGTTCAGAAACAAAAACAATGGCATGAAAATATTAAAACTGATGCATTATGTACTATTTCTATATGGGTATTACTATGTTTAGTACCAAAAAAACCCACGTATGACCTTATACCAGTTTCAAAGGGTTATTTGCTCATAGTGGAACTAAAGATGGAGTCATCAGACAAGTGACAGTATATTTTTAGAGAAGAATTTCATGCTCTATGTTTAACAAGTCTATAGAAATGCAATTTTCAGGCAAAAAAAAATTGAAGCATCATTCATCCTGTAACAGAACTGAGAAAGGCAGGGATAGACTATGCATAAAGCAAGGCATGATTTCTATATTTCAAGAAATGCAACTCTAAAAAGCTGAATTATATGCAACTCGAATGCAGTGCACAAAACTAGTGCTTACTGTAGTTTTAAATACAGATAGCATTATATAAACCAGTAAGTGCTGCAGGAGGCTTAGCAACTCTGACCTGTCTGGCAGGCAGGGGTGACTGGAAACAGTGCTGTATCTCAGGAAGGTTTAAAATTAGCTGCCATCCATATGCAGGTACTCCAGTATTAATATTCTACTGTATAATTATTGTAACTGTGGTCATGTGGTGTCATAATACCACAAGGCAAAGCCCTGGCATGGTATTATTTAGAGAACTAATCCTTATGTGCAAAACCTAACTGAAGAACAGCAGCTTTGTTGTTCATCAGTTACTGCTCTACTCCTTCCTCATTAAGTCTAAACACTAAGTCACTGGTAAATTTTTTTAAAAGGCAGAAAATTTACCACTACAACTATTGTCTTGATCCATATTTCAGTTGACTAAAACCAAGCAGCTGAACCCTTTCTCATCATGAGAACAGAGCTTTGCAGTTGTGAGCAGTCAAGGACCATGTCCAGTGAAAGGAGTCAAGGAGAAACAGTATGCCTGACTCAAAGGTGAAATAAAAACAAGATGTTTCAAGACAAAAGCCTTTGCTTCCTCTTTTGGAAAATGAGTCAGTCAAGTTCCTGATTTTTCCATGATTACAAGCTGAGTTTTGAACATTTTAATCATAAACAAATGACTTCAAATTGTGCAAATTCATCTTTCCCCAATCTTAAAACAAACTAAAATTACTTTTCTAACAGTCCTGTGTGCTCATGTGACTTTTGAGGCAGATAACTGTGTTCTATAAATGTTTTACCTGCAGAAGAAAATCAAAGAGTGCCATCTTGGACCATTCATGATGGTGGATTTCAGTACAGCCCCACTCAACTTTGGGAACTTTACCATTCTGCCAGCATTTCTGCTTCAATAGTTGCTGATATCTCCCCCAGGTTAATCTCACTGAAGAATGGGTATTGTTATCTGTTGGACTCAGTGAGGAATCCCAGAGAATAACAGGACAGGCTTGACCAGCTGAAAAAGGAAAAACAAATAATTGCTATACTGGAGCTATACAGACTTGCTTGATCTTTCTTTAGACATTGCCTAAGCATCAATAATTATAGCATTTTACAGATGTGGCAGAAAAAAAAAATGCCACAGACAAATAACTTGACATCCTTTGGTTAATGTGGTCTTATTCCACATCTAAAACCAGCCACCACAGGAATGGACAAAGAACAGACATTGTAACTGCCTTCAGTGTACAGAAGACTTTTTTCTCTTTGAAGCAGGAGATTAATGTAAGAAGTCATATATTAAACCAAACTATTACAAAGTTCATAGGTAGATTTAGAGCCTACAATGCTGTTGTGAACCAATGCTCTAGGTTTCCCTCACTGCAGTGAATTGATGATGATTTACAAGAGCTGAAAACTTCTCTCAAAGGGTGTTTTCCTGGGTAATGGGCATAAAAAGATTACAAATCCTATACTCAAAGTGGATTTATACTGTTTTCTTTTGGTATTGTATGCCTATAATGTATGATTTCACAATCCTGAAATGATGTATGAGAATACTGTAGAATATGAACCTAGCATGAATAAACACTTTGACAAGTATTTCTTTTATTATACAACTATAACATGAGCTAGCTTTTTTTCTACAATGATTATGGCCACATTCTTTAATTCTTTTTCTCTGTAAAGAATATTCCACTTTTTCCTGAAACTGGTAAGTCAAGTGTCTTAGCTTTGGTGAATTCAAGTGTTTGTAGTATTTAGTGGGAAGTAGCCTCTGCAAAGAATTTAAAATACGCTAAAATACATTTCACTCAATATCAAATAACAGGCATGTGTATCCTCTTTAGGAAAGTGGTACTTTCTATTTCATTGCTGACTCAATGCTTCTGTTGCTGCCTTAAGCAGTCAAGGATCCAGGACTGACTGCGGTTTGTACACACTTTAAAACAAAGAAAATATTTATATTTTTGGGTGTAGACAGAAGGCCAGGATACAATGTCTTGGTATGGACAGGAGGAACCATTCAACTGCAGAGCTGTCAGCTAATAAATAACAGGTGTTGGAACATGTGCAAAGCTTTAGAATTTATTTATATTTGTCTTGAATGTCAATAAACCTAAACACCACAGTTGTATAACTCATGGGATAGTTATATGCAGCCCGTAGAGAGACAAACTGTGTCTTCTGTATGCACTTGGACCCAAAGATGCATCTGAAAAGAAGCGCTCAATCTCTCATGAAAGCAATGAGCTTCATGGCAACTTCTCCAGAGGCAACCTGGACAGATGTCTGTACAGAGAAAATTGGCATCTGTGACAAGCAGGAAGGTTAAAAAAAAAAAGCCAATGCAAATGTTCTATCTGTAAGCAGAATGAATTGCTGATGGATCTCCACTGAGCTGAATCAAAAAGCACTTTCTTCAGTGGATGCTGACTGATCTGAAACAGGTAGGAAATTCTTTGTCCAGAATTAGCAGTGAATCATACGTAAAGATCTACCTTTTTGTTGCCAAAAAAAGCATGATAAGACCCCACATGCAGTCAAGCTCAAATGTGTGTTCAGTTTCATTAGGAAAAGTAGAGAAAAGCAAAATCTTCTCAAACACCAGAATGTATTTGATCTTCTCTCTGACACAACATGTGCATACAAGGTAGTCCTCAAACTAAACCAAGATGCAGCTCTCCGCCTCTTCAACTCCCCTCTCCATTGCCTGATGGTTTCTTAGGAACCCAGGTGGTGTCCTTTTGTTAGGAATATCAGTCTCTCTTTCACTATGATCAGTACTTCCTTTATCAGCATTGTGCACCAGCATCTTTTCTCGGGGGGGGGGGGGAGAGTGTTGAGCACTCCTGAAAAATCAGGCTTCTCTACGGAGATGCTTGAATAAGCATTTAAGAATTCAAATTCAGAAACCCTGGCCGTTTCCCAATCTCTCTCACTCTAGCTCCATCACTGACATTGTAGATGATTTTAGCCAAGTCAGGTCAACTATTAGCTAGGCTACTCTACCAAACCAGTGGGAGAAATCATATACAAGCAATAAGAACTGCCACCAAAAAGCAAAGGACAGTGTCCTTCAGGACCAAATCTGATCTTTTATTTTTGTATCTCTGACAGCAGCTTATGTAACTACTTGCAAAATTTTTCCACAAGCCAAACACACAAACTGTCTTCTAACAAAACAAACATCTCCTGTCTATCCAAAAGGGACATGATAAACAATAGTAACATAAATACTTGAAAAATATGAATAATATCTTGCCAGTTTCCATTAAGACACAAAAACAATGTTAAAAGACCAAGGCTAAATCCAGGAAATGTTTGCATTTCAGAGGAAATGGGAGCAGAAAAGATGAGCCAAAATAAAATCTTTCAACTCTGTAATATAAATTGAATTACAGGAATATGAAACAGCAGCTTCAGTAAAGAGCAGTGACTCAATTTTTTGACACTGGCAGGAAAAATATGAAGATGCTGAATTAAAGCAGATAAGGGGGTTGATTAATAGCTGCATGAATTGGCATGACCCCAGCGAGGTAGGGAGAGTTGTTCTGCTTCAGAGCTCCCAAGCATGGGGCTGAAGTAAACTGAGCAATGGAAAGCAAGGCCTGACCAGGAGCTCCCAGTCTGACAGCCAGAACTAAAGGGGTCCAGCACATGTCAGAATACATCCAATTGTTCTGGGAGGGCCTCTTTCCTCTGCAGTTTTATATGGTAACACAGAAGGTTAATGCTTTGCTGCTGCTGCAGCTCCAGCAACCAAGGATGCCACTGCTGCTTGTAACTGAAGGACCTGGGGTCTGAAATAACTTCTGATAAACCCACCATGAGAGAAGGAAATACTGTGACAGCACCGGTGAAGCTTGGCTTCAAAGCAGATTGACTTCATTTTCTTTTCGTCTGCTGTTTTAGACTCATTTAACCAGTTGGCTACCTAAAGATGAAAAGATCTGCAAAATTTCACGGAAAAGTCTTTCGAAACTTGTACTGGAACCAGCTTCCTAGTAATTCATATGGATTTTTCAGCACCAAAATATTTCTAAAAATTCCTTTGGCCCTTAGGGTCCACTGTGTCAGGGAATCCTGAGCTGAGTAAGCTAACACAAGGGAAACCTCAGGTTGCTGAGGCTAGACTGCCCCAAGGTGCTCAAACTGCTTCATTCACAGTTAGGTAACGTTCCCCAGCTTGGCTTCTGTATCAGTATCATCTTAGATATCCAGACACCATATCACTTTAAAAATGGTCTACATGCTTTTTAAGCATATTTGCATAAATACTTTTGCAAATGTTATCATACCATATTGTGTACTAACTTATATCCACAGCATTTTTTCCGACTTTGAAAGAAATACTTTCAAACGTTCCCAAGAGAGCTTCAATAAAGAAAGCAGGTCTTTCATGAGGTGCTTAAAGCCCTTTCTCGAGCTCATCATTGTTTGCAGTGATGCAGTACAGTTTACCGCTGCCACACTTGAAAGGAACAATTTAGTTGCCCACGTAGTATCAGGAAGGGATAATTTAGTGTAGAAAGCTGAGGGGTACTGATACAGAGCATTATTTCAACTTGAGAGTTTGTTTTAGATGAAATTCTGAGAGCAAATGCAAAGGACAGAAGCAGGAAGAATGGAGAAGTTAGGCTATTTATTTTTTCCTCCTACTGCACCTTATTTGCAATGTTTCTGTCCCATGTGCATATGGATGTCCAAATTAAGGAGTTCATGAAATCTGTTGATCTCTAGCCTATGGGCTGCACTATTGCTCATACACAGCCTTCTCTACCCAACAAAATACTGGAAATATACCCACTGGTACTTCTCTGAGAGGTACAGCATTATGGTATAAGTTGTTTGGGTTGGTAGAACACCGGGACAGACAAATTGAAGCGCTTTAGAGTATTCTGAATGCATAAAGCAATGCCAGATTTTTATTACTCCCTATTTTGCCCTAACATTAATGATTCATATTACCCTTACCTGCTTTTGCACAACTCATGGTGGGATGGCCAAGGCAGGCTGATAGTGCAGGGTATAACAGGAAAATCTATGGCTCCATTAATCACATGGAAGCCAATAAAGCAAAACGACAAGTGTACCTAGTGGAGCTGTCTATCACGTGTCATTCGTCTGCTTGCACTAAACTAACCATGAAGGGTTGTTACTCAGAGGAAGAGCTTCTTGCACTTTTCAGGAACAAAAAGTTCTGGCAAATAGTCAGCTCAATCCTCAGCTAAGAAGCCCCACTGGACTGAGTACACCTGTGCTTGTTCCTTTCGGCACAGGATCAAACATAATTAGCCACATTTACCACATCAGAAAACTGGGGGGGAAGAGGGGTGGTAATTGGCATGCAGTAGCTCAGGCCTTAAGCAAGAGATGCAACAAAACTGTGCAGCAGTTGCTGTGCTGTGTACCAAAAGCTGAGCAAAGACTTCAGCCTCATCACTAAGGTCCAAGGAGCCCAAGTCCTCTCCCTTTGGTGGTGAGCTGCAGAAGAGCAGCAAACCCCTCCTCCTGTGTTACTTCATCAGTGACTCGTGCCCTGGCAAACCCCAGCATCGTCCTACGCTGCTGCTGAGCCAGAGGCAAGCTGTGCAGTCATTTTACTTTGCTGCTCTGCAAGGTGACCAAGGTTGGTCTGTGCCACTAAGCAAGGTCACTGAAGTCTCTCCTCTATTCCTTAGGTTAGGACCGTCAAATAATAAAGATTCTCCATCCTGTGTTATTAATGTGACCATACCAAAACTCATACACACAAGAGCCATCCTCTGCTTTCTCCACAACAGATGGAGCTTTATGATAATTTTTTGGTTGCTTTACAGGCTAATCCTTTTTGGTTTATAGGTGTTTTGGAGCTCACAGCATGTTCATGCCTCGTAGTTAGCAATAGGAGTAATGAGTGCTTGTGTGCACCCGGACTTGTGCTCTCTGCCTGTAAGACTGAACTTGCAAGGGCTTTGCTCACCTGTACTCCCCAGGCTATTTATGTTAGATCAATTAACTGCAAAAATATGAGGGAAAGAGTTACCATGCCCGATTTTTCCATGCATGATGGAAAAAGAATATAGAGCATAAAAAGGTCCAGTTAACACTGAAGAAGGTTTACAATTAACTAGGAAAGAGAAGGGCAGTAGCCAGAGAAATTGCATACAGTATTTCGCTAGGCTTTTAAAGAAAACACATCAGTGAGGGAATTGTGGGAATAAAGGAAACAAAACCTCTACAGGGATTTACTAAGTGGTTCTTTGAAACTGCTCTGACAAATGAATGACAGTTTTGAGAAGCTCATTTTTTAAGATTTTAATGCTACATCAAACATGTCTTGTTACATCACATCACAACTGAGGCAAGCTAAAGGGAGGTGTCGTGGGGAGAGAGATGTCAGCCCAGAAGCTGTGTACATTTGTAGATACACACAATCTCTACTCCTGCACTGCTCTCTTTCCCATATGAATAACCATGATTATCAGAAGCTGCCCTGCAAAAACCATTGGAGAGCCCACCTAATCTTAACCTAAACGCATGCAAGTAAGTTAGAGAAATAAGCTCACTAAGTGTCCATATTGCTCTTAGGAATATGCTTTTGTTCATTTTCTCAACACAAAGGTGTGTTTTCAAGATTATGCTAAATACAAGCATGCAAATAGTAATGGGCGCAAGTAGCTACTAGGCATCTGAGCTCCAGCATATTTTGAGGCTAAAGAAATGGAGAGAGACAAGGTACGGCAACTGTTCCAAATCCTCTGTTCACCCTTTAGCTGGAAAAAATGAAGTGGGACCAAAATAATGTTATTTCTCTTCTCATCACCTAGCAACACTCTTCTTGCTATAGGAACATAGCCAGTTATGTGGAAAAGAAAACTAAAATGAGCAGAATGACTCTCTCTGTCCCAGACAGTCCAAAACATGCTTCAAGGTGACAGACACTGGGTGACACAATGCACAATTAGCCTAATGGGCGCTCACAGGGGCTTGCGGTCTGTCAGCTCTGCAGCCACACCAGGCACAATTCCTCCAACCGAACTACCTTAACTCTTCCTGACAGCTCTAGAGCAATAAATCTCCTGCCTAAAAATAACCTAGGCATAATGTATCTTCCATGCTCTGCAAGTACGAATAATATTCAGAAGCCACCAAACTGTTATTCCTAGAGATTCATTCACACAGTTGCACAGGCTGCCAAAGGGAAGATTTACAAAGTAGGAACAAATCAGAGATCGCTAGGTCCTCCTCCTGCTGTCAGATTTTAGAAAGTCATTCCTGAATTACTTGTTCATTGTTTCTTTTTTTTTTTCTGACAGATGGATCGATATAAAAATATTTTCTATAAGCTAATTTCAGCAGCAAGAAATGAACAGCAAAAACAAATAGCTGGCCACTTCAGCAATGATTCATTAAAATGCAACGTAGTCCTTTAGGGTTGTGATTTGCAACTGTACAAAAATAGCAGTTACGCTGAAGATGTTTAACAAGATGGCTATGTTAGAAGTAAACTTCTAACTGACATTACGTCTGAAATCTATCTTTAATTTCACTATAGGATAGAAAGCAAAAATTTGCACTGAAAATTGTTTAAACCAATCATGTAACCGGCATACTGCGTTATTTCCTGTATATATTTCTGTCTGCATAATATATAATGAAGGTATGTGTAATGAGCCTCAAAACGTCAAGCTGGATTCACTGAGATGTAGTAATATTTTTTGAATTATCAGGGGAGAGGGAAGATATTTTTTTTGAAAATTGACAGTTTCCAGAGTCAGTAGTAGCATTAAGCTTCTTCAGGAAGTCCCCTACCTCTCCAAGTAGGTTATCTGACAAAATACAAAACACCTTTCCTGCACCATCTGTTTGAGAGATTAATTCTTGTGCTCGCTTTCAATAATATCTTATTGAAGTCAAATCTAAGAGATGAGAAAACAAAACAAGACAAACAAAAAAACAGAAATGCTCATCGAATCACCAGGTAATCTTCTGGAATTTCTTTCACCTCTTTAGTCATTCTGTACAATGCCATGTGATCTACAGATGACTCCCTCTCTTTTTTCGCATTCTATAGTCTCATGGACAGCGAATCGTTAGAGCAACTCAATTATTGTATTTATTCTAAATTTCAGGGTACAGTATCCTTTGGACAGGACAATTACATGGAAGAAATTGCAGACAGATATCAGCTTTACTCCCCTGCAACAACTGGATTAGTTCTCAGACTAGCAGGAGTTAAAGGCTGCTGCTGTCCTGCAGTTAATGTGGGAAGGGGAAGGAAACCTCAGCACCCCATCTGGAAGCTGAAAATCATAGGAATGTGTTACCTTGGAAGAACTCCGACTTCCTGCTTACAGAAGGTAAGCTCCTGTTTAGCCCCAAGATCCTATCCAAATGAAAGGCAAACACTTCGCTCATGTCAAGAGGTCTTTTGATGATGCCACAGTGCCCTCGATTACAAGCAGCTTCTGTGGTGCTGGGACCCCTCTCAAATACTACCAGGACTGCTTTCTGAGAAGGTACTTCTTGGATGCTCTCTATTGGAGAATCTGCCAGCATACGCATGCTTAGGATATCTTCTTTGCTCAGCCAAGAGGGAGAGCTCTCGCTGTAAATCCTGATATTGCTCTCCTCAGCCTGGCGCTGTGCCTTTAGACCTCCAGAAATCCCCCCAGGTCTCTGGTGACCTCGCTTCCCGATTGCCATTTCTTTCTGCCTGTGTTCATCCAGGTGGTGCTTTCCTGCCTCCGGAGCTATTGCTGCTCCCTTTGCGCCTGCAGCACGTGTGGCCCTCCCCGGCTGCTGGACAAAGGTCTCTTCCTGGCCAGTGAAAGCGGCTTTCGGAAAGTGCTGCCCATAGGACAAAGGGATTGCATGTTTCTTCCTGCGCTTTGGCTTCACCGTGCCTCTGATGTTGGCAGGCTTGCTGCGCTTGGACCGCAGGGTGATATAAACTACATTGTGTGGCACCGAGGTCCCATTGCCACCAAGCTGGGGTTCCTGGAAGCTGGGTGGTGACAGGGTGCCATCCAGTGGGATGCCCAGAAAAGGAGTTTGAGCTGCATCTTGGAGACTTCTGGAACTGATTTTTTGGTGTCCTCCTCTGTGCTGGGGTAAAACGTGACCTACTTGACTGACAAGGAATCCCAGGTAGATCACACAAGCAGTGCCCACCAGCAGATTCCTCCTTGTCCTCGGTCGCCTGCAGGTCCACAGCCTCAGCACCCGTGGGGAGCAGAGGCAGCAAATAAACAAGTTTTTGATTTTACCTGGCTGATCAAAGAAGGTCATTTCTCTAGCAAATCCGCATGATGAAAACAGCATAAAGTCTTCCGTACATTCCAGCCAGGATGATGATGATGCATGATTTCCCTTCCCCGATTTCTATTTCTCCTTTTCCAAATAGCTTCCAGCATGGATGATGGACAGAGGCTACTGATATGCCTGGGAATGTGTTCAGTACTAAGGATCCAGACACTCCACCTCTACAAGCCGTTAAATTCTTATCAGCCACCACGGGGCAAGTGATTGGCTTCAGAGAATGAATGGAGCCAGCTACGTAAGCAAAGTTTACTGACTTGTAGCCTAAAATATCTGAAGTTCTCCTTTGTAAACTGCAAAAAGAAAAGAGTTGAGCTGATAGTAGCATTTCATTTCATTACTCCTGTACAGTATCTGTGGTTCTATATTTTAAGAGACAAGTTCTAGGTGAGACAGTATACATAAATCCAGAAACATGACAGAATACATCTTTCACTTTCTAATTACAATACAAATTAAACACCAAAATCATGAAATACAGGCTCAATTTGCAATCTCAGCTAGATGTATTCCATCATTAGAAGAAAAGCTTTTCAAACCCAAATCATTATCTTTTTCTTATGAGACAAGAGTCTTTACTAAAACTCATGTTATGGAAACGCTGTAAATTATAAAATATTATCCACCAATAACTATAGCAGTTAAATATGCACATATTCTCTAATACAAAAAGAAAGTAGCAGTGCCACATGTCTAGAGTTTAATAGGAATATAGTTCACATAATTCATAAGCCCCCATTAAAGAAGAAAGATGGTTAATTCTTTACACTCTCATGAAACCATAAAATAGGATCTAGATATAGTTTTTCAAATAAAATGACAGTGGCTTATACATCCTTTCAAAGAAACAAAGATATATTAAGTGCACACTGTATACTTACTGCTATAAAAATGTAAAATTTAAAATCTCTTACCTATTCAGCTTGACTCATCCTTTGTTCTGGTAAACTCCTTAGGTTAACAAAAATAACTTAGTAAAACTGACGTTCTCGAAGTATGCTAGCACATATTTCATTTTTAAATATGGTCCACATGTAGGTATTTCATTACAAGCTAAATACTCTTTGGAGCCTAACTGTACTGAGAGGTTGTTTGCATGTGAACTGCTATAAACTTACATGAACCTCACGTTATTAAAAAAAAAAAAAAAAAAAAAAAAAAAGAACTTCTATTTTAAATTCTGTAATGAAAAGTCCTGTGAAGTATGTGCCTTCCAAAAGTGCATTCCATCCATTTCTAACTCCTGAGGGCCCTCTAGTGCACTGCAGGCAGATGTACTGAAGAAATTCCTGCTTTCCACGGTTTTCCCTTTTTAAAAAGAGGGCCTTCTGACTTTTAGATCTTTTGAGAATTGTATGTTCTTGTGAGGAGAAATGAAAAACAGACCGTGGTTTTAAACTGCTGTTAACATGCTATTAAACAGGAGCATGTTTTCTATTTGTGCTTTCCAAAATGAGGCACAGCAGTCACTATGCAGATGGAAAAGTCAAGGCAGTAAGATGTTAACAGCTTGTGAAAAGTTAAGCAGTGAGACAATGGCGCAGCTATGACTTCTGACTCCTTGCCTAGTCCAAGTACAAAATAATAAAATCTCTGTTTACTGTAATTTAAACTAAAAGAGACATTCTCTGCTCCATTATTAATACTCTAAGGGGAACAGATTGTTTAAGGAAATGGTTTCTGTTTCAGATGGGTCTAATTTGAATTTATAAAAGTTTGTGAGTGGATTTTTTTCACTGACCTCACTTTTCTTTACTTTTTGTCTAAATATGTACTACCAAGTTAAGACTTCAAGATCCCTAGCCATTACTAGGAAAAGAGCTTTTTCCAAGTCTGAGTTCTTGGAGGAATGGAGATCATAAGAAATCTATCTGGCTCTTAAGCTCTTCTCTCAATTTTTAGTTCAAATTCAACTGCAGGGATGTATCCCACCCCCCCCCCCCCAAAAAAAAAAAAAAAAAAGAGAGAGAGAGATTAATTGATTAATTTTAAAAGCTCCAGACAAGTGTATCAAAAATCTCAGTATAGATATGGCTACTGTTGCTTAATATCTTTCACACTTTAAAGAAGTTCCCCAATGCAGACATTATTAGATCAGCCTTAGATGCTTGAGGGTCCTGCTGAAAGATGGATGGTTGTTAGCTAGAGTTATCAGCTTTGCAGCCCCTTTGACCAACCGTGACCATAAATCACTTACAGTGAAAATAGCCTCCTATATTCCATTTAATATCAGTGCAAAATATCAGCAAATTATGCAGATAAAATCAGGGCATGGAGCATATTTACACATACACATGCAATCTTTTGAAGCTTAAGATAGGCTTTCCCCTTTAAACATAAACAATGTAAAATAAACAGATCATTTAATTACACCTTTTGGATTTTGTTTCGACTTACTGGTGATTTTGAAAGCAGGCAATTCATCATGAAGCTTATAACCACTGCACATCTTTCAATTAATGCAAAATTTTATTATTATTATTTTTAACTTGCATTGCTAATGGCACAGAGTTGCTTGGGTTGGTAATGTAACACACTGCAATAGCTAATTTTGAATGTCCAGTTCTTGCACGTAGACTGTACCATGACCTGTCCATGGCAATCAAGCAGTTCAGAAATACAGTCAATTCCAGTTACTAAAAGCTTTCCTTTGGTATGGCATTTCTTTTAACTTTTGTAACCTATACGATCTTCCTACAACAATTCTTTAAAGGTTATCTAGAAGAAAGTATAAAAGGATTTGGAGTATTTTTTTCATTCCTGATTCCCTTTGTAGCCTAGAAATTGAAATGCAGTGTACCCATCAATGTGCAGTGTTGATTGCTAACGTTTTTTTTAGGCTTTAAGTGATTATAGCAATATAATTTCCTTTATTTTTTCATGTTCAGGAAAGAGAAGTCTTTTTCTTATGTCATCCTGTTAAATTCTTTGGAATGCCTTGTTGCAAGAATTCAACTAAATAGGATTTAATATCCTGTTAATTTAATAGATATTTGCCTCTAAAGTTCATATCTGGATCTTTAAAAGATACCATATTAAGACTATTTTTTTCAGCTCCCGTGTACAGTTCCAGTGCCCTACTAGATTTCACAAAATAATCAAGTCTGGAATTGCTATGGACTTGTTTGGAAAACAAACTTTTTGTTGTGTTTCAGGATAAACAAGGAAGTGTTTGCTGTTCAGGTTGGTAGTATTCTTTTTTCTTCATTTCTTACTAACCCAAAGCTGCAGCAGGGCACTAAAAGGGTGGATGGGTGGATCAAGCCAATGGCCACAAGTCGTAAGTTCCCGCATCCTGACTCTGGTGTTGGCAACCACAAACAGCACCATCCAGGTTTTTTTAATGCTCAGCTCCATTTTCAAAATGAGAAGACAAGGGTAACCCATATTTTAGTGAGATAACAAAAATTTACTAATTCACCTTGAAGTTCTCTAAACCTCCTGTTCACATGGTTTTACACATAAGTGATCCTCCCATATGCAATATCCTATAGCCTTTCACCTTTCTCATCCTTCCTAATTCTGGCAGTAAAACCTCTTCCTTCTCATCTGATGTATTATTCATACTCTTTTTATATGACATCTTTCCTAGGTAGTCTTACTTCTTTAATCTACACTAAATACAGCCCTTCACAGCAGTGAATACCATACCTGAAAAAACTAAAAATAAGCACAAACTACCGAGAAAAACATTTGTAACAACAAAGCAATGCAATATTAATATTAACACAAAAAGCTTCTAAGTAGCTAGTGTGTTTCCCTCTGAAAGGCCAGATTACATCTTTATTTTTTTCATTTTATCCTTCCTTCTTGCACCATTTGGTCATTTCAGTTTTAAGACATATGGATTTTAAATATGAATAATTTTTTAGCTTTCTAAGATGTCTCAGTTTGGTTCCTTCCACTGTAGTTATGACTGCAAAAGTTGCTGTGAATAGAGAAATACCAAGAGTTGGCAAGGAATAAAATATTTCCTATGCTGCCTTGTAGAGCATTTTGCAACGAAAGACAATCTATAAGCAGACACCTGCTATATTCAGAGAAGGCTCTGAAATTTGAATGTTGCCGTTTTTGACTTTAGCAAATACTTTGCATTCATGGACATCCTTCCCCAAACAGTGTTCATCTCCAATAATCTATGACTTCAATGAATCCAACCACTACAAATCAATGAACTGGAATCTCTGCATAGTTAGTAATAGTTTAATTTGTACCATCAGTGCTCTTTCAACTATTTTGTTGATGAGAAAATGTTCCAAAACCAGAATGCTTTGAAGAAATAGCACGGAATAGAAACAGCGAGAAATAGGTGGCATCAGTTCCAACCGGTCACAGACAGTGATTAGAACTGATTATTGATCTCTCTTTTGAGATCTGTTCCTCCAAATGAAACCAGAGGCAGGATTTCTGGTAAACATATTTTGTTCCAACACCAAAATATTTTGAGATCGAAACTCAACACTCTTTCTCCTTGGGCACTTGAAAGGGTGTATGTAGTTCCAGGCTAGGCTCATTACTGGATGTGCACTTGCTTTTTATGTGCAGGAAACTAATGGTTATAAAGATTAACATTTTTTCTTAACATTTTCTTTTTTTCTTAATAAAATGACGTAACATGTAGACTTGCATTGCCTTCAAAATAAAAAGCACTTTTTTTTTTCTGGGCTATGTTTGTGACTTAGTATGTGATGTTGTTCCTCTTGGATGCACCACAGCTAAACTGTCTCCATTAGACCTATTCTGCTGTTCATCTCTCAGTGTCACACGGACAGGCGTTTTATGTTAAAATGGCGGATAAATCGTGCAGTCCTGGCTTTGCAGAGCCTATAGGGCTGAGAATTTACGCTGCAAGGAAAAAAAAAAAAAAAAAAGTACATCATTATTATGGATAATGCAGATTTGATTTTTAAAGTAGAGGGCACTGCTTTAGAAGACTCATGCTGTGTTTTTAAGGAGGTCGATCTGAGCTGGCATCTGGAAACTGTAGTCCAGCAGGACAGAGAGAAATGTTTGCTTCATGACTAAACATGCTGACTAATAGTCTGCGCTTTAATTGGTCTGGGTCAAATCCTTACAGGGAAATGGGCAAAAGTCTCTTCTTGACCTTGGTGCAGAAGATTTATCGCTTGGGTTTGATTTTTGAACAACCTGGGGGCTTCCAGAAGGACATGGAGGTGATTTCTGTACTTAGAAACAAACGCACTCCGCGTGCTGCCTGCCCAACCTGGCTGGCCCCAGTTAGCCGGCAGCCAGCCGCCCATCCTTCCCATGCCCCGCAAAGCCAGCGGCCTCGCTTTCAGGGATTTCAGGCCGCCCCGAGGGCAGCGCCTTTCCTTTCCCCTGGCCGGCCCGGCGAGCTCCCCTCGCCGTCCTGAGGCCGCCAGCGCCATGCCGGCTGCTGGAGGCCGGCCGGGGAAGCGCCCCGTGGGGCGGGCGGAGGCGGGCCGAAGCGAGGGGCGGCGGCCGTGGAGGGCCGGGCGGCAGGGGCCGTGAGGTATCATGGAAGGGCTGGGGGCCGAGGGGGTACAGCTGGCACCGGGAGCTCGGGGGGAGACTCGAGTCCCGGCTGCGGGCAGCGGCCCTGCACCGCGGGGCTGGCCCGGCCCGGCCCCGGTCCCAGTGGGAGAGGAGGGCGGGCATGGCCGGGCAGGCCGCGGAAGTGAGCCGGGGGAATGGCGCCGGGGGAAGGCGCCCCGCTGGAAGGGGTTCGGTGCTTGTTCCGCCGAGCTGCCGGGCGTCTGGCCTGAGGGAGGGCCGGGGGGGCTGCCCCGGCTGCGGGTCGTGGCTCCCGCAGGGTGCACGCTTCTTGGGGCATGCTGGTGTAAACAGGGGAAGCCAAATCTGGCTGGGTAGCAGGCTGAGCTGCCCCTTTTCCCATGCTCTGTGATACTGCTTAGTGAAAACGCTGCCCGAAGAACATTTTTCAAAAGCATTCATGTCCAGGAAGAGGAGAAATATTTCTCTAGCAGCTAGTCGGCGGGCTCAGAGTCACCAGAGGTCATCGCTGTGCCACCACAGAACTGACAGGAATCACCTGAAACAAGGATGAAAATACCCGCCCTTAATGGCAAATAGAATATAGGAGAAGCATGCAAATAAGCCGTGTGACATGCAGCCTCTAAAAATACTAGCTTAATGAGCAATTTCAGATTTTGACAGCAGTGTAGATCTGCCTTGAGATGAAGGCTCTCAAGGGCAGGTTTCTTGGTTTCATAGCTGTGTGTAAGGACTGTAGCAGCATGTTGCTGTTGTGTTAAGTGAACACAATTACACCATAATTTGTCGTCTCTCTTTGTAACAGAACATGGTGGCGCTTTTCTGAGGAAACCGTGAAAATGCAGAACAAACATCTAGTGAGATAAACCATTGAAGTTAGTGGGATAAGGCCAATGTATACCAACAATATTTTATTTACTCTGCAGCTCAGAAACCCTGAAATGTCAGGAAGGGCTACTTACTGAAGAACCCCCATCAGTAACAACGATTCCACTTGTCTCTGCTTCAAGTTTCAGATACTTCTGACATCCTGGCAACTTCAGTAAGTGCCTCTGGTTTGGCATTTGTTAGCTGTAAGCCATTGGTGGCACGTATGCTGTTAGTTCATCTGGCAATTCTACAATGAAAACAAAAGGCAGCTTTTAGTGAACCCTCTGAAAATCCCAGAACAAGACAGAATGCCCAAGTATGTGCAAAAGTTAATGCCCAAGTATGTGCAAAAAAGTGAAGTTGATTTAATGCTCTGTACCAGTTCATTATTTGCTCTTGACATTGGATCATATAATCATAGAATAATTTTAGTTTGGAAGGGACCTCTGGAAGTCATCTAGTGCAATTCCTCACTTAAAGCAGTGCTATCAGTGAAGTGCATCAGGTTGTTCCAGGCCTTGTCCAGCTGAGCTTTCTCTTGAAGTCATTAAAATTGAGTTGAAAGTTGGCCCTGGTATTTAGCCAAATTTGGAGACCAAGTGCCTAAAACCTTGGAGAGTTGCAGAGTTTTCATCAGCCTGAAAAAGCATACTCTCCCTCAGTTAATTGAAAGTTGTGTTTCTTTTCCATTTTTGGTGTCATAATTCTAGTTTTCCAGCTGTGCTAATCTTAAATGTGCACAATATGGAGATTTTAGAGATAAAAAGCACACAGTTATTTTGCCCTTCAGCACACAGATTTTCTCTTAGTACGTAGAAAACTGAAATATTTTTAAAGTAAAGTTTATCTGTGAATTAATGAAAACAGGCTGATAAAACACTTTAAATTTGAAAGGATATTAATACTTTACCTGCATAAAAACTCACTTAAGAGCTAAAGAAACAAGTCAGGTATTCAAAATGCTGCAGCGTAATCAGTTTTATTACTGTCTTTGACAGTGTGTGAGGGTTTTTCTTGTGCAAAAGCCACCTCTTGTACATTACTTGTCCACAAAAAGAATTTGGTGTATTCACTCAGTGAATCAAGTTTGATGGAATGAAGATAGCTAATGTAAGCCTTTATCTGTCTTCGTCATTATTGTGGTATCACAGTATTTCTCAGTCGTTGAAGAAATCTTTGTTCAACAAAGTTCAAAGTTTGAAGTTCATCTTTGAAGAAATCCCGACATTATTATTTGCACTTCTCTGTGTCTGTGGGTCCAAGGCAAAACAGGGCCTTTCCAGCTTCTGAGACTGAAAAGTAGGGTCCTTTAAGTTGCTGGTTTCTGAATTAGATTGGTATTAGTTAATACTTTACACGTTTAATTCTGCTCTCTGATTTCAGAATCTGTCAAGACTTGCAGCAGAACAACCCAGCAAAAAGAGACACCTTCAGAGCAAAAATGATCATCGGAAAAGTTTACGATACCATTAACATCAGCAATGGAACAGATCTTGCTATTGGATTTACTTCTTCTGCAGTAGCTGTCCTTCTCTTTGGGACAAACTTTGTGCCTGTTAAAAAATATGACACTGGTGATGGTAAACTTGTTTCTATTTTTACTTATTTGTTTTTTGTTGTTTTTTTGTTGGTGTTTCTATTTTGGTGGTGCTTGGGGTTTTTGTTTTGTTTTGTTTTGCTAGTTGGAATAATATTTTACTAGCACATGTAATTGTTTCTATAAATAGGTTTATAATATCATCACAGTCTTGATCCATGGAGCATGTTTCAATTTTCTCTGTTGCTGTTAGAGTATAAAGAAATAAGGTATTGGTTCTGGATATGGCAAATCTACTTTTGCTATATACTTCAATAGTAATGATGATTTCATGAGCATATCACAATAGAAAGCAAAATGTCCTTTCTTTTACCATCACAGGGATTCTCTAACACATACACTGTTATTTATATTGTAAAAGTTGTTGGACTTTGGAGATTACTGCTCTTCAAACATGGACTTAGGATAATATGAAAACAATCAAAAATGGAAATTTTGATATTTTTATCTAGTTAACCCAGTAAGAGGAAATATCACTTCTATTTCCTACTTAGAATTTTATCACTTCATCATTCTAGATTCATGTTGTATTTGCATGTCTAGTTGAAGCATAGTCAATTACCAGATCCCTAGAGGAATAAATCTGCCATTATGTTATCATAATACTAGTATCTGCATTACACCCTGCAGAGCCTCTCTCTCTTTGTGCCAAATACAGTCCTAACAGGACACGGCTGGTTTAAAGAGAAAGTGTTAGGTCAGCTGGCATAAAGTTAAATGATCTGCTTGGTTGACCCTTAGAGAATCTATAAATATAGGAGAGATCCGTCCAAACTCTGTCATTCTTAATGTTTTGGGTTGGTGGAAAAGCCTGAGCTCGGAGCTTTGAAGGAGTTTTGTCTTGTTCAGTCATCTGTGCTAGCTGCTACTGGGTTAGTGAGAGAAACTTGAAGTAACTTAATATCCTCTTTGTCAGAAACACGTCAGAATTTTCAGGCATTTCACAATCAGGACCTGTGTAAACTTTGCCCAGCAAAGTGTCTTCCGTATAAACAGTGCATAGCAGGAAATAGGTTGACCAAATTTTAACACCCAACCCTAAAATGCATCCTTTGAATATATTATAACATGGTTCCCTGAAGTTCACAAAGGAGGTGTCCAAGTTCATTTTTTCTGTACCATTTAAGCTAAAATGTAGTATATTAAAGAGGTAAGAGACTCACACTTGCAGTGTTCTATTAATTCTCTCTTGTGTGCATTTGATTTTTTCATAGGCATGTTCTTCCAGTGGATTCTCTGTGCTTCCATATGGATAGTTTCTTTGGTGGTCAATTTAATCCAGAATTGCCCTCGTTTTTGGCCTCTGGCTATGGTTGGGGGTTTCGTGTGGGCTACAGGTAAGGATTCTAATTCTTGAAACACAAAGTAATCCTAACTCATCGCAAAAACGGTCATAAAGACTTTTCCATATATAAGGTAGTTATTTGGCTTTTCCAGTCTTGGTATTAAAAAACCTTTACGCTTACAGAAATATTGTGAATAATGATGTTCTCCATGTTGGATGGCCCTACTTAATGTATTTTTATTTGTAAGCAGCAAATTCACACCAAAAATGATTTTTAAAATGGTTTAATTTAATTTTAAAAAACTCTATTGCCTGCTAACTTGTAGTTGCCTGAATTGTTTTCCATTCTGAACAGTCTCAGAATCTAAAGCTAAAATAGGCAAGACCACAGTCTAGCTTTTGACTGATTTATTTTATTTTATTTTTATTTCAGGCAATGTCACTGTTGTCCCTATTGTTAAAACCATTGGCTTAGCTCTTGGTCTTTTGATATGGGCTTCTTTTAATTTGCTGACAGGCTGGGCGAGTTCAAGGTGAGTGTGCTTGTCATACATTAGTAGTGATTCCATTTTTTTGCTAATAAAAAAATATTAACCAATAAAGAGGATTAATCATACATAAAAGGTATTTTTCCTTCTCATTGGAAAGTACTCAGATTAATTATTTTATCTTTTTGTGTTTCCTCTGCCTCAATAGGAACAAAAATGCCCAGTCATGTTCACTAACATATTTGAGTAAATAAATAATGTATTTGTTTACATCAAACTAGTACAAGTATTTTGTCTTTACAGCATGGGCTGATAGAATAATTTAAATTAACCTTGGTTTTTAAATACCCAGATTCAAAAAAATCAATCTTAATTAAATTAAAGACTTCTTTGTTTTTATAACAAATGTAGTTTTTTGCAAGCCAACTGATGCACCAATCCATAATATAAACTAATATATTGCTAATATAAACTTAAGCAGAAATATTTCTGTGAGTAAAGATTTTCAAGACTATGTTATAATTTAAGTATTTTGTATGCAGTCAATGCAATTAAGTGTAACTAGTTAAATATTCCAGATTTGGTTGGTTTGGAATTGACCCAGAAGAGGTATCAAGACCAGTCTTAAATTATATTGGAGCTGGGCTTTCATTATTAAGGTAAAAACTTTTAATTAATTTCTCTAACATAATTTATATGTAATAATCAGAGGAACAATTTAACCAAAGTGTAAAAGCATTGAAGTATTTTTTTTGCAAATTGATTTACCACAAAATTCATGAGTTGTCTATACCTAGCTTGTCAGTGCTACATTTCAGAATGGAAACATGCACGTTTTCCAGTACAGTGGTGAAATGATTATTCATAAACATAGAAGTCTGTTTTTATGCTGGTAGGCACGTTCAAGGCAAAGCTGTGGTGCACTAATCCTCTCCCTAGCCAGATCGTTCAACTGGTTCACTTCAACCAAAGTTTGAGAGGGTGCTGAACGTAACTAGAAAAACCTTGGTGAGAAAACATCTGTGAGATTTCCATCCTGACTTAACTCAGTTGTCAGTACAAATCCTTCCTCTTAACAGGAGAATATCCCCCAGATCCTTTAGGGTCCATAAAAAGCCAGAGACTGTGCCTTATTTCTTGTGCTTAGTAACTCCCTGTCTACCTGACCACCACCACCAGTTCCCAAATAGTAACTTCGTGATCTTCAGAAGGACTTCTACTTACTATTTGTTTACTATTTGTATTAGTGCAGATTTTGGTCTAAAACACAGAGGAAAAAGGGTCTCTGTTATATAGCAGTGTCCTTGCTTTCCAGCTGGGTGACCAGGGAGGTCTTTCCAGGAACAGAAAGGTGGCCCCAAATCCTAGGGACTGTGGACAGTAGGCTTTCCATAAGCATGCTAAGCATATCCACAAAATACTTTCAGGAAAAGAAGAGTGTTAAGACCATGGAACCCATTCTTGATGGCTAGGAGAGAGTTGGTGCCCTAGATTCATGAATTTCACTTCCACTCTTCCCTGAGAATCTGTAGCTTTTCACCCATTACCATTATATTTAGGGCATGATTTTGAGAGGTGCTCACAAAATAGTAGGAGTGCTGTTATTCCTGCCTGATGAATTTATGTAGCTCACCAGCTGCTTCCTGCCTATTTCTGAGATATCACAAAAAGTGATCAACAAGGAAAAAGATCCTGACCAAACATGTTTTCCTGGCAAAGCTGCACGTGTTGCTCTGTAGAGCTCAGAAGCGTGTTTTTTTGTTTTAGCCTCCTGTGCGGGACCTGTACATATTTGCCTAGTCCCTCTGGAGGTAGCTGGCACCTTTTTGTATCTATCCTTATTCCTTTAGCAGGAGATGAATCACTCTTCAGATGGAGGCATTTTGCTTATGGCTATAGAAAGAATTAGTAAATCATTAAAATACCTCGCTTAAAAATAAAAAACAGAATCTGTTAGTTCTGATTACACACACACACCTGATTTCCAGGAGCGGGGCGTAAAAGCTTTCTTCATTTTATTAACTCGGTGCGCTGGAGCAATCAATACCCCTTCTCCTTCCACATATGCATGAGGCCCTGTGGGAGCAGTGTTCTCCCACTTGGATACAACAGAAAGCTCGAGACTATCAGTTTTCCCTGAGCACAAATCCAATTCTGTGCAGGTTTAAGTTGTTCCATATAGAATTTTCATGCAGATGTTCAACTATATGTGGTTCAACAAAGGGCACTGTTAACTAACACAACTGTTGTTAGCACGTGGCTGTAACTACACACCGTAAAAAAGAAGCATTTCAATCCTATTATATAGAAGAGAGAATTATGAAGTGATAACAAGACTAATCTGTTTGTTTACTTTTGCTGAAGTGGTTTGTTAAGACTGTTCAGAGCAACTGCATTGTAAAAATATATTGAAGTAAATCTCTGGACACTAAATGTTATGTCCTCATGAGCTGACTTGTGGTATTCATTGATGTATTCTTTTCTTCTGAGTGCTGTCATATTTCTTTTTATAAAAACTGAAGTCCAGAGTTCTCCAGCTTCATTAGAAAGAACGCCATTACTGAGAGAAAGCGTAAGTACTCCACAGTTGTTATTCTGCAGCTGTGAAAATACACATACACGTTAAAACAAACAAAAATTGCTTAATGTTAACTGGTTTTCATAGGATATATGGTAAACTACATAAATATGCATTGATTGTATTTAATTTGTGGATCTTGTATATTTAGTTAAATGTGAACAACAGAAAAGGCTTTCCCAAGTGTTCTTTCTCTATTGTCAGCCTTATATATGGCTTGTAAGCCCTTATGGCAGAAGCTATATTAAAGACAATGTGCATTTTTCCTTTCTGAAAAGAAGTAGTAGTTTTAGAAGAAGAATTTATTAGAAGAATAGTTTTTAGCTATAAAAGTAGGAGAATGCTTAGAGGAAATGCAACAGAGTGTACAAGTCTTATCCACCAGATTTTTGCCTTGTTACAGAGCCAAAAGACTGTCAGAAGTCCCTGGTTCTCAGCATTGGCTGTGGCACTGGTTGGAGGCCAAAGACAGGTGCCAGACTGGGCTCCCAAAGAAGTGACAGCCAAAATCCACAACAATAGCTGGAAAACAGGAGGCTCCCAATACAATTCCCTGTTCCTGCCCTTATTCTTGTAGGTCAGTGATGCATCAAAACTCAATTGCTACCTGAACATAGAGCCCCTGAGAGTTTTCTTGCTGTGCTTGGTGATCGTGATCTCTAGAGGTCCCAATCTACCAGAACACATCTCAGAAGATAAACTGCAGGATTAGAAGAAAGGAATGTTGCAATCTCTTTACATTGCAGATCAGGGTATTATTTTCTCTGTTGGCAAATGGTCCTAGTATTCTGACAGTAACACCAGAGCTATCAACAAAAGGCAAAACAGCATCATAAATAAAATCTATACATTAAATCATTCATCATATTTAAGGAAGGGCAAGTTTTAAAAGGCAGACCTGCCTGTAGATTTAAAAAAAAAAAAAAGTTAATGAGTGCTCTGTTATGTAGTAAACCCCAAATACATAGCCAAAAACTTAGAAACTTTGAGGTAGGTAGATCCAATTATTACTGCTTTTTTATTTCCAAACTTATTTTTCTTTTTTATTCAGAGCATTTCTGTCAAATCTTGTTTCTCCTTCCATTACCGTTTTCTTAGAGCAAAACCACTGTATTAATACATTTGAGATGCTGTTTTTTATTAAAAAAAAAAAGAAAAAAGATTGAGTGAAACCTCTTGTTTTTCTGCAGTCTGTTAATGCTTCTGAAGAGATCTCTGATGAGTCATGGGTGAGCAGACTTTCTCCAGCAAAAAAAAGACTCATGTAAGTCATTAGCGGTTCTTTTACTGATGCAGGTCAAGTAGCCAGAGAAAGTAATATAACACAGAGTAAGAACAGAATTTGCCTTCTAGTTTTCCTAGCACAGACATGTTCATAAATAATAGTTTTTAAAATACTAGCATACTATGCGTATCTCTGCGTATCTGATTAGCTGCTCAACTAGTTGGATAATTTTCTTCTCACTGTTCAGTGTGCTATACCTTACCAAAGAACAAGATTTGCAAAGTAAATAGCAATAGCATTAAGTACAGAGCTGTTTCGTAGCACCTGGTCGATTAGCACCCCAGCATAGAAAGAGGCCATGCTTCCAGGTGTGGCTTCCAGGTGAGTACACCTGGAAAAGGTATTGCAGCATGGTTAGGAGACAGGAGAAGTGGTCCATGGTGGAAGCAGCAGCTAGCAAGGAGACAGTGTGGGGACTGGAGACAGCCAAGGACACAATCATCTGGAGGTGGAGAAGGGGAGCAAGGAAGCAATGATACTGGAAATCATTATAAAGAAAGTACGGACTGAAACAGTGGAGCTGAGAGTGGGAGCATTTTAACTATATTTTTGTTAGTTTTCTCCCAGCTTCTCTTTTAGGCAGTATTGGTTAGTTGATGTCTCTTGTCATGAATGTAGATTGCAGACTATTGGGGCAGGAGTTGTCTGTATTACTTGGACACAAAGTGCAGGAAAACCAAATTACTGTTTTGAAAGTTTTCTACACTAAAAAAGTGCTAAAATACATCGTTTTTATAGCATTGCTACCAATTTTTGTAAGATTTTCAGGTTTTAACTGCAATACTGTATGTCTTGTGTATTGTCTACTTCCCTAATTAACAGTAGGCTTTTTTATCTTTTTTTGCTCTTTTCAAAGAGGATGTAGCCTAGCTGTAGTGGCTGGGATACTCTATGGTTCCAGTTTCGTACCAGTACTTTACATCAAGGACCATGGAAGAAGAAATGAAACTATATACGCAGGAGCAAGTCAGTTTGGTAAAGGCTAATAGGTTACTTTTACTTTATTTCATTATTACGTTGTGGTTTTCTGCTTTCATAAAGGCACAGAGTGAAATTCTTCATACTGCTGGAAATACACAGTGGCAACTTACTAGTTCTGTACTATGTTACATGTTACTGAGTTGTTATTATAATACTAGCACTCCCTTTTTCCAAAAGGTGAATTAAACCATTAAACCACAACGGTGGTAAACAGCCCAGAAGATAACATATTTATCTTACTTACTTAACACCTTCTGAAATGTAGCTAACACTCTCAAAATACCAAGTTCATATGTCAGGAATATGAGGGGCAAAAGCTTATCAGTTGCTAAATTAGTAAAGGAAAAGGTTGAACGTAATTGATGAGCAGAAGAGAGATACAAAAGTTTAAGTAATTAAAATCATGTCAGTTTTGTAGTTGAAGCCTTTTAATGTAGGTGTAATAGCTAATTTCAAAACATTTCTCAAGAAAAATTTTTCTTAAGATTTAGGATATGATCTATCAAGTAATACCAGTGGCAGCTTAAGGCCCACATTTCACTGAGACAGCACAGTGCTGCCATTAACAAATGCTTATTGTAATGCATACAATCTCTCTTGGATATAGCAACTTACACATTTCCAAGCAAGACAAAACAGCTCTTATCATTACTGTATCTGTCTTTCCTGATGAGGAATTACAGGTCCAAGGAGATAGAGATCATCTTGCTACATGGCTCTGTTCTATCACGTTGAAAATGCTCTATTTAGTGCTTATCAAATCCATAAGGGATTTGTTATTGTTAATAAGTATAGTGGTCTAAATTGTTATGCATCCTTCAAGATAAGGAAAGGACAAAACTGTGCTATGTTTATCTTGCTTCATATGTGCAGTTGTCATGCCTGTAAAAGTACAGCATAAAGAAAAGAAGCAAGGCTTTACAACGAATGTAAATGTAGATAGTTAGGAGAGGATGTAATTATGTAAAACCCCTCCCTGCAGTTTTGTAGCCTCACCCAAGTATTTTCTTATGCTTTTAATAAATGAATTCAGTAGCTTGACTAATAGTTACAAAAATAACAACTCACAGAAATGCATAAAAGCTTCTGATAAATGCTAGGGTCAATGTAGCATTTAATTCATGTTTAATATGATATGTATGATTGACAAAATCCATCCAGAGCCAGACTGTTAGCTGGGCTCATAACCACAATTGAATTTGAATTGTGGCATCTTACATGTGGTTTTTTTTGTTTGTTTGTTTTTGTGAATGCCATCAGTGAAATAAATTTAGCTAAAATTATGAACTGATGTTTTAGACTAATATGATTTTGCAATTTCTCCTTCAGATTTAGATTATGTTTTTGCACACTTCAGTGGAATATTTCTTACAAGTACCATCTACTTTTTGATCTACTCTGCCGTCAGGAAAAATAAACCTATAGTTTATCCCCAAGCCATACTGCCAGGTATGTTTGTTAAATTAGGAATTCATTTCGGTTACTTCTTCTGATTCTTTTGCAGTGATTAGTTCAAGCTATATAAAGGAACTGTAGTTAGCCTCTGAAGTCTCTTCATTTTAATTTTTGTCTGTTCAGAAAGGTCAGTCCTACTAGGTTAATTAAGATTAGGAAGTAATGATATATTCTTGTTCTAATCTGAAACGTGACATTGCAAACAATGCATTTTCAAAAACTCACTCTGTCAGAGAGTAGAGTATGTTGCCCAGAAAATTGCAATCTTTAATTATAATTTCCTACTTCAGTTGGAGTAGCTGATTTTATCCCTTGAGACTTGGTTTAGATTCTCAGAACCAGCTTGTTAAAGTAATTAAATAATAAACTATTCAATTTCTGTATTATGCTATTAATACAAACGTTTCACAGACTGCTGTCTATACTTTGCTGTACGTGTTTTTGATTTGGATTTATTTTTCTAGGGTTTGTTTCTGGTGTGCTTTGGGCAATAGCCAATTGCTGCTGGTTCATAGCCAATAGCTATCTCAGTGCTGTGGTCAGCTTTCCAATAATTACCGCAGTAAGTATATAAAAAATAAAATCTGTGACTAGAAATGCAGATCCCCACCCCCAGTAGTGAAAATTAAGTTGAAATTTTGACATGTCCAGATATTTTTTTTTCCAAAAGTATACGTTACATGTTCTTTTGCTTGTCTGCGCTAGCGTTTGTTTTTTTGGGAACTTAAGAGAATGCGACAAGCACCGTCTTGGCCAATGCCAGGCATAAAAAGCAGGAGCTGAAAGTGTCGGTCTTCAGGTTATATAAAAACCAGTGCTCTTTGGCCAGAACTATTGTCAACTATTAAATAGCAAACTGAGGTGATAAAAAGAAGAAAAGTTACTTGCTTTCATCCCAGCAAGTATCTGTAGTTCTGGACTTTTTTGTTTGTGATTTTTATATTTTATCAGTCATGTTGCTTAATTAAGTTAGCTTTTTTTTATTGTAACAGTTTTCAAATATACCAAACATTCTGTATTGCTGAAAATAATTTTCTTACAAAAACACAAGGAAAATAGGTTGGCCAATTTTGCCTCTGTTATTCCTGCTTTTGATACTGTACCTTTAAAACACTGTTAACGTTCAGAAGCTGCGTGAATTCCATCACTATGTAAAAATAAATTTTGCCTTTATTCTCTTGCCAGTCTACTAGATGGTGCTGCAAAGCTAGATAACTTCTGGCAAATTAGAGTTCATGAGTATCACAAACAAAGTTCTGCTGAACAGCTGTATTTTGGAAGCAAACTAATGAAACAACATTAATAGGGATTAAGCTTTGCCTCAAGATGCAGTGAATCAGAATAAACTCTGCAGTATGCAATGGAAAAAAAAAAGACTTGGGATCATTCTAATTAGGAACTGAAGGATTAATAGAAAGCAGCTTTAGTAACTTTGTTTATCAGTATACCTAAAGGGGAAGGATGTAAAATAACTACATGAAAAATTGTAAGGACAGCACTGATGAGAAACTGCTTATCTGTGCTGCAGTTTTGGAACTCTTGCTTTACTTCACCCTAGAGAGAACTTCAAACAACATCCCTTTAACAATTTGCTTCATTTTAAAAATGCGTTCCTCTAGCAGTGTAGGTTATCTAGAAAGTGAAGTAACACCTTAGTTGTTATTTAAATAATATTTGGCAATTTCACTAAGAAGTGGCACGCACAAACACATTCAACATAATACTCTGTTTCCTGCTGGCCTAAATTTATGTCCCATCGGGTGTACTGAAGATGGAGGGAGTAAGATCACTGTCCAGACATCTGTCAAGTGTTTCTGAGAGCAGCTGTAATGGGAAGCATTCACAGAGAGTTTTCGCTTCATATTCAGATAATATTTTCTCATCAGTCATGAAAATTCAGATCATTGCTCCCACAGGAGAAAAACTGTATTACTGGGAGTGCCTGGAAATTATCACTGTGTACCTCTTGTTTTCTCTTAGCTAGGAAATCTGTAAGACACCATCACAGATAAACAGCAGTTTTCCTGACCTGTCTTATCTGTCTGGCTTTGTGCTTTGTCCAGATGGCTGAAATACAGGCAATACATTTGTGTTCCAGTTTCTTGATATCATACTGAGCAATAAAATCAAACTTTGTCAAAAGTGGTTAGTGGTGGTAATAGAGGAAACATTAGCAATATCCATGGTGGCTGCCAGGAAACCTGAATAGACCTCTGAAACAAGGTAACACATGAAAATCTGTGGAGTTTGAACTGGTGAGGCCTGTTACTTAGAGCCTACTAAAAGAATGTATAACTGCCAGTGCAGACTCCGCAGCTTAATTTAGGAAGAAACTATGCCCTCTCTTAAAAAAGAAAAAAAAAAAAAATCTCTTTAGCCCTTCTTGGAGAATTTATTGTGTCTTACTTTGTAAAGACTTCGGCAATGTTTATGCTTTTGCCATGAGTACTGTACAGGATGGAGAGGCCTAAATTTGCTATCCAGATGAAATACAACCGCCCTAAAAACAATAATAGGAAGGTGGCACATTTTACATTTGTAATATACAAGTGAATCTTATTCTTTAGGGTCCTGGCCTTGTTGCTGCAGCTTGGGGAGTCCTCGTATTTAAAGAAATCAAGGTAATCTTACTAGGTCTCTTACTTAGTCTCTCTCTTCCTTGTCTGTAGTTCTCAGAACAGCAAGATTTGGTATATAGCTGTATCTGTTAGATTTCTCCTCCTTACAAGTACTACATTATGAAGCTGAAAGTCATGTCATGCAATGCTAAGTTTTCCAAGAAAGATGAACTTTGAACAATTTTTACAGGAATGACGATTTGAATTCCATGACTATTAGCAGCAGTGGGAGTAAATGAAGACTGCAACAGGGTCAGGATGCCAAGCATAGCCTGAAAACAGTATTTATTTGAGCTAGCTTTCAGTAGGGGCAGGGGAATGAGCAGTCGTCCCAGTAATCACGTAGACTAGTAGTTAAGGAATTTAGGGTCAGATTCTTGAGAGGACCAAAAAATTAGGCTGAGGACAGTTGAGCCTGCTGATTACAGTACCGTGTAGAGATTGTTAAACTGATATAGCAACGATAGCACAGAATGGGGTAATTTACTAGATGTTAACATGGCTAAAATTATTTTTCAAGTGGAATTTGAAGCATAGCAGTGTATGTCTCAGGTTTCCTTAACTAGTCTGGCCAAGATCCATTGATATCTATTTTGCCATTACAGATTATATCTGATATTTCTGATGACTCTGTAAAATGCATTAGGCATCCTTGGAGCAGGAACTAGAAGTCCCCTCTCCCTCACTGCAGACAAATGTTGCACCACACTAGAAGACTGTCATGTTCATTATCCAAATCTTTGTGACTCGCTAGGTCTTTCATCTTTTTCATACATTTTAGAATAGTCTCAGCATAGATGCTTACTATTTAAATATCATCTGAAAACAGACTGAAGTCCTTTAAAAAGACTAAAAAAGAATTGATGAATTAATTTTATGAATGTTTCACTATGTGCATGGCATCATAGATTGCTTGTATTTAATTGTTTTGAACAACAAATGTTTCAAATATTGTATGAAATAAAATGCTATATGTTGTATGAAGTAAAATGCTAACATTTCATATAACAGGTGCATTCATTTTGTCATAAATTAAATGAAACTTTATTTTACTTTTTTTTGTGAAGTGGTACCTATTATGACATGATATTTTTCTTTCTCTCTCCACTTGGCTGTTCAGGGACTGAAGAACTACGTGTTACTCTCAGTAGCATTTTGTATCATTTTGGCCGGATCACTCTCCACAGCTTTTTCTAAAGTTTGAAGGGATCTTCTTACCAGTAGATGGTGCTACTGTCTAGTATAATCAGAAGGACACTGATGGTGTATCACAATAGGTATTTCCAAAATGTATGTCCAACATTTACCCTAACTTTCTTTGGGCAGGTAAAAATCGTTCCCACTTAGCATGAAAGAAAATCTGGAAATGTTTGCTTCCGCATCTTTTGGAAGAGCAATTGTATCAAGGGTGTTCTCTTAAATAAAGCTCAGTGATTTTCATAGTTACTGATTTTTCTGGTTTAGGTATGAAGCTTGCATCATTGTAAGTTCCAGTTCCTTTCTATGATGATGGATTAAAGGGATATTGATTCTTAGTCTGTTAGTACTCTGTATAGCTAATTCATTTTATTCCAAAATTCTTTCTTGATGACTTGATTATAACATGTCTTGAAATATTCTTTTTGGAACCGATACAAAGATGTGAAACAGGTTTTTTTTTATTTAGAGGCATTGATCTTTAAAGTCACCATTTTACATAAAAACTTTATCTTCCAATCACATCAGAATTTTGAAGGAAGTAAGGGGGAAAAATGATAAAAAATGTGACATAAATTACTAGCGTTTGCTTTAGATGCAAGAGCATTACGTTGAAATCATGACCATGATACAAATAGTTGGGGATTTTGTTGTTTGTTGTTTTTTTTAATTTGAGTTGTATGCAATTTTGCAAATAAACACTTCTTTTCTGAAAACAGTGATATTGCAATGTGAGCTAAGCATGTAGTTCACAGTTTGTGTCCAGATCATTTGGGGCATTTTCTGAATACTTATTACTTATTTTTCTTTTCCATGTAGCACGATCAAAGCTTAAAAATTATATATGGTAAAATATCATGCTAAGACTACCCAGTCTTTTTGCTACCCAAAGCAAGGTCATCTATATCTAAATCACTTCTGACAGTTGTTATCAAACTTGTTTATTTAAAAATAATAAAGTGGGTTTACCATCTTTTTAGACAGATTACCCAGTTTCTAAGTATCTTTCCAGCTAGAAAGCTCTAATGTCCAAAGATGTCACTGTGAGCAATGTTATGTCTGCTATTCAGTGACCATTGCTGACATGGAGAACCATTTGTTTTCTTACTCATCACAGCTTTCACACATGCAAAGCATGTTGTCTGAACCCACCCTTAGTCTTCTCTTCCACACATTAGATAAGTCCAGTTTCTGCACTTCTCACTTGTTTGGAATATGTACATCATTCTTTTTACTTCTTCCCAAACTCACTAAGTGGACTAAATCTGCCTAGAAAAAAACAGACGCAACACTCAGACTACAGTCTTACAGAAAACAAGAACAGCAGCAATGGGATTATTTTTTTCATCTAATTTACAAGCTGTTCATGATCATACATGATAGTATGACGCTTTTTGCCAACACAGCTTGATATTGTAAGCATGTCTAAATTACATTCATAATTTCACCTTCCTTCTTTTCCACACTTCTTTGTCTACTACTTGGCAGATTTTATCTTAGAAGTGTTGCTTCACCCCCTTTTTTCCATCCTATTCCTATCCGAGTGTCAGAACGTGGTGTCTGACAGGCTTTTTTCCCCATCGGGCATTTCTCCAGTTTTGCTCCATATGTTAAGTCTGGCCTTCAACAAGTTTGCAACATTTTCCAGCCTGTTGTTATTTACAAATTTAATAAACATGATCGCTTAATTACTCTAAATCATTTATGAAAATGTTGTATGGTATTGGCCTGTACTCTCTTTTTTTTGGAATCTAAAGCAATCTTTTGACTCTGACAGGGAATTAATTGATTGCTCTCATGAGTACAATTTCTCTTACTGTGATTTTATTTAGATTGCATTCTCCCAGCTTATATGTAACATCTGATACAGCTGCTGCAGTCAAGATGTATAATGTGTACCACTCACAAGCCCTGCTATTGCAGAGAAAGCAGGTCAGTTTGACTCAATTTCTTCTTGACAAGTCCTTCTTGACTGTTACTTACCTAACTGTTACTGTATTGTCTCTGACAAGGAAGAGTACTTTGTTCAAATGTTTTTGAAAGAACTTGAATTAAATTGGACATTTATGATTTCCCTGGTTGTGCTTCCCTTCAACTCCTGTATTCCAGGAATAACCCCTATGCCAGAAAATTGCTAATAAACAAAGGATTGGCAGAAACAAAAGACTCTGTTTTCAGGCTCCTCTGCTTTACAGGCATACTTTAATATGCCAGTTTTTTGCCAGTCAGTATTGAGTTCTTATGCCAGCATTTGGAATTGTGTCAGCACTGACTGTGATCTGTTCAAGCAGGACAGAAGGAACAACAAGGGTGCTGGGCACTTCAGTTTATAATGTCATTTTTGTATAGAGACAGATTCTCATTTATTTCCTAACATATTTATGAACACATACAAAAAAACAAGTAACTCGCTGTTTTGCTAGAATAATTACAATTAATTATAATATTTATAAAGAGAGCATGATTTTAGCACCAGTCCGCCTTGACATGCCAATGGAATTGCTCAGGAAGGCTCATCTGTTTATTTTACTGCCTCTAGGTCACCTTCCACATTCAATTGAAGTCTGCAGGTACAGTCTACGCTATTCAATGAAGTATGCTTTTCACTAGTTTATGTTAAGTGAATTAGTAAGGCTGTAGTATGGAAAAACGGTGGAACAATGTTCAACCAGACTTCTCAGGAAGGAGAACCGTGTCTGAATGTGCTTGGACAGTGAACTAGCGTGCTCACACTACTACTTTCTGGGTAGAACGAGCTTTTAAGGAGTGTGTAAGACCAATATTGTACAACAGGTCTATCAGGCCCCAGAGATCCCTACAGCAACTTCAAGGGAGAAACAGAAGCAAGCAGGGTAAGGAAAGGTCAAAAAGTCTACATGCAAGAAACGCGTGAATAAAAACTGAACTAAGCATCAGAAAACCAAAGATAGATTTTTGTAACAGAGCAAAGCTCTGGTGGTAGGCGAAAGGAACAGGGGCGTATGAAGCTGCGTGAAGTTGCATCGAGTTCAGGTCCATCACATTGCAGAAGCAGTACGGTGCCTCCCAGTCACCTTCTGCAGCTTTGCAAGTCACAGTACCTGCTGAAAAGTCAGTGCAGAGGGACCATCATGCAACTGCTGGTCAGCCTGCACCAGCTCTGCTCTGCAATCTGTCCTCAGCTGTGCAAGGAATAAGCAAGCAGTGGTGCTTAAGCTGAATCACTGTGGGACCTAGTTTATCCTTAACCATAACCAAATGCATTAGGCTTTGGCTACCTTTGCACTATCCTGTTTTCTTTGGTGCTGTGAATATCCTGAATTAATATATCTTGGGTTCTTCAGATTTTTATTCACTCTCTTGAGGGATGCTCAATGTTCGTGTTCATACATGATACGATGTTCATACCAGATGGGCCCAGCATTTGATTACTGAATATGATTTGATTACTGGATATGGTAGGGAACAGTTAAATCTATCAGGGCAGGAGCACCTTTAAATTTCCCCCTTTCTACAGAGGGCCAGTTGGCTTTCTGAAACAAACCCCCCAAAAGTTCTCTCCTGTCCACAGAAATTACCATGTATGCAATTTGATGCAGTCCCCAGTCTGTATTGTAAAGCTATCAGATGTGAAAACTTAATTGCTTATTGCTAGCACATTAATTACAATTCTTGTTTGTGAAGGCTCAAGTACTGGCTTTATTAAACGCTTTCTTAGCAGATATTCTATTGGATTTGTCTTGCCAATAGGAAAAAAAAGAAAAAAAGAAAAACACCTCTTTGCAGCTCTTTTCTGTGAAAAATCCCTTATGGTAATGCATCAGGATTTATGGTTTAAATATGTATTTATTCCAAAATATTTTCTCCTGATGTCCACTTGGAATATATTGGATAAATATTCCACTCATTTCTGAGATTTTCTTGTTCTTGAAGTTTTGAGTTTGAAGTAACATTGGTAGTGCTTTCATGTTAAAATGCTGGATTAACAGAGATCTGTTTATAGAGCTGTTTATACACGACAGTCTGACAGCAAGTGTTTAATGAGAGAAAATTCTACAGCTGATACAAATGATCAGGGCTCTGTTTATATCAGCAAAGCTGTGTGTTTTCATATCAATAAAACAGCTGGCCCAGAATGTTCCTTTTTTGTTGTTGTTTAATTTTTTGTATTTGTAGCTGAAGGAAAAAGAAAAAAAAACAAAGTAGAACCAAGATGGAAGAATCATGTTTCTTTAAGAAAACTACAGTTTCACATACTTGTTTGGTCTGTTTAATAATTTCTAATAATATACTTCAACTTGCTCTAATAATTTTTCTCTGATCATCCTTAAAAGTGAGCTAATCTTTAAAATACAGGTAGACTGGGAACTTCCAAATAAGATTTACTTGTTTATTTTGTGCATGGTGTTGGGAACCAGGAAACTCAGTATTAACTTTTTAGATTTCCCACAACTATTTATTACCTTCTCTATATTCATCATCAATTCATTTTCCTGAGCTCAATGCCCTTCTTCCACTTTTTTTTTTATCCCTTCACATTCTTAGTAAAAATGATTATTATCTGGAAAAAAAAAAAATTAAATACATGGACTCCTATGTCTAAATGCAACAGTGAAAACCAGCATTTTATTACCTCTATAGACATTTATATATTTTATCTACATCAAAATTTTATTTTTCAACCAAAATTCAAAGTTGATTTAATACCAGTTCAATGGTCTGACCTGATCTCTGAGTGGTTTTGTATCTGCCATGAAAGTAAAATGACAGTCAAGATGATGCATGCTAGCAATTACTTTTAATTTTTTTTTGACCCCTTACTTTCAAATAGAAGGCTGAAGTTGAATGCAGTATTCCATAAATGCAGTTTGACAGATGGATTCCACTTTCCTCTAGCTAAATATGTAATGCTGGGAGCAAGTGACTGTGAAGTGTTGTATTTTAGCTGAAGAGATGGTTCTTAAATGTTTGATGTTTACCACAGAATATTTGTTTAGAAACCTAGAAGATATCGTCTCTTTCAGCACTGAAGACTTGTGCTTCTTATTGCACCAAAGGACCTGTGTGAGGGCGTAACCTGACAGACAAAATAGGAGAAAAGGAGATGGGACCTAGCAGCCCTGCCAGTATCAGTGATTCAGGCAGTCTGACGCCACCCAGCACCATTTTCAGATTGTTAAGCAACTCCTCGTGATCTTTGTTTTTGTTATTTGTATAGCAGCCAATGCACTTATAATGAAATAAATTATACATAGAGATACATTAGTGCAAGTTATTTGCCTTGTCCTGGTATTTTTCATGCTGTGAGTCTTCTAAAAACATTTTGGGTAGAACTGGGAGACAAACTGTGCTGCTCCCTGGGCCAAGGCATAAAATGGGAAGAAGAGGGTGTTAACTGTGCTAGTTAACGAAATAGAAGAACTGGTGGGAGCAATATCTCTGTGTCCTGAGGTTTGCTGCAGTGAGGGGAGTAACCGAGCTACTCCCACCAAGCCCATAGGCAAGCCTCAAAGGTCATTGTTAACATTCACGGACCAGGGAAAATGATGGTCTCTGGCAGACTGGTCATTTTTTTCTTCTTATTTACAGATGGGAGGGGAGCACTTGTTGAGGACTTGCAAAGCAATAGCTGCTGCCCAGCTGTACTTACACACCTGAGCTTTGATTCGAGCCAAGGGGGAGCCTCAGGAATGCGAAGGCCACAAGCTCCAGGATGACACTTGGGAGGAAGGCTGGTCTGGTACCTCACTGGATAGTAATGTTTCACATCAAGTGGTGCCTTGGCTCTGTAGTTTCCTGTCGACTTTGCGCTCAGTTGAAAGGATGGAATTTGTTGTATAAAACCATGTCATGGCGTGTATTCCTTGAAGCATGCTGTGCCCATCAAGCTCAAAGGAAACAGTTTAGGCTGTCAGCTTGCTGTGAGTTCCCCAGGGATATACTTGCAGAGAGCATGCATAACCTCGTCTTCAACTTCTGTTTCAGATGTTTGTGTCTAGCATTTTTAAGTGAAGTAGTTGAAATTTAGTTCATAAACCCATACAAAGGCTACTATTTTTAGGTAAGTGAAGCTGTATGTAACAAAAATATGTCTGTTTGAATATTTTTAGAAGTTGGCAGTATTTCATATTATTTGGTGTTTATAACATGAACAATAACATATTTTAAAATACTAAATTAAGCACTTGAAACTTGTGGCTCTAGCAACATACACTGCATTTTCTTGCCTTTTGAGAGGCTTGTCACTGCAAACATTTACTGCACTCTTCTGACTTTGTAGACACCGAAGTGAAGTGCTTGCCTTCTGTTTTTTCTTCTCCACTGGTTACATTTATTGTAGCTTAGTGCCTGATGCATTCATTTTAACCTAGTAAGCAACAGTCCATTTGATGAAGTAGTAGTGAATTTCACAAAGAGGAGGATATATACATGTATATATTTATGCATGTACAATTTTTTTTTTTTTTGTGGTATCAATCCATGCTATTCTTTAGCATAGCTTACCTTTTGTTTTAAACTACTTTCATTGAGAAACTGCCAATTTTTCCACATACACTGCACCTACTTTAAGGAAGTAAGTTTTGGCATCAAGACAGACCTGATCCAATTAATAGACTTTTGCCATTTAATTGAGATTTCACCCATGTTTCTCATAATGTGGGTCATGTCAATTTAAGATGCTGCCACAACTCAGCTGTTTGCTACTAACAGACACCTCATACTAACACCAGTGGATAACATTGTGAGGTTTTTATATACTTATGGGCAAAAAATCAGCTATGTTAACTTAATTCTCTGTGAAAAAGTCATGTGAGGAAATTCTGAGAACAGTTTATGGTGCCTCAGTGTAGCAGATCAAGAAGACTGTGTCCTTGCTACTTTGCATCTGATTGTTGTGACAGAACTGCTGTTTCTTAAAAATTATTTGTTTTTCTTTTTGCTTTCCTTTGGTGGGAAGATTTCGCTTTAATTTTTACCTGAAGATAAACACTTTGTAAACATCTATAAATATTTAGTGCCCTACTCAGCTTGCAAAGTTATTTGCTGTTTGTCATATTTAGTCTAATTTCCTTGTCTTTATAGGTAAAAATTAGAGTTTACTAGAAATTCAAACTCTTGGCAGCTTTAAACACAGTTTTGCATATTATTTTCTCTTTGTAAGCTATGCCTTAAATATTGCATGTTAGACATTGCTGCACAGACTTTGTGTTCCTTCATGGTTAGGACTGTTTAAGTAAGGGATGTGTAAAGTTAAATGGTCTCTTTCAGTTTTAAGTCTTTGTAAAATGTCTGTGTGATAATTGGAGCTGAAAACACAAGAAAATATCTGTTCCCTGAGCTTCCATGAGATATGCCCAGACCAGGATTAGGCGAGCTCTTAAATCTATTTCATGAGGGAGAACAGAAACATCATGGTTGGACTCAAGCAGGTGAGCTTCTGTGTAGTTAGAATGCATAAAGAGCTGCTGCACCATGAAATCACTTCTGAAAACTTCAAAGGAAGAAAACATTTCAGCAAAACTATTCCCCTCTGTCATATATTCATATGCTGTATCTTTGTATCCATTGCCAGAAGTATTAGTTTATAGTTTACGGACAACTTGCTCATGGAAGATTATTCAGAATATCAAATCTTAGGGCTGCTGTCAAAGCACTGCAACAGATGTCAGCAATCCAAGTGACTCAATAGTGTATGTTTGTAAAATGCAGTGACCCTAGCTCTGTAAATATTGATATGCGTGTGTATAGACATATAGGGATACACTCTAAATGAGATACTTACAATTAAGAAAGTTCTGGGAGTCATTGCAAGTAGCTGTCTGAAAATGTCAACTCTGTGATTAGCAGCAGTTGAAAAAATACAAGCATGTTAGAAATTATTAAACGGTAAGTGGAGCAACACCACTATTCCAGTGTACAACTTCAGCTCACTGATCTCAAAAATAAATGTACAATAACATTTTTAAAAGTCATAAAGAAACACTATAATTTTCCCTTGTACTGTATAATTCGTTATTTAAGTAGTACTCTTCATCCCGAATTAGAGAACCAAAATGGAAAAATAATATGCCAATAAATTAATTATTGATATGAAGCACATGAATAAGGAATGACTAATTGCTGTATTATAATTCAGGAACAATTGAGCGCACAACAAATTTATCAGAGACAAGGTTTAAATATGAAAGAAAGTGACTTCTCAAAGAAAGCATAATCTACAGTTTGAAACAACTTCTTAGATGTTATATAGCTTAGTGTTACAAATAGGTTGTGAAGTGATTCATGAAAGGCAAGAACATTGCTGACTATCAGTCACAAGTGGTCTGAAAGGAGCCTCTGACTCAAGCCTTTAAAGCCACCTGACTTCCAGAAGGAAGTATTTTGTGCCAGATTTTTTTTAGTCCCAGTCATAACCACTCAAAGACTAATAATTTGCAGACTTCAACTATTCCACTACATGTACAGTACCATTGGTATTCATTTCATTAAGGTGACCATGTAAACTTCTTGTCTGGATTAAGTATATAAGCACCTTTTCAGTGGATTTTTTTAACAACCTGGAGTGTTCCCATACAGTGCAAATGTTAGCTAGAACCGCCTTGTAGTGCTTAAACTAGGCTGCTATGCTATCATTTAAAATCTGTTCACATTGATCAAGAATGTTAAAATAAAAGTCAATCTTAATTTTCCTAGAAACTCAGAAACAGCTTCTGGTTATGGCAGGTTCTGTGTTAGAATAAGTATTTCAAACAGGTGTGTGCAATTCAAACTGTACCATGCCTACAAATTGTTATACTGCTTGTTTCTACAGTATCTGTTGTGGCCTCTCCTTTTTGTTAGTGAACACGGGAAACTTCATGCAAGGAAGATCTTCCATGGACATTTCTCAGTGCAGGTGGGGAGCACTTTTGAGGAGGGATAGTGGCTTTTTTCTGTAACTTTGGACTGTGGTCTGAATGTAAGCTTGTGTTGGCTTGAGATGGTAAACACAAATAAGAGCTTAAGTCATAGGACAAAACTCCAGAAAGCATGAAAAAGAGATAATTGAGAAAAGCAGAAGGAACAAGCTTTTAATTAAGATATGGGAGACAGGCAGGAATTCAATAAGTACGGATGGCAAATCAAGCCAAGAGGAAGCGGTAATAAAATTAAAAAGCAATGAAGCTAGAGTGAGAGTTTCTCATTACCTGGGTTGAGGGGACTTTCAGCAAATTAGCCTGAATCTGGCATATTGAACTGATTAGGCTTCTAATGTAGGGACTGTGTCATGTTGTAGCATAACCGGACTCGGATAAGCTGAGAACCTGTCTCTTCCAGCCTTACACAGCCAGGTGCAGCACACTGAAGGAAGTGCGGTCTTTGTTCACTGCTGCTGTCTGAGGAGGCGTGCGGTACTCACCCCCACTGCTGCGGTATGTCATCACCAGAATTTATCTTCCGAGTTACACAAATAATAATACCATTATTTCTCCTGGCGTCTGTGCTCAAAACCAGGATTTGGCATGAATTCTCATTGCCTTTTAGACACTCCCTTTAGAAATCTGTAGGCAGTAAGGCTGACTAATAATGTTTGAACCTATTAGAGGAAGGACACTGCAGAAAAGCAAAAGTGTTTTGGTCCTCTTATGACTACTTGAATGACAATCTGAAGTAAATTTAATTTGTTTAGAAAAATGTTTTTGTATGCAACTGAAAACTATTCATATTTTAGTAATATTTCTGTCAGATACATAATGGAATTAAATGCTCTGCTTACTTTACCAGGAAAAGAATCTTTCCATTTAAATTAAGTACATCCCTTAACAAAGACTACTAAACTGTTCCATATACCATCAGTTCATTCATTAAGCAGTATTTCACATAGTGTCCCTAACATTATCAGAAAAAAAATGGTGATGGGGGAGAAAAGAATTCTACTACTGATGCTATGATCCAAGCTGCTGCTTTTTAAACACAAGGCTAAACACATGATGAATGCTAACCGTTCATTTGCCAACCTGCCATTTCTTTTAATTCAGACTCTATATTTTCTGTACTTCTGAAGTTGTTTGGCAAAATTTTTAAACATGTAAGTCCCAGCCCACTGTCAGTTCTGGGAAACAGCAAATATATGTCTATGTACCGTACTGGTGCCAGTATGGAGGGATTACTGTGTTTCCCAGAATCTTTACTTCCATTTTAAAATAGGATTTAGAAGCACGTCCTTCAGCTGGAGGGATTCCACAAGAGGAGCCCTGATCTGGATGAGCTGTGTGAGAGACACACCAGTGGATGGAGCTGCAGCCACCCAACTGTGTGCCCACCGAGACATTAATAACAGGGAATGAGATGTGACAGTCTTGACAGGAGATTCAGGTGGACAAAATGTATGTGCCTAAGGAGTTCCTGCGTGGTGGATAGGAGTGTGGGGAAGCGAGAAAATAATTCCCTGAGAAAGGGCTTTGAGGATGCTGTCAAAGTAACTGGGCAGACAGGAAGCAAGAGCTAGGCCATTTTTAATATCTTTGGCTTTGGTCAGGAAATAATATAATCTCTCTCAGAAGCAGAGATGCTTTAAACTCTTCAGTAAAGTATTTTTATTCTGCCAGGACTGCTGTCGGCAGACCTTGGCAGGTGCAGAAGAGAAGGGACGGGCAATCTGCCTGCTCCCGGAGCCGTGCCCCTGCCCTCACCCAGGTGTCCGAGCACCCTTCTTGTACAGAAGCCTGAACAGCTCCTAGGGTCACCATCTGTTTCTAAGACAAATCTTAAAGAGGCTCTTTTATCATTTTGGTTTAATCTGATACCTGCTCCAGTATTTCCATCTGAAACATGGAGAGGGAACAAATGAAGCGGTGCCATGAGAACAAGCATTGTTTTTCCCAACATATAGGAACCTGTAAAACTCAATGAGGAAGTTACTATGATAGAAGTTGTACCTTGAAAACAAACTCATGATGTTTGTTAATAATCAGGCCAGAGCAGAATAACAGTTTCTGAGAGGTGTGGTATATGTTTAAGTAATACATGCTTGTAAAGCACCTTAATGCCATCTCTGTGTTCTTTATAATGCCCCTATTACTTGCAGCGCACTACAAACTCCTGCATGCTGTGCTGATCTCACTGCTCTCCTCTCATTCTGTTACCTCCAGAATAGTTCAGCAGTAAGGATCTTCAGCAAGGGAAAGGTATTCCTTCAGCTGTGTGAGAAGAGCAACCCTTTTCCCTTCCCAGGACAGCTTGCCTTCCTGTGCTTTAATCAAGTAAAATCTCAGTGAAATTGGGTTAAGAAGCAAACAATTACTAGTAACTCTGGTGTGTTAACAGATATAGCTGGAGGTTACATTCTGTTGAATAACATTGCTGAATAACATTAGTTACAAAAACAACCTGGCTGTACGCTAAGTATTTATTTATTACAGCCAGAGGTGTAGTCATCCAGATTAAGCAGCTTCACAAATCTCTGTCTCTGTTATTTTTAGGGCACTAATAAGAAGAAATCTAGCTGCAGTAAAAAGATGAGACAGTCTGTTAAAACCACAATTTAAGTGAGCTGCTAATGGTACAGTTTGCAATCAAGATTACTTCTCAATTAGGCATTTATACACCCTTTAATTTTTCTATTTCACTGCATTAAGCAAGAGGGAATAAGTGTTATCTGCTGCAACACTTATTCTATATTTCAATGTAAAGATTTTTTTGGTCGATTGCAAATAATTATGGTTCAGAGAGTTTATCTCATCATATCTTAATCTGTGCTGAGAGTATGCAAATGGCTAATAATATGAATGATGCAAACCAGAAACATGTGTTTTCACATTTTTTTACATTTTTTACATTTCCCAGATATATTTATCTTCTTTTTGAAATCCATGGAGAAAGAAATGAGAAAAAGTACAAATGTTTATACAGATTTTTATAGAAAGGAAATTCATGTGCTGTCATGATGTGCCTAAGCTGCTTAAATATTCACTCAAATACAAAGAAAACAACTGTCTACATGTCAAAAATAGCAATTTATTAAGCTAAGAGAATGTTTACATGTAACTTACTATAAAATACTGCTACAACTTCAAAAATGTCATGGTGATAGAGAACGTTACTGTAATGTAGTAAATTCAATTATTATCATTAGAGCAAGATATATCAGAAGCTAGAGATGAATAGAACATTCCTATATTATTGTAGTTTTATAAATAATACATGTTAATCATTTTAGGTATTTAGGGATACCACTGCTGGCTGGTACTCCTGCTTCGTGGATGACTTTCCTGAAGGCAATAAGGCCAACCATTTGTGTTTACATGCAGTGTAATTGTATAAAGTGACAACTTTAGAAGTCACATTCAACCCAAGAGCTGATACGGCACCATTGCCAAAAAGGAAGCACTGTGTAAAGATCTGAAATATTCTCATTTCACTGGGATTCTCAGGTGCCATTAGTTGGGTGAGTGCCTGAAGGGCAATGCGCACAGACCCTTGCTGTTATGTGATACTATGTTTTCCTTCAAATTTATTTTCCCTGAATAATGGTATTTTGCCCAGTGGAAGGGCAATGTTCACTAGCTGATTCTGGTATTGTCTCTAACAGAGAAAAATGCTGAATGTGCCAACATTGATTTAGACCTATTAAGATAATGCCATGAATATTTAGAAATAAAATAAAATAAAATGTTAACCTAGAGAGAAGGGGTACTGTAGATTTTCATCCTGAGATAAAAGTGAGCTAGGGTCAAGGAGGCCAGAAAATGATCTCTCATTTCCTTAAATTGCCACAAAAACTGGGTTAGATTTTTCTCAGCAGTGCCAAATAGCAGAAAAACACTCAGGAATAGCTCTGGGAGTGCAAAGATTGAACCGTGTAACATGACCTACTTTAGGTAAATCTTCTTGAAAAGGCAGAGGAAGGGGAAGGAGAAACTTGTTGCCATCTAGAAAAGTTTATTGCCTTAGAGTCTAAAGTATTCAATTTACACTGTGAACTCAATAAGATGCTTATCCATACTGCTTGAACAGAACTGAGAGTGTATCTGAAACTTTTGACTGATTTCCTGCTAGGAAACAGAAGAAGAAGGAAAAGGAGGGAAAAAAAAAAAAAAACCTAATTTTTAGACAAGACTTATTAGAAACAACAGAGAAATAATTGCTGATGGTTAACTAAGAAATCGAAGCAGCTGAAAGCTAATACATGAGCACATGAGGACTGTTCACACTTTAGAAAAGAGTTCTACCTGCAAACAGATCTTGTCTGGTGACTGTGATTAGTACTATACATCATTAATTAACTGTAATAAAGGTGTTGGTAGTATAAACTGGGAAACTCACAAGAGATATGACATTTGAATTTCTGAAGTGTTTGATATTCTGCAATGATCCTAAAAAATAATAAATAAATAAATAAATAAAAAAGAGGATTTCATTCCATCTGTATTTGGCCAGAATTTTATAAATTGGAGGGGTAGATACATCTGAGGTAAAAACAAAGGATTTAAGCAATTAACTTCCCTGCTTCTAACTGGTAGAAGCAGGTGATGCTGGGTGTTGAAATCAACAGAAGAGCCTAACATGCTCTGATACCTCAGAAAATCTTAAGACTTTATACAGAGATAAGTGCTTAAATACCTCTAAAAACTATCCCTTTTCTCTTTTTCAGATCCTAAATCTATTTTGTAAGTGTGATTTATTATGAATATCTGTTTAAATACACTTCAAAATTTTCTGCTTTAAAATTGTGTTTTAGAAGACTGAGAGAGTGACAAAATATCTGATGATAAAATGCTCAATTAAAAAGCTGCTTTTCATTTTTATCTAATCAGTAACTTGATGCCAAATCACTACTATTTTCAGGACACAAAAAAAACTTAAAATAATAGAATTGATTATAGCCTGTCATCACTATATGAACAGCAGTACAATGCAGTGCCATAGCCATGTTATTAGTACATACTGCCTACTCAAAGCAAAAAATAGCAAAATAACTAAAGTCTCTTTCAAACTAAATCTTAAATTTCCTTTGGCATTTTGGATATTAAATTCCTGGTATTAGTCACTACAACTATGTTGTTAAAGAAACAGGAATGTCCCAGAGCAAGTTTTCTAGTTTCCAGCTGTTTTGTTTTCTTTCTTGTACTCAGCATACTCTGTAAAACCTGAAGGGAAATAACCTTGTTGATTTTTTTTTTTTTGCAGTAATAGATTTTCTTGACTCTTAAATCCAAAGAAATAACAGGAAATGATCATGTGAAGAAAAAACAGTATAGTTACAAATGCTAGTTAGCATGTCTATATTATTATTGATACTTCACAAGGAAAACTTTGAGAGTTGTCTGCCTCTTCTGAGGATTAACTGATAAATATTGGCAACCAGGTCAATTCTACTTGAATTTGCCTGCTCAGATAAATGTATAATGGAAAGAAACAACAGCTGCAAGGACTCCTGTGATTAATTATGCTTTTATTATTTTTACTTTAAAGAAAAATACATCGCTTTTCTGAAGCATATTGATACTGAACGTGCTCTGCGTTAGAAAAAACAACCCTGCTAGCCATTAATGGAAAACAGAAGTACAGGGTTTTTCTTTGCTGAGATTATTGTCTTGCCCTGAAGCTAGCTAAAAAGAGTGGTGGAAAGGCATTTATATTGTAAAAGACATTAATATATGGACAGTATTCAGAACGCATCCATAAAACTCAATATTACAAGTACTATTAGCTCATGTTCAATCTTTTCATTATGCTAGATGGAGAAGAGAAAGGTGGGTGAAAGTATCATCAAGGCAGGACATTTTTCTTGGAATACAAAAATAAGTGAAGCCATCAGGTTTTGGAATGGGTCATGAGTTATACATTATATTGCTGGCATTAGTCAGTCGTACTCTCAGGAGAATTGTTTTGAGCATTCTCCATGAAATACCTTTATTTGTGAAATGTACACCCATCTTCTGCCAGAGCTGCTTTACAAACCTTGTGTTTCCTAGCCCTGTCCCCCATCGCAATATTTCAATAGAGGATTGAAATATTGCAAGACCAATAGGTTTTCAATTGTCACATTCATTCTATTTTTAATTCTAGTGATAATTATTATTATTTGAATTCACATACAAATATATAGGCGGTATCAGATATTGCTGTCATCATAACAAATCTATAATTCTTCATGAAATGTCAGTATTTTCTACCCTCCAATGTTCATGAAGGTTTATTCTAATTTTTTGCAGTTACCCAATAAAGCAGATTGAGGCAATATAGGATGACTCCTTTTAGAGGCTGACCTGTGACTGGTGGATATCAGACCCTATTGAATGAAAACATAATGAAATAAATAGGTATGAGGCTGTGTTTTGTGCTGTGGGCAGTATACTGTCTATGAAGAGTTTCAAGAAAGTAGAAAGTGTACTGTCTTATAAATGGTCACACACTGTCAAGGAGCACAGAGGCTATGTACTCTACTTTATAGCCCACTGGCTTGAATTAGTTAAATAACTAATAGTTAAATAACTAGGGAAGATGGGGAAAAGTATCTGCAAAAACCAGAATTTCTAGATAGGTAGTCTCTGAAATTGCTTGCTATCCAGATTGCCTGAGACTGTAGGAGTCCAGTTCTATACCTAACAGGATGACATGGAAATTCCACAAGGGTATGGAAAGGGGAAAACAAACAAACAAACAAAAAACTATTTTTGCTAGCATATATGGAAATTCCTGCTGGCATCAACAATTCATTCTCACATCCTGTAGACCCACTCACGCCCTCACTCACTGAATGTTAAAATGGGGTTTTGATGTATGCAGTACCCATGCAAGTCATTGCTTTGTTTCTAAGGAAACTGTGGTAGGTAACAGAAGGGTAGCTGTGATGGGGGAATCGGGACTGCGTTTTGGGCCATGCTGATGTTCAAATCTGACTGTTATCTTAAGCAGTTGACAACTCCAATATATCTATCATTCAAATGATCATTCACAGATGCTAAGTCAATAAACATGCACTGAGAAGGCTGAAATTTCAGATGTAAAGTTCCCTGTCGATCTAAGTGCTCTGTTTCCATTAATTGACTTTGTAGGCATTCCTTGAAAAACAAATGATTGAAACAAAATGCATTTTGGGGTAAAATAAAAGCAAAAATCAAACTGTCTTCAGCAAAAATATGTCTAAACACTAAGTTTTGACACGTCCTTTCTCATTCGAAAGCATCATCTCGAGAAGAGAATTTGTTAAGCTACTGCCTCTTGCTTCTAAATTTTTGCAAGTCATAGATTCCCAGATGTATTCCTCTACAGGATTTTCCAATTCAATAACTTTAAAATGATCTAGTTCTGCACAAAGCATGAATTTCCAAGGACGTATAAATTACGAGAGCTCTTATAGTGGAAAATATTCACTTCAGGAGATTTTCATAAATAGAACATGAGCACTTAGCAAAAATCAACTGCATTCATGTCTGCTTGAAAAACCTATGTTTCTGATTTTCACCTCCAGTGATCTTTGCCCTCATTTCAGTTGTATCTTTTTTTAATCTTTTTGTTTGTTTTTGTAGGTATGGAATTTGGTTTAAGTTCATTTAAAAGGATGTAGGAGAGTTTAGGGCATCAAAAATGCACTGGAAAGCTGTTGGGATTTTATGTAACTTAGACGCAAATCAGGCTTGTGAAGTAGTGTTGTTTGTTGAGCTTCTGACTGAAGGGAAGCATTGTAAAATCATCTGCTAAGGAAACATAGCATTTTAAAGCTGAAATATCATAATGCAATTCCTGACAAAGAGGAAAGTGTGTGAAATATGCCTTCCAATCTGACTCAGTGTCCTGGTTCCAGTTAGGACAGAGTTAATTTTTCCTCATAGTAGCTGGTAGGGTGCTATGTTTTGGATTAGGATGAGAAGAGCGCTGATAACATGCTGATGTTTTAATTGTTGCAGAGCAGTGTTTACACCAGGCCAAGGACTTTTCGGCTTCTCGCTCTGTCCTGCCAGCGAGCAGGCTGGGGGTGCAGCAGGAGCTGGGAGGGGACAGACCCAGGACAGCTGACCCAAACTGGCCAAAGGGGTATTCCATACCATCTGACGTCATGCTAAACAATATATAGGGGTGGCTGGCCGGGGTGGGGGGCCGGTTGCTCGGGGATAGGCTGGGCATCGGTCAGCGGGTGGTGAGCAATTGCATTGTGCATCACTTGTTTCTTACACATTATTATTATTAATACTATTATCATTATCACTATTATTATTATTATTGTTATTATTATATTCCTGTCTTAATAAACTGTCTTTATCTCAACTCACAGGCTTCACTTTCCCGTTTCTCTCCCCCATCCCAGAGAGGGAGGGGGGAGGGTGAGCGAACGGCTGTGTGGTGTTTAGCTGCCAGCCGGGTTAAACCACAACAGCCCTTTTGGCGCCCAACGTGGGGCTCGAAGGGTTGAGATATCGACAAATTTGACCAGAGTGTGTTAAACTAAAATTGGTATAAGTATTGGACCTGCTTAATAGTTGCTAGTCACGATGTTGATTGCCTTAATCTCCAGTCTGCTGTGCCTGTTTTCCAAATTGAGTTTTATAGCGCGTTACTTTCTGTATGTGCTCCCTGTTGCACTGTTTATCCTTTCCGGGCCCTGGTTTAAGATTGTTATGGTACTGTGCGGTGTAACAATGGCTTATGAAATGATGAAATATCTGATCACGACTCTAACCTGGTATTTGTACTCAGCACTGACGTTGACTCTATACTTTGGAAACCATATCTTGGAAACTATTAGCAATTACACCTATTGCCTGTTTTCGTTAGGGAGCCAATCTGTGAAGGGGACAGGGGAAGACATGTTTCCCTACCTGTTCACTCTCCCTTTCTCCTTCACCACCCTCTTATCCCCCGAGCTAGTTACGGTGGTTCTCCGAGATGCTGAATATCCTTGGGATACTCAGACCAGCCTGCTCTTGTTGTTATGTCTCCTGAATGCGCTTCAGGTTTTGTTGAGGGTTAAACAACTACTTAGGAATCTCATCCGGAGATCTGTCTTGAGGCGGGATAGTTGCGAGTGGCAGGGAGTGTGGGAGGATATGGGCAGGTTTCTAGAGCAGTGGTCACCTCCAGTGTTTTGGACATTCACCCCTGAACAACTGCAAAATCCTAAAAAGCTGGCAGAATGCTTGAAAAAAAGGTGTCATGACTCTGGCAGTTCCAAAGTGACACAAATCACTGTAGCGTGCTGGGGTCTGGCTTGTGCCTATCGAGCTGCAATTGATGCTACTAGCAACCTAGCTCCAGCCCCTGCAGCAGCTCCAGCTCCTGCAGCTGCTCCCACTCCTGTGTCTGGGTCAGAGAAACGAGCTGTAGCAGTGCAAGTTGACCCCGCAGAGGGTATTCCAACCCCTGTGGCAGACCCTGTGTCTGGGTCACAGAAACGAGCTGTAGCAGTGCAAGTTGACCCTGTAGACAAGGTGAAAAAATGGTATAGAGACTCAGGTCGTTTAGAACGCAGACAGTCTTCTGCGAAGTCTGGGCATAGTGAAGACGAGGCTAGGCCATCAAAGGTGCAGGAGACTGAAGATGAGGATGGGGATGTCGAAAAAGCAACAGTAACTACCCGGACTCTATACCAGCGTGAGCTACGAGATGTGCGAAAAGATTTTGGTCGCTGTATAGGCGAGCAGCTTGTCACCTGGCTGCTCCGGTGCTGGGACACGGGAGCCAATTATGTGGAATTAGAGGGCAAGGAAGCCAGGCGGCTGGGATCCCTTGCTAGGGACGCATGTATTGACAAAGCAATTGGAGATGGAGCACGATCTCGTAGCCTCTGGAGGCGTCTCCTGTCAGCTGTGCAGGAAAGGTATCCCTTCAAGGAAGAACTTGTATGTCTACCAGGCAAATGCACCACCATGGAGAAGTGAATTCAGTACCTGAGGGAATTGGCCATAGGGGAAGTAATTTATAAGGACCTAGACGACGCACAAACATCCACAGATCCAGATGCAGTCCAGTGTACACCACCCATGTGGCGGAAGTTTGTACGGAGTGCACCATCATCATATGCCAGCTCATTGGCAATACTAACCTGGAAAGAGGAGGAGAATCCCACAGTGAATGAAGTGACTAAAATACTCCGGCAGTACGAAGGAAATCTCTCCTCTTCCCTACAGGCCTGTGTCTCGGCTGTGGAGAAACTCTCTGAAGAGGTCCACCAACTTAAAGAGAATTTATCTTCCCCTCCACCTGAACGAACCAGTGTCCACCAGCTAAAAGAGAATGCTTTGGAGAAACTTTCTGAAAAGATCCACCAACTTGAAGAGAGATTATTTTCCTCCCCACCTGTACAAACCAGTGTCTCAGCTATTAGGGGTAAACGTTCATCTATGCAAGGAAGACAATATGGTGGGCACACACACCGCGCCACCCTGTGGTTTTACCTACGTGACCATGGAGAGGACATGAGAAAATGGGATGGAAAATCTACTGCGACCCTAGAGGCACGGGTACGTGAATTGCAAAAGAATGGGGAGGTCCGGTGTGTACCTCAAGGGGATTTAATACTGGGTGAGAATAGCTCATGAGTTGAATTGTAGTATGTTAATTATTATATAATACTGTATGTCATCACTACCATGATTGCTATATATCATAGATGAAAATGGTGATTAATTACAAGGTATTGGAAAGAGTGTAACCTGAGCATGACATAAATGATATGGAATAAGGGGTGGATAACTGTCCTGGTTCCAGTTAGGACAGAGTTAATTTTTCCTCATAGTAGGTGGTAGGGTGCTATGTTTTGGATTAGGATGAGAAGAGCGCTGATAACATGCTGATGTTTTAATTGTTGCAGAGCAGTGTTTACACCAGGCCAAGGACTTTTCGGCTTCTCGCTCTGTCCTGCCAGCGAGCAGGCTGGGGGTGCAGCAGGAGCTGGGAGGGGACAGACCCAGGACAGCTGACCCAAACTGGCCAAAGGGGTATTCCATACCATCTGACGTCATGCTAAACAATATATAGGGGTGGCTGGCCGGGGTGGGGGGGGCCGGCTGCTCGGGGATAGGCTGGGCATCGGTCAGCGGGTGGTGAGCAATTGCATTGTGCATCACTTGTTTTCTTACACATTATTATTATTAATACTATTATCATTATCACTATTATTATTATTATTATTGTTATTATTATATTCCTGTCTTAATAAACTGTCTTTATCTCAACTCACCGGCTTCACTTTCCCGTTTCTCTCCCCCATCCCAGAGAGGGAGAGGGGAGGGTGAGCGAACGGCTGTGTGGTGTTTAGCTGCCAGCCGGGTTAAACCACAACACTCAGGGAAGAAGAGGAATTTCCTGGGGAAATGTAAACTGGTACAGGGTAAGAGGCCAAGGCAAAATTTAAATTGATATAGTAATCTTTGAGGAGAGATGACTTCCCTCTACTCCCATGGTTTAAATAAGTTAGTGGAAGGGACATAAAATTAAGTAGTGTAGGGGACATTTCAGAAACTTCTTTACCTTCCTGTCTTTCAAAGATGCATAAATTCAAAAAGATCCCTTTTAGGTGACTCTTGTAGGGTTTTTTTTATTATTATTATTTTTTTACTTGATGCAATACCTTGATTTCTGATTTCTACAGTACCTGGACTTTGATTTTTATTTTATTTTTTGAGTATCATAGAAGACTTTCTTGTCTAGACAGTCCAAATTTAAAAGCTGTTTATTGCTGTGTACTTTTCAGATTATCCTATTAAAAATGCTTTTATTGTAAAATATGCAAATATATGTGCATTTATGATAAAGGAATATAGATCATTATCCCTAATAATATTTTATTTGAATAATGTATATAACTATTATTACAAAGGGAACTACACTGCATGTCTCATTTCTTTTTAGTACTTTGAAGGAATGATTGAATTATTCACTGCAATATAGAATAGCTCTGCTATTATATTTTTAAAAGGTTTATCAAATTGCTTAGATGGATTCAAACTCCTGACTTTATGCAAATCTGAGACAAAACCAGCCTCTGCATTTTGAATTAAACTTCTTAGCTGATCCCTCTTCCATGTAATTAATAAAAAGATTAAATCTGGACTGCCTCCTAAGTCAGTTCTCTTGAAAACAGGGACGTATCTATAGCGCTCTGTGACAGCACAAGATATTGTTCCACAAGTGAAAGTATTTCACCCAGAATTGGTGCACACCCGTTCTAATGGTTCGTACGGTATTGACTGAACTCAGTGTTAGCAATAGGGAGCCATCTACTCATGAATGACAGAGAACGTTAAGGAAAAAAAGTTTGTTACTCCAGTATTTCAGAGTGAATGCTCACAAAATAGCATAACAAAGTCATTTTATTTCCTTTTTATTCAAAAGCATTAGCAAATAATGGTAAAATTGGTAAAAACCCAAGCAAAAGAAAAGGGAAAACAACTTAATGAAGTTGAATAGACTGTTTTAAATAACTTCACGCCAGAGTTAAGAATCTTGTAAATACAAGAGTTGCCACTAATTGTTCATAAGAGCCAGTTACTTTTCCTGAAAGTTCAGAAATCCTGTTTTTCAAAAAATGTAAGTTGCCGCTGAAAACATTTTTCATTCAGTAACTTTGAAAACAAATAAGACACAACTTTAAGCCTTGTTTTTTGACACTAGTTTATAAAAATTTAATCCTGTTTCTGCTGATGCCCAAGCATCATGGTCTTTAACATAACGAGCACACTTGAGCATGTTCACTGATTTATTTATTTATCTATTTGGTTGCCAGTGCAATAAAAATGAAATAAGAGCTCATCTGCAATAAATTTAAAGCATGCTCTTTGTGCACTTCTCATTCTCATTTATGATCTAGTATGTTCTCCTTTGTAAATTTACACTGCCTACCCCCACCAAATATTAAATTGTTACATCTCCTTTGAGGTCGATAGTACTTTACAATCTACCTCAAAGATGCTAGATATGTACAGAGTAATCATTATTATCACTTTAAAGCTTTAAGATTAATAAATCTTAAATACAGCATTTGAGAGACAAGGTTAAACAAGCTTTTTTCTATAAATATTTAATTTCTATTTTTATTACACTGAAATAATGATATTGGAGTGCAGTGATACATAGTCACCAAAAATAAAGTTTACCAAAATATAAAGATTTGGGTTTTGTTTTAGTTTTTTGTTTGTTTTTTGTTTTAAGATTGGTAAGTTCTTTACCATAGTTCAGTCTCTACTAGATAAAATAAAAATAGTCTACATTCAAATGGGAAGAAGCCGTTTCTCTAAATAATGACTTATGACTCATAATGCTGAATCTTAGGTAACTGATGATAACTACTCAGTCTTTTATACACTCAGATTTAAGGCAGGGAGAATCAGATGTTAATTTATGAACTGCTGAGTTTACTGGTTCATCAATGGAACTGCATGGGGTAACTTTTGCATCCATCCATTGCAGGACTGGGCAAGTTCTGTGGTGAAGGGGCGGGGGGGGGGGGGGGGGGAAGTGTTGAATGCTTTCCGTCCATTGTAAAACACTTAAAATCAGGTAAATAACACAGGAGCTGCTGCATCTGGTCCAAGAAAGGTGATATTCAGTACCATTCAGAGCTGTTGTCCTCTTTCAATGTGTGTGTCTACCATCAAAATACCTAGCCAGATCCCTCCCTTCTGGTCTAGCAATACAGAAGTGACACAGAAAGCCAAGAATTTTATTGCCTTTATGCAATTTTGCACTTTAAAAATGTTTATTTTGAAGGAATGAATAACTGTGAAATACTTTGAACAGCTTTTTCATTAAGGTGAAATGTCAGGGGGGAGTATTACTCAAACCAAGCACAAAGAAGAAATTCCTGGCACACTACATTCTTTTCAAACATGACATAAAACAGTGTTTGATTGCTGTGGCTTAAATTGTATAGAAGGCTTACTTCGCCAAAGTTATTTATAGAGCTAGATATTATTATTGTCTTTGGCTTTGTGGTCAAAAATTAAGTCACTGACATCATCACCCCGTAGTCCTTTGATGAATATATTCTAAGGTCTTCCAGCTGCATAATGTTTAAGCATTTTACCTTTCCATATGTCACAATGAGTCAGTCTCTCTAAGCTGAACTTTGTTTAGACATTTATTTCAAAAATGTTTTCCAGGAATTTCCAGGAATTTAAAGTGAGTTTCCAGACTGATCCTTTCTTTCAGCCTCCTGTTCCAGACAAGTATCCAGACAAGTTTCTACCAGTAAAAGAAGTATCTACCAGTAAAATCTACAGTCAGTGTTAAGTGTCAGTGTTAAATTTTGAAACACAATGCCAACCTGAGGAACATCAAACAAGCAGAAACTACTCAGGTCCTACCTTCGCCTTAGGACTCTTGAAAATATACAATTATTCACAGCTTTTTGCCAAGAAAAAATTCACACTGATAAGTTGGGTGGCTTTGAATAGTGAATTAAAAGTAGGGGAAACAAAAGACTTAAAGATAAAAAACACGGTGATAGTACTTCCCTCCAACACAAAACTATCCTTCTTCCTGATTTCCAATTTTTTTTTGTTTTGTTTTGTTTTGGTATGGTTTGGTTTGGTTTTCCCCAATTTTTACTTTGTTTCACCTTCCTAAATCGAGTATTTCTATGATGTTGAAGAGATTGTTCTCTAAACAGGACCAAATTAGGTGTTAGAAATCAGAAGCTTGATTCCACTCTGGCCATTTTTGAACATGCTTAAAATTTTTAGAGATTATTCCTTTATGATTTCAGCATTCATCACAGTCCTATTATTTTTACATAGGATTTGGAGCAGCTTTTGTCAATAATTTTTCTTGTGTGCGTGACTATTTTTTTTTAAACACAGTGTGGTTAGAATGTTTTGAGACTGTGGTCTTTATAGCTAAGAGCAAAAGAGGAAATTTTGTCTAGGAAATTTAATTTGGACAAAAATTGCTATTCATAATCAATATGAAGTTTTTCTCAAAAAAAAAAAAGGAAAAGAAGTATTCTAGCTTGTCATAGTATCAAATGAGTGCAAAGAGAGTTTGCAGACTTGTCAGGTGTTCACTGTTCTTGCAGTAAGAGTGAAAGGTGAAGGGAGGGACACAGATCTGCAATGGAAGTTAAAAATTGTAGCTTGTCTTTTATTCCTCTCCACAGAGGGACTTCTAAGTGTGTTCAGTGTGAGGAAAGCCCTCTTTCTTTCTCATCCCAGCACAGGTTTTTGTTTTTGTCTTGGCAGGATTAATCACAGTTTACCAAGGGGAGATGAGAAACCTGGCTTTGAATGAACACTAAACTTCTCATTGCATTACCAGATGTAGCTAGTCATCTCTGCTGCTGTCACACACTGAGCTTCAATAAGGCTAAATGCAGTTTTGATCTCTGATTTTCCTGAGAATGTATAGGAAAAGCTGGCACAGCAGCTTCCAGTGCTACCTCATTTGGAGCTTCTATCTAGTCTCCCAGGGCACTATATATAAGTGATGAGGTTTCTGTGGCAAGAGCTGGGGGAGCCACATTGGTTGGGTTTGGAGGCAGGAAAAAGCAATCACCAATAAAAAGCAGAAATCAAGGAAAGGTGATTTTTGTCCAGTAAAAAATCAAACTCATGTTAACAATTTCAAATTCTTAGGAAAGATTTGGCACCTGAATGTAATTACCAACTTGCCTTTACTGGCCTCTTTAATTTTGAATATCAATTACAGTACTAAGTCCTGATGTTATGTATAGTGTCAGTTCCATTCCTTGACAGGAAATCTGACTGCATTTTTCTGACAAAAATATGTATTCTACCTTAAGTACGCTATATGCCAGAACTGGAATAACTTTACAAGCACAAAATATGGTATGATCAGAAAAGTAATAATGTTATCTGTTATAAAAAGAATAACCCTGCTGAACTCTAGTACAATTCCTTCTCTATTCAGGCAGTAAATTGTATTATGACGTAAGGTAGATTTATATAAGTATGTGACTTCTCCATCAAGCAAGCAAAATTCTGATGATTTTTCGAGTTCAAACAATGCAGCTTCAGCCCTGCTGTTTGCGGTGTTTTGAGTTCATCTCACTGACCTGGGTTTTGTTAAATATTGTGCTTGGGCAAATTAAGATCTGAACAGTATTCAGTTGTAGATCTGCAGAGTAATTCGCTACTAGCTAACAAATCATAGTTACTGCTGGGAAGGTGTTGTGTTGTTAAAGTGAGACTTGCAGTAGGTACAACTGCCGAGATAGCTATAATTTGTAACTTGAAGCTTATGGATAACCTCAGTACAAAGATGGATAGCTGAGGTTTTGAGGCATTTATTTTAATCCATACATAAGAAATGGAAATGTTCACATGCTCATGCAATTGATATCTATATATATATAAATATATATATTAAAAAATAAAAGAACAACAAGAAGAAGAAGAAACCTTGACTGGGTTAATATAATCAGGTAGGTAATTGGCAAAATAAGTATGTCCCCATTATGCTAGGTAAGATGCTGTGCTAAGCATCTTCTGTTTCTCCTGGCTTAATTATACATTTCTGTCAAAGTGTGGTCGTACTTGCTTCAAATATTGTGTATCTGGATGTGCCTTGGGTCAACAGTAAAAATAGAGTTCCTAATCAGGTATGACAAAGAATAGAGTAAAAATTACTTTCAGGAGTAATAAAAAAAAAGATCTGTTCTACTTTTAAAGTATTTGCATCTGAAGAGGAAATTCAAATTTTGGCCACTCAGCAGTGGTAATTCGTAATGGAGGCATGGCCTGGCCTGGGGAGCAAGAAGGGCTGGCGGCACGAGGGGTCAGACCGGTGAGGTTGATGTGAATAAACTGGCCCTCTGCGAGGGCTGCTGTCTGGTAAAGTAAGAAACACCACAGCTTTGGCTTGTAAATATCATGCTCAGGATGCTTTTGGTGAACTGAGCTGGTGCTAGGGGGTGAACCAAACACCAGGGTAAGGCACCTAATGCCAATCGTCCCAGGATCAGTGCTGGCGCGGGGACAGATAAGGAATGGCTTGTGGTGCAGCTTCGCAGGCCCCTTGTAGATCCGCTTGTGGAAGCAGGCCTCTGCCCCATGTTCATTGATTGTTCATTAATTCTTTTCATATTTAAGCACAAACGTGTGTTTAGTTTACCTCAGGGAGTACAACAGAAACTCCCAGTCGATTTGGTGTCAGGAGTGCGGGTGCTGCTTGCTGGCAGGAGCCGCCAGACTGGGGCCAGAGGGGAGGCCCAGGCGGCACCACCATCAGAGGTGAGTGATCCTTATCGCCTTGTCTCACCAGCAAGTGATCTTCGCCTCAACCACATCTCCAGGCTGGCCGTTATATCAGTGGTAAGCAAACAGCCTGTTATTTTAGTTTGTGCTTATGATATAAAGATCAGAGGAAGATGAAGGGGATGATTGAAACTGAACTAAAAGGACGTTGTTTAGCCGAATGAGAGTGGGCTAAGTTTGAGGCAGCTGAAAGATCCAGTCAAGCTCCAAAGTCACCTCCATAGGTGACAACGAGTTGTCTCATGTGTGGGGGGTCAAGTTTTGAAGGGATAAAGTCAAAGTTTTGTCTTCTTGGTGACAGCCAAACCTCTCCTTGTGTCCCTTTGCGGTGTACGGGCCTTGGCTTCATGCTGCCTCCATTTTGTGTGGGCCCAGAAGCCACATGGTGTAGGCCCTGAAAGCTTCTTGCCTCAGGGGGATCGAGGCAAAGCTCTTTCTTCTGGGGGACACCCAAACCCTTGCTATCCCCTTGCCATGAACAGGCCTCAGGTTTGTACTCCTTCACAGAGAAAAGACAAAAACAAATTGGGAAAATGGGTTGAGCTTCCTCCTGTCCAGATCCTAAAAGCCTGTTAGGCAACCATGTGCCACAATTAGGGTTCACAACTGGCGAAGAAAAATGGGGGCAGGCAGTGGCCCCCACTTGCCACCAGCAGGACAGCTCTGCTGGTGTCCAACCATTACAGCAGCTTCCAGACGGGGGAGCCTTTGACCTGGATAAATTAACTTGCCTTGAACATAAATAAGCTGAAACAAATGGATGCTTGATTTTCGTGCGACAAGGAGGCAAACAAAACCAGCTAGCTTATTATAGCTAGCTTACAGGAAAATAATGCAAAAATGAAAGAACAAATTGAAAATATTAAATCAGGTGAAAAATGAAAGTAAGGATCCTTCAGCTGCAGCACCTAAGTCTTTCTACCAAAGTTTAGTATCCTGATCCTCCGGTGATGCCAGACACCCCAACTTTATTACAAGGCTAAGGCATAGTTCTCTACAAATCGAATTTCCAAATTTGTGAAGAATCATGTAGAAAAGGGAATAACTCCAAATGAGGCCAAACAAGTGTTTGTAAAAAGAGATGAGAAGAAGCATAAGGAGGCATTTTAAAGACTTGTAACGATGAACGTTTGTGAAGGGAAGAAAGGAGAATGTAGGGGAGCTTCAAATCATAAGTGCTCAGCAGCGGTAATTCGTGACCAAGGAATAGCTCGTGACACCTCTTTACAGACTTCTTGTAGAACCACTTACGGCAGCAGCCCCCAGTGGGCTGTTCGTTAATTCTTTTTGTATTAAAGCACAAAAGTGTGTCTAATTTACCTCAAATGGTACAATAAAAAATCCCCAACATATCATAAATCCAATTGCTTTTGAGAGTTTTAGAAATGTCCCTTGTGATGAGATGGGATTTCTTAGATTTTAGCCTTCTGTTATGAGATATTCTAACAAAATTAAGTCAGATGCTAAGCTAAAGTTACATTAGAAAGTTCATAAATTTGAGATGTAGAAATGTTTTTGCAGGTCTGGTTTCGCTCTAAACAATTTCTAGTGAAACAGTGGGGCAGCTTCTCCCACATAGCAAATGAAAGCAAATTCCTTACAAAACTAATGTGGAAAATAATTCAAGCATAGAATTTTAATTGTTTACCTAAATTCTTATTCCTATCTGTTTAAATTCCATACAGTATCATACAAAATAATTTGCAGCCAATGTTATTTATGATGCTGTGATAGGAGTACACAAATAACAGTGTAATGTGCTATAAACTCTTTCATCTCCCAAGCAGAGGGTTTATAAGTGGGACCTGTGGTGTATCAATCCAGCTATGAACAAAACTTCCCAAGCAGCTCATGTGGCCCTTTGTGGAGGAGCTTCTTTCTCAAATAGTTTACCGACTCAATCATTTCTAGTGGCAAAACCTGTACTTCCAAATGTTATTTCAGTCAGTGAATATCATCAGTCCTAAAAGTTGCTCTTTGTAGAATCACCTAGAATTTTCCATTTAGGAAGAAACAGTGAAAACTTTCAAAGTAATTCCTCATTTGCCCTCTTTATCCTTCTATAAAACGCCTCATACTAGAATGATGCAGAATTGAGCCTCAAATGGCATGTTGATTCCTAAATCCTTGTCCTTGGAATCCTTCTCCCCTAAAGATATGTGGGGCATGACTGTTTTCAAGAGACTAGCTAGATGCTTTTTACCTAGAGTGTGGGAAGCTAGAAACAAAAGATATCTCCCACCATTGTTACAATTTCTGTTTGATTAGGAAATGTGTACATCTTAGCTCTCAAATATTGATAGTAGAATGACCATTTAATCAACTACTTTCACTACTTGCTCGACTAAAGAACATGGTGTTCAATTTTACTCTGTGTGTGACAAGAAAAATAATTCATTTAATCATTGCACTGGGAAGAATACTGGGAAGGTAGACTTGCCAGAGGAATATTACAGTCTTTCTTGTGTTTGGGCCCAGACACATTGAGCCTACAGATACAGACTGTAGATTTTCAGAGAAAAGAAAACTTTGTGCAAATTCTCTACATCAAATATGGCAGTCTTTTTACTAACAGATTACTCACTCATTTCTATAACATAATGCACTATGGAAAAGCAGAACGTTACCAAAAGCTATTCTTCTACCAAATGTTATATGACAGGCACAATGAGAACACACAAGGGAAGAGCAACAAAATCCAAAAAAGAGAAGTTCCATAGAGCTTAAATATGGACATGAAGTATTAAACATGCCTGATCTCATGCTGAATTTAAACATACCAGAGGGCTGACAAGAAGGTCCAAAACAAATTGGTTATTTTAGATAAATTTATACTCCAACATTTTGCAAACAGATTTGCAAATCTTGAAAGATCTTGAAAACTTAGGCCTTCTCAGAGACAGAGGAATATGACCATTAATATCTGTGTAACAGAGAATTACATTATTTGTGATATATTCAGTTGTTAAAAACTGTAATAAATAAAAAGGTACATTTCAATTAAATTCATAAAAGGGAAATTACATTAGTAGAACACTGCTGTGTTTTGCCAGATGTAAGGAAAAGCTGCGTGTTTATAGATAATTTTTTCTTCTCAAAGCAAAATAAAGGGCCTGTTTTGGCAACTTGACCATCCTTGTTTCTAGTTCCTGTCTTGTCTTCAGAAATCCTACATCCTTCTTGAACCATCCTCCTGCCTTTCCTCTTCTAATCTAAATTCATTATGCAATTTTATTTTGTGACCTTGCCTTTTTAACCTTCTAGCTCCAACCTAGGACACACTAAATCCTCTTCAGTAATGAGCTTCTAACTTTCTGCTGAGTCACCAGGAAACTGAGAGTATAAAGGTATCGTGAAAGCAGAATCAATTTGTTTCATAAGGCAAATCTCACGAGACAAATTCCCAGAGTAGTATGAGAAATCATGTTGGAACACTTCTCTATCCCTTAAAAAAAGCTCTTTATTAATATTTTTGGTTATTTCACACACCTTTCCAGACAGGAAAATATTCCACAGCAAGCTGTCTGTTACTTTGTAAGCTGACTCTCCAGGTTCCTCTGTGCACTGAGAGAGACTTTTACTAAGTGCAAAATGGACTTGGATTCTTTGTGCTAAGTGATAATTGCAAGAATGACTTTGACCCATACCATCCATTTGCTTATGCATTCCTATACAACATAGTTATCTTTCTGAATAAAATTAAACTCCTCAACTGTTGATTCCTCAACCCAGCTTTGTGAATTTTTCCTTGCTAAATTTTTATGGCAAGAATATGTTCAAGTCATGAATTTATATAGCCTGTGTGTTATGTTGTAATTATAAGAATATGATCTGGAATTAGGCTATACGGAAGTCTCAACCAACTTAAGCAATATAATTCAGCTAAAGGAAAAATAATATAAAATAAAAAGGCATATGAAATACATTTAATGTATTTGTACAGGAAAACTGTGAGCAAAAATAGATCAGGGAGAAGTGAGACTTTCCCTCTCAGAAATTGAGAACATCTAAAAATTTTCAAATGTGCATATTTGCTAGTTAATATTAGCAATGGATACCCTTATTTTTTTTTGTTTGTTTGTCTTGTTTTGTTTGTTTGTTTGTTTTTTCCTTTGGCTAAAGTTCACAAAATCATCAATATTTTTTTCAGGAAAAAAAAAAATCTGCTAATATCCACTTCTGCAATTGACTTCAGTTGGACAATTAAAACTCAGTTAACCTACCAAAGACCAGTGTTATTAGAACTTTGTAGGACTTATATTTTCTCCTCCAAAGCTAGGCGAAAAATTAAGAGATCTGTGGTGAGCGGGGTGGCCAAAAGGAAGGAGCTGTATGAGGGCCTCTTTACTGACAATGTGAGCTTGTGAGTACCTGGCACCAACACCTTTGACTGAAGAGCAGTGCACATGGGCCAAAAAAAAAAATCTGAGGAGGCATTGTAATGCTGAGAGTAAAGTGGCGTCTGCACAAGATGATTTGATTATTTGTTGGAGAGGCCAGAAAGAGTACAAAGAGGCAGATGGAACAATTTGTGAGAAGCAGGAAAAGGAGGACACCAAACAAAAGAGAGAAAAGAAAGAGTGCTGAAGAGGAGGAGGAATGGTAGTTAGACGTGGGAAAGAACAGACGTGAGAGTAGGAGAGGAAGTAAAAATTTAAAGAATAAAAATGATGGGTGCAAGTGTAAGGGTAGAAAAGGGGAGAAAATAACCAGAACCAACCAAGAGGTGTTAAGTGATATAAAGAACAAAACTATGAATGAAAAGGAAGCAAAAGGTGTCAGGGTAAAGAGCGGAAGCATGTTACAAAGAATTAAAAAGAGGGAGAAGAGCAGGAAGGGGAAGGGGAGGGAAGATAACAGGTGGAAGGTGTGAGGGAGTTGTGCTGAGTATCAGGCAAGAGAATTTAGAAGCACTAGCAGGGTTGTTCAGTTTTGGCATAATGCAGCACAGCAGTGCACATGTGTTTGACAACACGGGTAAAACAATCGGCACAAACCTGCTTGTCCCATAGCTCCACTTAAATTCTTTAGAGACTTTCAGAATGGGAGGAAGAGGCCAGAGTGGATGGAAAATGATAGCCAGAGATCTGGACACAAGTGCTAGGAGACCCACGTCTGCCCTGGCCATCCCTCGTACCACCTTGGGCTGCTAGAGACTGCCAGCACCTGAGATTGTTCTCCTCCCAGTCACTTTATGCACACTCACTGAAGCAATCTGGCAAGGAAAGGAGAAAAACTACATGGAAAAATGAGAGAGAAACATCAAAAGCCTGTCCTTGCCATTTTCATATTGCCTAATTAGAACAACAGTATTTCTGGGGATGGGAACAGAAATGGAGGCTGGACTGGGAATGGGCAGCTGTGAACATTTCTCAGAGCATCCGTTTAGAAAAGGTCAAGCCTCAGAGGGCCCCGTGTCTCCTGATGGTTTCAGTGTTTCTCCAGTCTGGTGGTTACCACAGTGACATAACTATTTTGTTGTGGTTTGCTAAGGAAATAAATTATTTGCTCTCAGTAAATCCCAGTTACCACCTCTTATTCTTTTCTGTGTCAACATGATCTCTTTCCTTTGGTTATTTGAAAATTGTTTGAAATTAAATTGAAAAAATAAATGTTTCATGAACAATTTAATTCAGTATTGCAAAGGGATACAGAAAGCATGAACCCCCGAAATACATCTCAGGCAGCATCTTCAGGTTACTTTTCAAGAACATGAGGGAAATTCAGGGTTCCTTTGCAACAGTTAATTTTCAGATTTTTATTATGAGAAGTAGAAGTATGTCCTGTTTATGTTAGCAATGCTTTTAAAGGTGAACAGAACTTTTCTTTTGTCCTACCACTGCATATTTCCCTCCTTTCTTTTTTAGTCATTTTTCCAGGTTGGCAGCTCAGACAAGCTCAAATGAATCCCATGCAAGTCCCACTGACCTGACTTCCCTGTGGCAGTGTATAGACATAGCTCTCTAACGCTGAAACAATCTGATTTTAAGTTGCAATCATCAGAAAATAAAGAAGTGGCCGTGTCTCTAAGCAGTATACCATCTTTCTTCTGCTTTTTGGATTTAGCATTGCTTACTGTACAGTGGTTAGATAAACAATTTCTGATATCTAAAGCAATAGGTATGGAGAGAAAGACTTCTGAATGAAGTCACATTTCTTTAGTGTAAATCTCTGAAACTAGTGAATTTCATAGCATACCAGGACTTTGGGATCATTTCATGACCTTTTTCCCTTCTTTTTGCTTTTTTACTATTAAAAAGCAAATGCCAACTTTTTCCAATAGCTGCAACCTGTGTGAGTTCAGCACTTCTCCTTTATTGACAGCAGCCTTAGGCTGAAAATATCTGCGGGGTGTAAAACCTTGTGATCCTTGCTCAACAGAATTATGCCAGCAGAAGTCCTTAAAATTGACACATTACCCAGGAAAGCTGCATTTTTCTCAAGTGAGCTCACATAACCCATTTACCACATCGTTACAGTGTGATGTCTTTACTACACACCTTCACTTAACATGAGGAGCGTTTTGCTACTGCAGTATCCAACTATGCTGGAGTAGTAAAGCATTACTGAACACACTGAAGAACACAAACGCATACTATTTCACCACCTTAAAAGCACCTATATGGGCAGAACAATAAGCTCCATCATAAGCAAGTCAAACAAAATGTATGTTTCCCAATTTCTTCTAATTTTTTTAATGTTATCCTTTCCTTAATTTACTGAATGTTTATTTGTGGTAGTATCCCTACTAGCATTATTGTTGTTGTTGTTATAACTGTTTCTATCATGCTCATATTTTAAAGGAAAACTAGTCTAAATGAGGATTCTGTCAAAGAGATTGTATCAACTATCAATTAGCTTCTTTCCCTTCATGCTTTGAAACAAAGTTGGCTTTGAAAAAATCTCATTCTGCTAAAGGTAATGTTGCAGACTGTCACAATCTGATTAGTCAAAGCAAGTTAATTAATCTTCAAATGCATATTTAATCACACGTCCTATGCATCTCAGCACAGTTCAAGCATTAAGTCCATTAGTCATTACCTTTCAGTAAAAGGTAAAGTGAACAACATCTAAGATCTGCAAAGTACAAATTTTAATCAAAAGTGCATTAAAAGTATATCATCTGGGGATCTGCAAGGATGAACCTCCAGATGACTGTCCTCATGACAGAGGAATGTGGCTGAAAGTTTTTATTACGTGACGGTTGCTCTGTGCCTGATCTGAATGGGCACAGTTCAAATACAGTGGCAGGTTTCTATTTCACAGTTACCACTGAGGGGCACACATCTGTAATTTACGTGGGCAATTCAGTCTCCAGGCCAAAGATCAAACTAAGAGCAGAGTGGTGGGACACCCAGGCAGGGCAATCTGTGCTGCCTTTCCCTGTGAGGCGTTTTTTCTTTCAGAGTTAAAAACACAAAAAACTTTTCAGGGAACTTTGAAAACTCCTGAGATAGATCTCTCTCTTCAATTCACATTCACAAAGTACATTACATTCAATGTCCATTACCTAAATATCCATTTACTTCGTTCATTTGCCTTAAACAGGGATGTTTCTGCTAATGCTTGCTTTTTTGTTGCTTATAATCTTTTTACTATTTTAAGGAGATATTATCATTTTCTTATTTTTAATGGGACCAATTTATAAACTCAGCATTTAGACAGAGCAACCCTTAAGAAGCAGGTGTCTGTTTTAAGAAGCCAGTTATAAAGGTTTTTTTGTTGTTGTTGTTGTTGTTTTTCCCTTTACAATCTTCTTTTAAGTGTAGCAGCTGTCTGTGACACTTTTAACTAAATAACAGGAATTTTTGATTTTCTGCTCAATGGCATCCTTCCTAAAAAGTCAAGCTTTCAACTGTTGCATATTTTAGTGAAAGTGTCACAGCATTTTCCATAGCAAGATGCTGTGATGTCATTATTGTTGACTTTTGATCACCGCGGAAGACTACAGATTGAGAAAAGCCTCACAGGCAAAGTAAAACAATAGCTAAACACGTTTTAATTTGCACAAGCGTACTATATTTCATAATTTGTTTCTACATGCAAGTTTTTCTTTAACAAACATACAGCAAATGTGTGACATTGATGGCGGAAGATGTGCTCATTCTGAGAGCCATGACGTTGTATGAATCAACTATTTCTTAGCACAGCTGTTCCTTTAACATATGAAAGAAGCTAACTTTCTCCACTGGCAACTGGAAAGGAGTTAATTGGATTCTAACCCACCTATAGAGCTAATTAAGCAATTAGTTATAAATAAGCACTTGACAAATGCAAGACTTAGACCTTCTCCAGATGAAAAGTTGCATAGTTGCAGCTTCTGGATGTTTCACAAGCCTTTATATGGTTGGTAGCTATTGTTTAGAAAGGTACTGTTCTCAATTTAGGTTATGCTCTACTGATTTTTTTGCTTAGTTGGTAGACTGAGCTATTTCAGTCATAATATCATTGTTAAAGTTCTCTTAGAAGCCTTTTCTATGTTACTTATGTATTATAAAGAACCTGAAAACTGTTTGATGCAGACCTAAAATAACCAAAAAAGTATTGAGTCCCGTAACTGGCTTCTTATCCTTGCCTTAAGGAGAAATGAGATCTATGAGGATAAAAAGTGAGAATGCTTTTAGTATTGTTATCTTAAATTTGAAAGGGAACCACTATTGCGTAGATATGACTTTTCCTTAGAAATGAGGAGAAGGATAAAAGTAAAATGCAACAAATGCTTATCTTTGAACAGAGTGGACTTCAGCTAAGAATTAGTAATTACAAAACCACAGCCCTTCTGCTGATTTTGAAGGGTCTGTCATTAGAAAGCTACAATGGGAGAAAAAAATGACTCTAAGAGGACAGTCTTTGAGAAGGATGAGTTAAAGAAAAGTCATCAGAAAAGTTTTTAGTGACAGTTTGTGCTGCTTATATAACAGGATGTATTTGTCATGAGATGTAATTTTTGCGGAATGGTCTTTCACATCTAAACAGTTTAAAGAACCAGGGAAGACTAATCCTATATGACAGCTAACAGGCATAGCCAGTGTATTCATTGTCACAATACTTTTTTAATATACAGCTTTCATTTCCTTGCTGTCTGTCTAATCAGGTATTTTTAGGCGTAAGTAGTAGAAAATCTGGATTTTAGAAACTGACAGCTTTTTTGTGAATGCTGAGATTAAAATTATCATATAATTTGAGTAGATGTGTAAGATCATGTACATGAATTCTGGATGTTACTTGGAAACTCCTTTGGAAGCAGGTTATTGAAATGATTATGGGAAGATTTCTTCCCTTCATTTTGAAATATCTGGTGCTGTCCGCAGAGAAGCGAGTATGAGCTTGACAAGATAATGGTATAATTTAATTAGACTCTGATTTGTGTGACCACGTAGTGTGGTCGCAGTTCCTTCTTTGAAGAACTCCTTCCTGCTTTATAATTACCATTCTCTCTGATTGCTCGAAAATCTCTTCTTGCAAAAAGTGTGCAGCTCTTTAAAGTTGAGCTGGGGATGAGTCACAAAGCACTCAAATCTATCTTTTCTCCTACCAGACTGCTACACATCAGGTGTAATTGCATTTCTTCCATGTGAACCTTGTTGTGGCACGTGAATCAAATCTCTGGGATGCGGGGGGAACTCAGGCAGGAGCAGTGTGGAACAAGCAATTTGATGTTGACCCTGAGAAGGTGACATCTGAGTTTACAAAGGGAATTTTAATACAGCAGCAGTAAACTCCTCTGTGAGTGTGATCCATTAAGAATGCAAAAACCTTTAGGTTTAAGATCTGCTATTTTTATTTGTACAGGGTAAATGGGATTTTATTTAAAAATCAAAAACTGGTTGGTTCTAAAGCAGATAAGTATAACTTCAAAAGCCCATGTGATCCACTTCGACAACTCATGGAGGTCACATAAATTATTTTTCTAGGAATTGGATGTTGAAAGAAATGTTTCTTGTGTGTTTTGCTTCTGCATTTATTAACCTTATAGTAGCATCCCACAGCTCTCAGCTGGAAGCTATTGTAGCATTGTGTCTCTATGTATAGGAAACGTGATCAGAGTGAAGCAAATAAATTTTTATTAAGTTTTGATTTAGGTTAAAAGAATGATTTTGGCCTACAAAAGACTTGTAGGAGAAGAGATCGACTCTGTATAGTGTTTAGACAGTTTTTATGAATCACTGTTGTTACTGTTGTGCCATACAGGATAACTCAGGGAACAGACAATTGCCGTGTTTAGTCTGGGAGACCACCTAGTTTCAGCTAGGCAGTCTTGCCAAATGAAAGTTGGCAAGTAAGCCATTACAAGTTCTGCGTGAAATTAATAGCAAATAAAAAAAAAAAAAAGTACAAGTATGAAAAATTGAAAGTTGTATTTGAATATTTATAAAACCATTTGTTCTCACCAAAGTATTGGATTTATGGATATTAAATCACCTAAAACCAACCAAGTCTTAGCAGTTGGAGTGAAACATTTCTCCAGACTTCTAAGCAGTCACAGCTGAAATACCGGTGCCAATGCAGCCATGTAAACATTGAGGTGCGGGTAACCACGGGCTTCCTCTTCTATTGTTTAGTTCTAGAGTACAGCTCCCATTTTCAACAAAGTTGGTGTTACCCAGCCAGCCAGTCAATCACTTCCTTTGCCAAAGCATTTTCATTCTGTTCCTCCCTCCATTATCAAATGGGTAAACAAGTTTATCGTGTTTATGGAGAGCGAAGGTGCATTCTGTTCTGCTGGTTACCAGGACAAACATGGTACAGAAGAATCCTTCAAAGCATCCCCTGTTTGGATGAAAGCCCAGGAGCATGAGAACCGATCCTCAAGAGCCCTGATCTCAGCCTCTCTGGTACTTAACAGCCAACTTACCATTCCCGCCAACAGATATTATTCAAAGACCACGTTCTGAATGACTAAGGGAAAAAACACCCCCATCTCCAGGCTGCAAACTGGCTGGAATAAGCATGGATACATAAAGGTATTGTTATTTAAGAGCTCTGCATTGCACAGGGCATATTATATGAGAACTTTTTTCTTTTATCAGTAGCCTTCTAATTAGACTCAAGTGATTCAGATTGCTCCTTCTAAGTGTATACACAAGAGAGAGAATTTCAAATTTACAAGGGTATACTCCAGACCATGGGCTTTATACAGGTGTTTGTTGAAAGGCTATCTTTCCCTTTCTCAAGGTAAGTGTAGAAAGTAGTAAATTGCTAACCAAATATTACTTGGAGCATACTCCTCCTCCTCTCTGCTAGCTGGCCTCTAGATGAAGGGGCGGGGGGGTGTTGCCCTTAACACCAACCAAAAGTGCTCTTTCCTCCTCCCGTGGTTAGCAAAAGGGTCTCTCTCTCCCTGCAGAACAAAAAAGAGAAAGAAGAATCACTGGGATTTTTTCTGCTCCCAGAATTTTGTGCTCAGCTTTTGCACAGAAAGAAATCAGAATTGGGTTCTTCCCCATGGCTGACGTGTATTCTACAGTAGTCACAGAAGCCTAGAGTTCTTTGCAATAGATCTTGCTTTTGCTGTACCCAGTAGGGAAACTCCCATGCTTCCAGTAATGGAAGAACTGGGTCGTTTTGATTTAGTAACAATGCACCTTGAACTCTATATATTTCAGTGGCCAATCCTAGTATGCAACTCACATTTTCCTAGTAAGCGTTGGCCTTCCATAAAGAATGTTAGAAAGATGCAAATGAGAAAATAAATTCTTAATCAGCAGTTTGGTACATAAATGCTTACTAGGCTAAAGATCCACAGAAATTACTTCAGGTCATGCAGATACAGAACCAAAGCATTATTTCGTACCTTAGCAAGCTAAGTGAAAGCCTTATTCACAAGCCCAATCTTTAACTGATATCTAAACATTAATGTAAGACAACAAAAGAATTTCCTGGTTTCAAGAAATGTAATTGAACTTGCCAGAAAAATATATTAATCAGATCCACCTCTGAGCTAAGTTGTTGGGCCCTGTGTCCTATTGGATGTTGGAACTACGCCACTGCTGTTTGTACCACTTTTGGATTACATGTGAGGCTATAAGAGAATAGGTGTTTTACAAGATCCCTTCCAGGGAAAAGATATCTTCCTTGTTGCCAAAACAAACAAAGCTACTAACGATGTAGGAAAAAATATGCTAGACAGACTCTGGAAGAGTATTAAATGCTTCAGTCTTCTGTTCCTCTTTTGTGTGATACCGACAAAGACATCTGTTTCAAGATATGATCATCTTAACACAGGTCCTATTTTTGCTACATGCTTAGATTGCCATCCTGTTTTCAGGACTATTTAGGATTTGTCTGAAAAAAATACCAAAGATGGGAAAACATGAAAGTAAAAAATAATTTGTTTACCTAGCAGAGTTATGTTGAGGGTGACTTAACTAACAAATATATTAGCTTAAGTCTTTCTTCTGTCGCATTTTAATTAGTCCCTTCTGCTTCAAGAGAACGTAAATACCACTGTTTGTTATCAGAGAGGAGAGAATATTGGCACCACGAAGGCTCAGCTGTAAGACTTATCAAAGCTGGGAAAGTTTAGCTGATATAAAGCAGATTTTTGCTTCGGGATCTTAATTTTAGAATGTGTTAAATGTTGTAAAAGTTAGTCAATCCTTTTTCTGTATGATCTGTAAAGCTCCAAGTATTTGTTAATAGTGTAACATGGGCAAAATACTAGAGTCCAGACAGGACCTTCAACAGCACATTTATCCAAGAGATGTATGGGATTAATGTAACTTCATAGTGTAAAGATAAATATTAAATGATTGAATTTTCTTGAAATTTTCTTAACTTTTTTTTTTTAATTTAAATCTGAATTTGTTAGCTTATATTTCAGGTTAATAGAAGATATGAGTAGAAGATACAAATCCCAGGCTGGTTTCTGTCTTGGGGTGTGTTCTGATCCACACAGGTTCTCATGCTAGTTGGGTTGTTTTAGCATTTGAGTGTTTCCCTGAAGTGTATTGAAACACTTTGTCTACTATGTGATTACTAGCACATCTTTTTTCTTAGGGGAAGGAACAACATGTAATATAGTGTTTTTGCTTTGGAGCCCTGGTTTTGGATGTTTGTTTTAACGTTGTTGGTGCTGTTTGTTTGGTGGTTTTTTTTTTTGGTCTTTTTGAGGGATGAGGTTTTCCTCTACCATCTTCCTTTCTTCTTTCCTCCCCTTTAATTATTTAATGATTTATTTTTGGTACAACCCACTGTTACGCATCAGTTAGACACACACGTACTTAGTCCTTGTTGAGTGGTTTTGTGGCATAGAAGTCAAGAAAACATAATCCACTGGTAAAGGTGACGGGCTGTAGAAAGGAGGAATAGCTAAAACCCTCCTAGCCTCCTCTTAGGTTAGTCCTACTCTACTATTGTGTGAGCGTATTGATTTTTGGTGCTACTATGAAAAGATCAGTGATCTGTAAGTAGCTTACTTTGTGCAGAGCTCCATCTGAAACCTATAAAACAAGCACTTTAAGCTCTTTTTTTTCAAGAGGCCTCCCTGAAAGTCTCTTAGGAGGTAGTTCAGGAGGACTTCAAAGAAAGAGTGAAGAATTTCTGGTCAAGGAGATTTAATCTCCAAGTGCAGAAGTACATTATGATGTCTTATTTTGATGTTAAACATCAAGATATGCTAAGAATGATAGTAACATCCCTAACAAATAGTTCTTAGTTGCAGATTGCTCAGAGACTCAATGGAACAGCAGCTAGACCTTGCTAGCTGTGTTCTACGGTGCAATGCAGGCATGGAAAACAAGCTGAAGACTTTTGCTCCCAAAATTTCACCAAACCAAGTAGACCTTGAATTCCCAAGCTCCTTTGATGTTGCAACTTACTAAAATAATCACTTTTTTTCCTGTATTGTGCTTTTGGAGTCTGTTTACAGTAGGATTTTAGTTCCTGTCCTGAGCAAAGCAAATCTCCCTTTTGTCCCCTGACAACACAGATCAGTCTTGAAGTGTGCAAACTGGATTACTTTTGCTCTACAAGTGATGCACATCAGTCTGTAGGGGCAGTCTCAAGCTGATCTGAAGAAAACTTCACCCCTGAAACACACACAGCATGTTTTGGTTCCACTGCACAATCTGTTCTGCTCCACAAGTCTACTTTTACCTTATAACAAGATGTTAACAAAATAACATAGTTACAGTCTTAGTCTTGTGAGAAGCTGAGCTCTGGTTGGTTTGGCCAATTGCTTTGGCACTTCCCAGACACTCCATGAGGACAACCCTTTGAAGAAACTCCAATTCTTGGCACCACTGTGCTAAAACCTGTAATCAGAAATATGAGAAAGCAGAGAGTAAAGTAGATTCCTGGAGTCTTTTTGCCCAGTCTTGGCACTGGAGAAACATGGTTGGTCTCCATATTTTTACATTTAAATAGCAATGTCTGTAATTATAGTCACAGCTCTCAATGTGTCGGCAGTAATTAAAGCAGACAATTTTAGCTGTGAATGTAAAATACAAGAGGAAATTCTCAATAACATGTGTTTATATCAGATGTACTAAGATAAGCAATAAAATAAGTACATTGGTACAGATCCTCAGTATATATCAGCATAACTTTGTTCTTTGCAACAATGATGGATCAGTCCTGCTCACCCCATAATAAGAGATCTAAAATGCAGGTTGACAGTAAATGTTGGCTCCTGTTGGGTCAGTGTTTTCCAGAATGTATATTCTAATATAAGAGAGTAAGGCTGTTTAAGCAGTTGTTGGTGTGTACCCTTTAATGAAAGGAAAACGATGCTGTCTTAGACTGAGATTTCTGGGAAATATTATGCCTAAGTGATTCAATAGTGGAGGAAAGGCATCTAAGATACTGGAAATTCTGTCTTCTGCAAGGTTACTGCTTGTTAATCTGTTGAGAATAATAAAACATAATATGCTAGACCTTGATTCCTAAGATCTGTGAATGTCAACAAAAAATTATGCAGCATTATTGGTCCCAAGGGCTTGGCTGTAGAGGATAAAGTAATTTTTGCAAACAAAGCAACAATAAAATATTAATCTTCTGAAGGAGGCCTTGCAGTACCTAGAAACTGGCTTGATATTTGTTTTTCTGGAGCTTTGTAGGTTTACTGTTCACAAGTGGATTTTCATTTTTGGTAGATAAATAACTGACCACCAGTCAGATTCACACAGGAGAGAAATTACAAATTTTCTTTTCCTTCCTTTGATCTGAGAGCTGGTTCAAGGCTGCCGTGATCCCAGCCCAGTTCAGCTCATTTGATGACTGGCTTCAGCAAGCCCATTCGGAAGCTGAGGGCAGCCACAATCCATTGGCACATTCGCATCAAAGGCTCTCCACATGCCAGAGCTGGAAGACCACAGCATAACACTGACTGTGCTGCATGCCTGCTTCCCCTGGAGTCATCTTAACTATGGGAAAACCCAACAAACAGAATAAACAATCTTCTGTTTTCCATCTGCCAGTATACAGATAAATAATTAATTGCTAGAGAGAAAAAAATTAGTTTGTGATCTGAAATACATGCTGTGGAAAAATGCTTTTCAGTCTCTGGACCATTTCAAAGGCATCTGTGAAAGGCAACTACTTGCTAGTAGGCTTAAATTTGCTCGGATTTACACCTTCACTAGTTAGCACTCCACAAATCCAAAAACTGTTGAATGCTTCTGCGGAGAGATTTTGTGATGCAGGGAAGGGGCAATCTGTGGGAAGTGGTTTGGTCCTGGATCAAAAGAGAGATCACTCTGCAGCACGTCCCTGTTGCTGGCATGTAGTTTGGGTTGTAGATACACAAATAGATGCACTATTTTGAGGCATGGCAGAGCAGTTTCCAAAAAAATGGCCTAAAAGTTTGAGAATATTGCAAATATTCTCTCTCGAGAAAACAAACAATGTATTCTCTAGAGGTGTAGAAAGTTAGTCACTTGCAAGAAAATAAAGATGTGAAGAATAGTATAGTAAAAAGAGCTAAAGATGTCAAATGCCTGGGGATACAGCAAAATAACAAAGTAAACACTGCTTTTTCAAATTGCTGGATATTGTGTCTTTGTGCAGACAAGTAAGTGTATTAGTTTAAATAATGTATTACCTTTTGCATAAAGGGAATTGTCACTGGAGGCAAAGAAAATAAAATCACCTCAGAAGTGTTGCAAGGATGTGATCTACAGTCAGCTTTTGAGCGAGCCAGTAAGGTCCCTCCCTGATGGAAAGCACGCTGCTGTGGATGCCCAGCGATAGGTGAGCACAAACTAAATTCTTTTCAGAGTTGCCAAGCTGTGAGAGTACGTCCTGCATGAGAGGACACTCAGGAGCTTAATGGTAGAGGATATTCAAGGGTTATTACACCACTCTGCTCCCTGCCATCTCACTAGGCTAGGAGCAGTAACTGTATCGTTACAGGTCAAAATCTGTTTTCAAAAATAATCATTTCTCTCCTTGGCAGCCTTGTCTGGGTCTTTCCTGAGACATTAAAAAGAGCGATTTTCAAAACTTGCTGCAAAATTCTTAGGGTAGATTTGCACCTGGACATCACAAGTATATCAGCCGGAGACTTTCAAGATGTAATATTTCACCTGTAGTGTGGGGGCAGAGGAGGAATGATGAATTTTTCATGATTTATAATAAAATTCCTGAGAACTAGTCTCAAATGTCTCATTTCAGTGGATTAATGTAGTTGCTCAAGCTTTCCATAGAGCTGGACAGAGAAAATTAGTATGTATTTCACACATTGAGGATACAGGGACCAAGAAGGAAACGAGAACTTGATAATAATTCCAGAAAGATGGCCTTCAAGTTTCTGCAGCAAAATATGCTTCGTGTTGGAACCTTCTGTTTTCCAATATGCACTTGCTGTTGGTAATAAGTCTGGAGATGCCTTGTTTATTTTTTTTATACAAAGCTTTATCTGTTTTCTTTTTTTAACTACTTTTTTCTGCTAGTCTGTTTTGTGCTGATCCCAGTCTTCATGACTCACGTATCCAAAAATATGGTGGTGTGCAGAAGTGTAAGTTTGACCTCTGTGTTCTCCTGCTAATTTTTTTATCACTTTCTAATCTACAGTTAAATGATTGGAAGAGACTGCTTTGCTGGCAAGTACAAATTAATGGAAGACCTTCTAAATCATATTCTGATTACAGAGTCTGATCTGGTCTGTAAACCATGTTCGTGTTACATGTTGTAATCTGCTTTCCATTCACTCCATTCTTTCAGACCAGTTTGTGTTCCTGGAATCCAGGCCAATCCTAAAATAATCAGACAGAGAATGTCTTCTTGGCTGTTGGCCACTAAATGGTGGACAATGAAGCCATTTAAACAGAATGAGGTTTATCCACATAGTACAATTTGTGATGGAAACCAGATTTATTGGTTAAATGACCTGACCCTTCTCACAGTTGGGCTCAACTTGGTTAATTTTGTGAAGGACTGTACATCCCAGGGCAGCGTGTCCTGTGACAGAGTAAATGATCTGTCGTATATTTTAGATATATCAGAGCAGCATTTAATTAAAATGCATACATTCTGTGTAATGTAACAACAGAACTGAGGCCAATCCTGGCTCCCAAGGAAATTATCTACACTAACCAAAAGTAATTTTCCCTCCACACTATGTAAGTGTTTCTTTTATTAAACTTATTAAAACCATTTTCGGCTTTGATGTTCTGCAGCTTTTTGGCTGATGTTTTCATCAGACAATATTCATCCTCCCAAGGAATACGTTCTTCTTTCAGAGCAAATACTGGCACTACTTAATAATTTTCCAGTTTTAAATTAACTGCACTGAAAGTGTTTTAAATTGACAGACCTGGAAATGCACTTTATCCACAGAGCAGAAATGGCACAAGCTGCAGTACTGCCAGCTCCTCTTCATTACCCTGTGCTAGCACCTGTTGAGAGAGATGGCAGCCCAGTTGTTATGCTCACCGAGTCCTCCTTGTATCCTTCTCAGCCAGAATAGTCACCAGTCTCCTTTCCTGTTCCCACCAGTTTTAATGATGCGTTACTTTGAATATCCTTATACCTATTCTGGCTGTGAAAGTTCATCGGGGCTGTGGGTTTAGAAGCTAGTCCTGGAGGATGACTCCTTGCTTTCTCTCATGAATGAGCATGATGGAGAGAGTTGTAGGGAACTGATTTTAAGACAAGTTAGTAAAGAAATTTGATGTAGTTCTTGGAAGTAATCATTCCACAACAAGGACCAGGAGAGTCTTGGAAGCAATATGAATAGAGTCCTAAGATTTCTTCAGTGACAAGATCTGTGTGCTTGACTACGTGCAATGACCGTTTAAGTGCTTGTTCATTGTCTCATTTACAACTACAAAAAAGTAATAATTAAAATGTGCAGCTACATAGTATAGATGCAATTTTTAAAACATCAGACACTTCAGATATTGTGGAGGGATAGACTTCAAAACAGACTTCCTTTTTTCTCTGTCAAGCACTGTTAGCAATAAAGCAGCTTCTTTAGACTGGCATTTTCCAGTGCCCTATTATCGCATGAAAATGTGTCATACTATCACTTCCAAAAACATAACATCTTGACTATAATTAGATTTCTCATCTCTGCCATTTTTAACAGCTAGAAGGTTCCACAGCATTTTTCTATCATGGTTAGAAACTTTCTTCTTTTATCTGTCCCAAGCATGAATATGACCCCCATATGCTCATTTATTCCTATGCCAGTACTATTGTATAGCTGTTTCCTATCTTTAGTTTCTAACCCAGTGGATGTTAAACCTACAAAGATGAAGTTTATTTCCCTTTGGGCTCAATTTTTTTTCCTATCCCTAATTATCTGAACTTCTTTTCTATCCTATTATATGAACAGACTCTCTTCTACTAATTGTCCTTACAGACCTTCCCTGTTTACACTGGCAATGCTTTAAAAATTATTGTCCCAAAAGTTGGATGGTTACCACCTTTAATTCTGTGTTTGCAATGGAAGTAAACTCTTCATGGGGTGTGTGAACTGAGAAATGGACAGCAAAGGATTAATAAACTGCTTAATGTTCTAAACTGGACTCATTAATCTTAAGAAAACATTGGATCTGAAAGTTAAGGAGGGGACAGAGCAGCTCTCTGGAAGCTGAGCTGGGAAAAGAAAATAAAAAAAAAAGTAGTCTAGCAATGCTTCAGATAATTTGCTCTTTTAAAAGCGCAACCTAACAGAGGCTGGGGGGCTTCTGCTAAATATGTTCACTGAAATTAGCTGCCCCAGCTGGAGTCAATCTGAGAAGCTAAGTGATACGAACCGAAGTTTGCACATTGAACCACGGTAGCTTTCTGTTTTGAGGTTTTTCTAGAGCTGAGCTATGACCCCAGGGAAGAAGCAGCTCTTAGTGTCTGCAGTGAAAGGGTAATTCTGAAAGGATTATTAAGACACAGGAAACATGCAAAAGCACAACATGGATTTTGATATTTAATGTACTTCTACATTTTTAGGTTCACTTAAAATAACACATAATGGGGAGTCCCTGGTGGGAAAGAGAAGTGAAATTGAATGTGGGTGGCTATTTGGTCTTGTTTGGTCATAAATATTTTTCCTTAAGAATAGCTTAATAAAATTATCAAAACATGTTTGAACGGTTCTAGTCTTAGACAACAGTGTCATGGCCAAATTCTAACTCAGGCTGTTAGCATTGACACTTTCCCTGTAACTTGCATTGGAAGCAACAAACTTCCTAATTTGTCTTAGATATCTTATGGGCCCAGCAGAAATCTGCCATATAATGTGCCAATAATGTGTCACTGAAGAAAGGCTGATGTAACTATTGCATGCTGCTGTGATGGGAGAAGAGCTCTTTGAGAGGCATTTATGTAAACATTGCATAAAATGTGAAATGGTATTTTCTTGTTCTCAGGGTAAAAAAACACTTTAAGCAGTATTTATACTTTGTCTATTGAGAAATCTACCCTTTAATTACTGGTATGTGATAAATTTAATCATGTTCTAGACTTAGGCTGAAGGTTCAGTGGATGTTTATATTTCTATCATCCATTTTTATTTCTATTACAAAATGTTACAGATTTTGTAATAGAAGTACCTTTATTGCCACAGATGCTGCTTGTAAACTGAATGCTTTGATTGCTTTAAGTAAGATCTACAGTTCTTAGAATCACAGAATGGTTTGGGTAGGAAGGGACCGTGAAGACCATCCAGTTCCAACCCCCTGCCATGGGCAGGGACACCTCCCACCAGACCAGGTTGCCCAAGGCCCCATCCAGCCTGGCCTTGAACACTTCCAGGGATGGGGCACCCACAGCTTCTCTGGGCAGCCTGTGCCAGTGCCTCACCACCCTCTGAATGCAGAGTTTCTTCCTTGTATCTAATCTAAATCTGCCCTCTTTTAGTTTAATGCCATTTCCCCTTGTCCTATCCCTACACCCCCTGACTAAGAGTCCCTCCCCAGCTTTCCTGTAGGCCCCCTTTAGGTACTGGAAGGCTGCTGTAAGGTCTTCCGAGAGCCTTCTCTTCTCCAGGCTGAACAACCCCAACTCCCTCAGCCTGTCTTTGTAGGAGGGGTGCTCCAGCCCCAGTTCCAACAGACAGAAAGAAAAAAGAAAAAGGAAAAAAAAAAAAGGAAAAAAATCAGTGTATTTGTTTTTTTTCAATATTCAGGATAGCCTTGGTAGGAGATAGCTTTCACATAATTCTTCCAATGAAAAGCGCCGTATAAATGACAAAACCAGGGTCCAAAGTGGCCGGTTATATTGAAGAAAATACATGATTATTGACTCTCCGTATACAGAAATGACACTGAGTTATGCTTGTTCTCTTATAAGGCAAACTGTCACAGCTGGGTCCTCATCTTGACTTAGTTCTTTTAAGTTCCTCTATGGGAGTTTTGTTCTGTGACCTACAAGGAATTCATGGAGACAAATTCTTAGTCCTCACAAAAGATAACATACAAACAGATACAGGGGCAAATAGCAGGAGGTAAGCTTGTCAGTGGCTAATCCTTCCACTCACTCCCCCGCTCCCACCAGCAGGTCTTCAGAGTTGAACTTTTTCCTGGCATCAAAATTCCTGGTGCAGCTTGGATTTCTGCAGATGCATCCTAGATCAATAGGGTATGAAACTGTTGCTCACACTCTGGGACCTTAAGTACCTATTACAACAGCATTAATGTCTTTATGTGCCTGGAAAAGAAACAGACTGGATGAAAGTGGAGCTCAGAAGCAGTCGGCTGCCTTCAGACCTGCCCGTGAGCGGTGTGGGGACCGGTGTGATGCCAGCTCTTCGCCTCTGGCAGCAGTGGATACAGAACACATGGGAGGCGTTTGAACAGCCGTATGCCTGTCGGTCTCGTGTTTCCCACGCTTCCTATTGTTGCAGCAGTAAGAAGATCTCTATATATGTATATGTATCTGTTCATGAAGTCTGTTTGTGCAGAGTGTCTCTGCGGACTAGGCGGAGGCACCAAACATGTTTTCTGCCACTTGCCTCTTCAGATACTGTTGGCTATCTTCTCCTCTGGCTGTTGCTCCCCACTCACACTGCTGCTTGTGGTCTGAGCACTAACAGCCCTCCAACATTTTGACCTTTTCTTCTGAAAAGAAGGTTCATTTCTGAAGAGCTAACAACAAATTCTTCTTCTATCATCTAAATAATTCTTTTCCAAGACACTCTCCTATTTTATTTTTTTTTCCAAAGAAAATAAACTGTCATCTTGCTTTATTAACCTCTCATCATTCTGATCATTCTCATGGAGTCTCTCTTTGTCTTTAAAGAATATATTTCAAACTGAATGTCATCTTGCCCACTGAGATCCCACCAGTATCAACTAGAGTAAAAGATGAACCCCTTTCTCATATGCTTATTAATATATCCTGGCATATCATGTTGTCTTTTCTGCAGCAGTGTTAGCTGGTTGATTAATTGGATTTTTTTGGTTCACCATGACAACAAAATTGTTTCTACTATACTGCTCCTAGCCAGTTATTCCCTTCCATGCACACTTCATCTGTGCTTCTGTCTGCTTCTAAAGTATAGTTTTAGTTTCTGCTGGCTTCCACCTTTTATTTCTGGACCATCCGTTCTGACATAGCAGTACCCTGTTGATTCTCTTCTTTAGAGATACTGCAAAACCATTCCAAACTTTTGCCTGCTTGTTCTGAGAGTGTGCATCCCTTTCATATTCAGGTAGTGAATAATGGGAGATCATGAACATAGCCATGAACAAATAGGACAGCTAACTATGCTTGCTTTACTTCATGGTGAGACTTATACAATAACGTCGCCCAAGTCTTTCTACTTGCTTTTAAGAATGTGACAGAATTGTACAAAGTATTCCTACAGTCAGGGTATAGCTACAGACATGATTGTGCATTGGTTGTGATGAGCAGTCTGTTTGAGGTGGAACATCTTGCTTGGTTCTTTAGCAGGAATTAGGAGGTATGAGACTTCATTAAGACATAAAAGACAAAGAAATGGAAATAAATTCAATGGTAATGGTTAACCAAAGGAATAGTGTGTTTTGTCTTAGAAATTTGTTCTTGGTAGAGTTAGGGCATGTAATACTTCAAGTAATGAAGAATTCATGGAAGAAAATCAGAAAATTGTGGATAATTTATTCTTTATTCATATCTGGTAGCATTTCAATATTAAATATCTCCTGTCATCTTCTAGATTTGCCAATAAAGTCTGTGAATAACGATAACGCACAAGGATGTACTTGCGGCAAAGAGGTTGGAGCAAGCAATGCTTTCCTGGTTTTTTTTTGTGTGGAACATCACTTTATCAGGAAGTTCTCTTGGTCAATTCACTTCTTTTCTGGTTAAAGATATAAAAAGCAATTCTACAGTGCTTAAATGAAAGCTCTTACCTGATCAGATTCCTACTGCTCTGAGGGTATGAGTAATTGGTGAGACCCACCTTGAGTTTCTGTTGGAGCTGAGACTGATGTAAAGCGTAAGAAACTTGAGAGAAAAACTTTCTGCTCTAATCAAAGCCTGTTTCAGCCACTTTTATTCAGCTGGGTTGTGAAGACTAATCCAGTTCTAATATAGCGTGCTCTTGTGCAATACATTTTTGTTCCAGAGGCTTCTGTGAAGTCTACACGGAAGCGATATTGTTAAGGCATTATCAGGTAAAAGTACTGTATATTAGATGTGCATGAAGGCTGGCATGTTGTGGTTCCCCAGTAATTGACACAAGCAATCTTCAATGCAGCAATGAATGGGGTTAGGGTGACACTCTAAAAGTCTCCCATTTATTTTTCTATAGGAATTTGTACCAAGCCAGCTGTAATTTTTGAAATCCTAGCTGACAGAAAAATGTTGTACCTTTACAGGTTCTATCATTACGGTATGGGTATGACTGAAACTAAACAGTTCAATCTTCTGTCTGACCAATGACGAACATGCTTAATTTTATTGAATTACAAAACTGCAATTATTTAATTCAAAATACTTATTCACAACTGCTCAAAATTCTTCAGATAAAAATGTAAGTTTTTTTTTGTTGTTTTTGTTTGTTTTTACCTAACCCAGCTTTTTTTTTTAATGAAAAAAAAGAAAAACAGCTTAAATACTTTAAACTTCACCTCTATTTCTGCTTTAAGTGAAAGTTTAATGAGATTTCCCCCTTTCTGAAAATTGTATTTCTCCCACATTGAAACTAACAAGCTAGAGTTGAAGCCTTATTAGTTTATCTTGTTTGCTATTCGTTAGTCACCAAGGAGTAACTTGTTTCTCAAGTTATTTAGTTCTCTTCTAAGTTTCACACTCAATGTGCTGAACCTGATACTGAAGTAAGTCCAGGCAATTTAATGTTCTCTGTACCAGTTGTGTCTGGTTGGTGATTTAATAGCTAAAGCAACCCTATCAGAATTCTTGCTTTAAAGTCACAGCTTGAAAATTTACCATTCTTTAATGGATTAACGAGGACAGCGTGTTTTCTTGTACCTTGTCAAACATCTACTCAGACCAACACCACTGAATTTTCAAGAGTCTTAAACCATGAAAGCACTGTCATCTGCTTTGTTTCAAAGCCTTTTTATGGGTTTTAGCACAGAGGAAGGTTTCCTGGAAAAATGAATATGTAGTTTTAGCCTGCTCTACCCTATTAAGATCTAGTTTGAACTCCAGTAGGGTTAATGGTGACAGTTTTCTGTTGCCTTTGACAGGGACTGGATCTCATCCCCTCACCCCTCCTATTCCTGCCCCAGAGAGAAGGGTCATGAGTATGCATAAGGAATTGCTGTCCTCCTTCTGTCAGTGATGTTCAGGATTTTACTGCACATCTATGTATTACGTAGTCCACTTGTTTATGAGTGAAAATGTAGTTGTATCCATTGCCTATTCTGTGTCATGAAGCGTTCCTTCTACTGAAAAATAAGTGGCTCTTTTCCTGTGATTAATTGCTGGCAATAGGGTTGCTACAGAACCATATGCAATGACAGATGACGAAACGTTGTTATTGCAGGTATCACCATGGCTGCTCCAAAAGCAACACACAGCACAATTCCATTTGTATAGTTCTCTCATGAAATGGAGGAAATGCAATGCTATTTTTAGTTCACTTCAGCAAGTATGCAAGGATCTGAAAGAGTTCACTAAAAAAAAAAAAAAATGCATCTCCGGAAGGATTTGCTATTCCTAGCAAATCACACTCCTTCCAGCGTGTTTTGGCATGCCATTGGGTAAAAAACCAAATCAGTATATTACACTAAGATGAAGATCTTCTGAAGCAATTGCTCAGCAAATGGTATGGCTCAAGAAGACAGCTTGATCCCTAGCTGTCCTGCAGGAGGGCAGCGTTCTTTCCAGTAAAACTAGTAAAAATAGCAAAATGCTAGAGACTGCAGGGATAGGTAGGTTACAAAATCACAGTTAGGCATATGTTATTGTTAAAATGCTCGGGCAATTTCTACATCAACAAGGTGAGTCAACTGCTCCAATGCTGGGAAGCTGTGCTGCTCGCCTGGTGCAGCCCCAAAGCTGGCTGCTCAGGGACATGCCGGCTGCCTTACAGCCCCTGCATGCATGGGTTGAGGCAGGTACTTTGGCCAGTTTTCTGAGAGCTCCCTTCTGTTTCAAATGCAGCAACCTCAGATTGATACCCAAAGACTAATACCAGTTCAAGGTAAAGGCGCAGATTTACTGGAGATCTGTCTTAAGTTTCTGTGGGAGCGTGATGTTATTTTCACTTGTTGCTGCAGATCATCTAGTTGTTGGCATATTGACAGTAATGGAAATGATACTGTAGAACAGCTAGTCTTGGAGACGTTTTTGCTCAAATCGCTGTCTCTTAACTTCTCTTCCTTCTACCACAACATACACAACACAATTGGATTTAACATATTTGTCTTCCTTTCTTCTCCCTTCTAATTGTATTTTGGCTGAAGTGTATCTAGGCTCCTTTTTTCTCCAGACCTTGGTTTCCACTTCTGCCAAACTAGAAATCACATAGAGCAGCTCTACAACTAATGAGAAATGCATTCTGTGCTTCATGTGCCATATTTTCTGCTTAACCGGAAAAGATTTTGCTGCTATATGCTGCCTAGAAATGCCCACTATATTCTTCTTGTTAGTGTCTATTTTATCTAGTCATACAATAAAGGTTGTAAATAATTTTTACAAAGTTCTCAGAAATTTGAAGAACACAAATCTGAGTACAATTATGCTCGATTTTTTCCATGCTAACCAGTTGTTTACATGTTTCCAAGCAGGTTCTGGAGAGGAAAATCTTAAACATCATGCAAGGTGTAGAGATCATCTCAAAATGCACCCAAGCTTCTATATGCTTATGTTGTTGCACAAGTTGCTCTGTTCTTTAGAACAGGACAGCCTGTTTCTTTGAGTGCTGCTGGCTTGCTCTGTGGGTTGGCATAAGGAAACTAAAGCCATGATCCTGCTTCATTCTTATTTTCTTTGGGTCAGAAATCCATTTGCACTATACAGGTGTATCACAAGAACATGATGTTTTCCCCTCTGTTCACCTCCCATCTGTCCTAAAACAGTGTATAAGCTCAAATCCTTTATGGTCCATAAGCTCAGATATCCTGCAACTGCAATTATTGCTAACTAAGGAGCCTCTAGTCCTCTGCTTTTGTTGACTCTCTTGAGTTTTATTACGGATCTTGTAAGTAAGTGTTGAATGAAAACTGTGAAATGTAAAGTAATGATGACTTAAGAATACAGAAACTTGAAATGAAACAAGAAGCAAAAAAAGCTACGTTTTAAAATCAATTTCTTTCTTTTTCTCTCTCTTTTTTTTTTTAATTTATGATTTCTGAATACTAAGGCTCGTAGTAAGAGAAGGAACAAAGGGTATACAAACTGTAAAACAGAACAGGTGCTCAGTCTGCAATGTGCCATGTCTGCCAAATAATTATAAGGCAGAATACTGAAAAGTAGAATAGAGGAGAACCCTAGTAAGTTACTGGGGAGGAAAAAAAAAATAAGAGGGGAAAAAAACAGCTGAGAAAGAAAATGTTGATTGTTTCATGTCCTAAAATTATAATTGTCTCTGAATTTCTGTTACAATGACCATTGCCCAAAGGTGGTCATTTTAAAAAGAAACAAACAAACAGACAAATCCCATGCCTATAAAGTGCAAGCTGAACTCTGTCCCTAGGACTTTTTCTTTATTTAGACATGTATCTTGACCACAGATTTCCTTCTATTCTTGTAAATTACTGGTTCACAAAACTATGATCTTGCAACCCTGCTGCCCAAGGATTGCTGCTGGCAGTATCCTGAGCACACCGTTTCTCATTGCTACCACCTTATGGGCGCTTAGAGTTTGTAAGTCTTCTATATGTGGAAATGTCAGGATTGAATTAAATAAGTGCTTCATTGGTAGGCTTTGAGCACAACTTAATCACTTTCTTTAATTCTGAAAGTTAATATTAACTTTTTTCAGACGTAATCATTCCTTACTCAGAAGAAACAAACCTCTAGGAATACAAAACATCCATGCACATTTCCGTGCATCATTTCCCTTATCGACTCTGACCACCTGAGACAGGCCAGCCACCAGGCATCTTCCCGCCCACCTGGGAGCCCAGTGAGGCACTCTTCTCTTTCTGCAGCTCTGGCTCGGTCCCTTGCTTGGTTTCATGGTCAGAACAGATGTCTGTTGCGAAAGTTAAACCTCACACTTTCATTCTGTCCCTTAACACTTGAGACTAACACTTTTCCAAGTGTGTAAAAATGAAGGTCTCAAAATCCTGAATTTGTCCTGTTTCCAAGGAAATACCACAGTTTTCTAAAGACAGATGAGGCTGGACAGGTTTCCCTAATTCCAGCCATCCTGTTGTTCACATGCATCCTCCTGACAAATGCCCGCGCTTCAGTGACCTTTGTCTTTCCCTGGTCGGAAGAAGATGTGAAAACAAAGGGTTGACTCTGTATGCACGAATGAATTATGCATTTGATAATAAAACAGTTTAATAACCTCAACTAGAAGTGATAAACTGCACACAGGTGTTCTTCTTAACTGACAAATCCTCCACGTTAACTACTCAGACTTTTTTCAATAGTATTCTGTTACTGTGAGAAAAAAAATTGTCATTGGAGTTTATTCCATGTTTAGCTAGATTTTACAGTGAATTATCTTAGATGAGACAGTCCCTGCAAAAGAAAATGAAAAAAGTTATTAAAATCGTGTCTACAGCCTTTTAATGGATAGATATAAATGTGCTAATCCCTCTAGTTCCAAGAACCATCAAAGCAAACACACATCAAGTAGCAGAGGTTCATAAGACCTTTATAAATATCCCTTTCAAATATTCTGTTAGCTATATATATAAATTTACAGTCTTAAATAGGCTTATGTATGCACAAGGAAAATAGATTCAGCTCTGGCTTATTATCATGAAACATTGTGACACATCTATTAGTAGAAAGTAATTTCAATATCTGTTTATCTAAAGTCAGTCAGTACCCAAAGAAGACACCTTTAACACAGCATGCTTAATTAACAGTGTTAGCAGTATGGATCATGGATGTGAAGGGGTTTCTTGTCTTTTTCTTTTCTGTCTTGGGGTACTTTCGCAACATATAGGTGAATGCTGGACTTCAGAACAATGAAGTAAAACATCCTTCATTTCCATATATTTATCCAAGAAAGTTTCTTTGGAATATTTTTCTTGGAATTTTATGGGATATATTATTTATGATCATGATTACATCTGAATATTCAGGTTATACATGAAAAATATATAAAAGAGGTCCCTCTGCCACACACACCTTGACTTTTCAAATTAGCTTTATTCTGGGGCTTTACAAAGACACTAGTTGACCCGGTTTGATCAAAATTCCTTCATAGACGAGACCCTGCAATACTCTGCTAGGCCTACAAATGCATCTGCATTGCAGTAATATGAAGAACCTTTCCTTGCAACTGAATGCTAATTGAAAAATGAGACCATATGCACCTGAGATACATGCTATAGAAAACCTGAGGGTAATAAATTCATCTGTTTAACACAAGTGCCTTGGAAGAACTTCGATGTAATAGGAAACTAACAGCTTAATTCTTCTGCTGTTACCCAGACAGTGTATTTTGTTCTGCTGTAAATATTCAATTCTTTTTATTTTGTAGTTTGAGGCAAATTGTTATGTCTTGTATTCTAGTCCAAAGAGTATTCTTCTATTCTGAATGGGAAAGTTCCCAAACAGTTCACATCTACAGAATTATTAGCACATGCCTGTTTCCACAGTATCTATAACAACACAGCTGGTTAGGACAATGAGTCAGAAGGGCAGCCTTCCCTTCGCTTTCAGATTTTGATGAAATTTCATAAGAAGACACCAGGGAATTTTTTTTTAATTCATAAATAAGGAATGCCGGAAGCAAATTAACTTCAGTCAGTCTCTGTTCATGGTCTCAAACCCTCACAAAAGTCAGCAGGAGTATCTGTCCTTAAGGAAAATAAAGAATCTTGTTTTATAGTTTAAAACCACATTAAAGCATTAAAAAAAAAAATGCTTTGCTATTTTTATACTACTTTAAATACTGTACTATTGTATTCCTTCAGACAGTAACAAAAAGTAGCCCGTAGTTCTTAATGTTTAAAGGTAGCTATTGTCTACTGTTTCTGCATCCCTTTTTGTAATTTATATCATAATTAAACTATTTGAGTATGCATACTATTTCCCTGTCTTAACTACTCTATTACATATTGTCATGCTCTGTGAACAATCCAAAGGGGACACTGTTAAGCAATAACACCTAAAATACTGCTTAAATCTCCATGTTCCCTTATGTCTTGTATAGTTGTGGTTTTTTATTATTATTATTCCTTTTCTTTTGAGCTACTGATAAAATATTAGAGTTCAAAAGAAAACCTAGAAGAAAAGCCCTGGAAAAAAAATAACCAAATATTTCATAAGTATATATGATCTGTTATTAATTTCTCTGACCAGTATTTCTGATGAAGCAAGTAACAAAATCCATTCCGTAACAATCAGTTTTCATGTTAAAACTACTTTGATTCCCACATTCCTCCTTATTTGTAAGGCAGTTTTAGACACTCTGTGGTGATGGTTTGGTACCTTTCAAAGAATCACACTGTTATTTCAATTTACACCTTTTCATCCTAGCCATTAACCACATATTTTCATGTTGGTGTGGTCTGCTCTTACCAATCTTTAACGAGGACTTCCACCCCCTTTTCAGCCACCAATTATTTTCAGAACGTAAACCCCACTTTTATTCTTCCTTTCATTTATTAGGCTAATAAGTAGGCTCTTTGCTCGCCTTTTTTCCTAAGAACAGGCTTTCCATTCTCCTGAATCCTAGTAGTTTTTCTGTGTACCTGAATCTGAATGACTTGGACTGGTACTCAGGGTACAAGAACTGCAAATAGCACCACCTGTAAGAGTATTAATATTTTCATGCTATACTAGAAAAAAATACCTCTGAGAAAATCAAGAGGAAACAAAAAAAACCCTATAATTTCAATTTTTTATCAAATCTGTGTTGTTCAATAGTAATAGGAAAACCGTGTTCCTGTTTGTTTTCAAATGGTCAAAGCATGCACAAATTAAACTCAACAGCAATATCATTAAGTTCACCTGATTCAACATATTTTAAAAATTCTCAAAATGGACATTGTTAAAGGTTGGGCAAAAAATACCTTTTTCTTTTACCAAAATTCTAAATATTCCGCATATAAATCTACTGACCAAAGAATTTCATTGTGTTGATTTTGGATGGAATGACCTTCATTTCAGCCAAATTTAGCATGACCTCAATAGCTGTGGTGTATAACGTGTCTGAAATTGGCCACAAGTTTATTCTGTGTATCTGTGAACAGAATGGTTAAAGTAATGACTTTATATGTTCTGAAATGCTGAAATTGTTGGTGGAAAAGACAGCAGAGCTGTGAAGCTGATGAGAGTGCCTCTGCTGTATTTTATTTTTCATTTTTTATGTTGTGTGACCTTGCCTTCTTCCAGAAAAGCCATTCTTAAAAGCAATGAAGATGAGGAATTTCCTACAGCAGAGGAAATAGCCTCCAACTAAGTTGTTCACTGTTAATTGTGCAGTTGATTTTCTTCTAAAACTTTAAGCTGAAGTTGCTTTGGAAACTTCCAGACATTCTTCATTTTATTTATTATCTTCTTCATCCTTTTCACATGCAACTTCTATACACCTATAAATTGACTAGTCACCTCACAAATAACTGAGATACACAGTTACTGTGTTTTCTGTACCAGATATAACACAGTGTAGCAGAACACATTGTCTCTACAACAAAATTAACTAAAACTCATTACTCCCTCAAATGGGCATTATTATTTTTTTGACTCAGGAATTACTGGCCAAGTGGATGATCATGAGTAAATCATCAGTGTCTTCTGCAGGTCTGTTTTAACTGGCAATGGCACCTCAGGAATTACTGTCACTTGGCAAGGTGTTGTAGAGTCTGCAACACCTCCTCACTGGAGATCTTCTCAGACCATGGTGGTGAAAAGAGGACAGGGCATCGTTGCTGCTGAAGGCAGGGTCAGGGGGATATCTGGGGCAGAAGATGTACAGTAGAGCTAGTGAGGAGGAAGAGAGCCTAACAACAGTGGAGAATTATTCAAAGCGTGAAGTGCTGTGAATATAGACAGGAAACCTAGTATCTAGGGAGATAGAGGAGTAATAAGAAAAGGAATAAGAGCAGGTAGCAAGAGTTAAATATGATAGATATTAGGTGCAGACAAATCATTTGGGGAATTCAAGGTTTAGACAAAATAGATGAAAATGCAATGAGGGACAAATTTAGCAAAAGATTTCACAAATAGAACAGACAGAACACCAACAAAGGTATTATAAGATAGTGTCATTTTGAAGGAAACTGGCGGAGAAGAAGAGACTTTTTCAGTGTAAGTCATAAGCAAAGCAAACAGTTCAAAAGTAACAGAAATTTTTATTTTTATACATTTTTATAAAGATTTTTATTTTACAAGAAGGACATGGTGAATTACCTTAGTGAGAACAGGCAGAGTGACAAAGACAGAAGCATTACTGGAGAAGAAGACAGCAGAGAGTAAATTATGCACGAGAAGTAATGGGCATTCTGGGGGAAGGAAACAAATAAAACATGGGCTTGTACAGGCAGGTAGTGTTAAGAGGAAACAATGTCAAGGTATAGATAAATATGGAGTCAAAATGTGCAGGACAGCAAGGAAAGGAAAAGGATGTGGCACCAGAAGGAGCAGGAGAGGCAGCACTTAGAAAGAAACATAACACAGCCCTGGGCTAACAGAAAGAGAGGGTGCTCTGTTCACAGCATATACACCAGCTCCAGGGACTCAGCCCCAAAACGTGGGGAAAGAGCAAAAGACACCACACACAAGAGACTTTTTCCCCCCAGGGTGTGGCAGGCACCCCACAAACCACGTCTAGGGTCACGGGTCCCAGGAGAGCAGCAAACAGCAGATCCTGACGTAAAATCTAGAGGAGGGCTACAGGAAGGAGCAAAGTGGATTAAAAAAGGAAGGAGTAGAATAAGGAAAAGAGGTAAGACAGGAAAAAACAACAGGTTTCAATGGTAGAGTAGTATTGCTATAAATACTCTAAGAACTGTAAAAGAGCTCTGAGGAACACTCTGTGCTCTGCTGTATGAGAGGGAGAAGGAGCTGAATAAAGGGAAAATTAATCACTCATGAAATAAACAAATGTTTTATTCAAAGCGCAGAATTATAATAAATGGTTTCATTAAATGTTGCTCACTAGATATCTTATGCATGCGAGACTTACTCAAGTCCTCCATATCTGTAAACCGTTTTGTTAACCAGTTGTTAGCTTGTGACTCTGTTAGATACTGAGAGGTAATATTAAAAAGGAATAGGAGACAAGACTTATCTGCCATGCTGGTGCCAATACTCTGTTTAAAGCTCGTTGCTGACATTATAAATTGCAGGCTGGCCAGATGGTAGCTATGCCTGGTCTTTTTGCTTTCCCCCTCCGCTCTCCCCATCCTCTTAACATTAGCAATCACACAGCAAATAGACTCAGCAGAAGGATTTGATTACTGAGGCCACACTTTCATACCACCTCATTAGTTCCCACTCCTTCTGAGAAGGTTCAGTGAGTGCTGCAGAAGGTCAGTACCTTAAGAGAATTGTTAAATGCTGTTAGGTCCCACTGCTAATTGTTCTGTACCTGTAAGCATCTAACAAACAACAAGAGAGTTTATTACGGACTGATTAATATTTTATCTTGTGAACTAGAGTGAATTTTGGAGTGAATATTGGTTTTGCACGTGTAATTCCAATTTTTAAAACTCAGTATTTGGGAGGAACAAAAAGTATAGATTCTAAATACATGTGTTCATATTGCATTGCCATTACCCCATACTTCAAACTGGTGTGCTAAAATGCAGCTGCTGTGGTACACATTTTTTTTATGCTAAGCTTCTCCATCTTTTCAATGGGGTCAAAAGAAAAGGAAGAGAAAATTAAATAGTTATCTTCAAAGCACACCTTGCACTGAGCCAGTATTTGACCTGAAACCTACCTTGAGGGAGTTGCTGAATCAAAATAACATCAATTGCTTAGTATCTATTTCTTAAATGTAAAAAAAAAAAAAAATTATATAAGACGGTATATGCAAATAAGTATAATACTATCATTTGGTATGTAGACAAATGGAGTAAGATATGTATACTCATAACATTATTTTATGACCTGAAATCATAGAATTCATTATGCGCATCCCAGATGAAAAAAGTGCTTGAGTATATGCCTAACTATAATCATGCAAATAGTTCTATAATATTTGAAAAATTCAAGACACAAGGAACCAAATACACATTAGAATATGCATTATGCAGAAGTATTTTCAGATCAGCATTTGTTGCAACTCTCCATCTTTGTTAGCAGAGACATTCTATGAAGTGCAGGCAGGCTGGATTCAGAGCCTGAATGAAAGCGAATGCTGAGAGAGAGAGAAATGTTACATCTTTTATGTCTGTCCCACCTATAATATAGCAATCAGTGAGGGAGTATTATAACTGTTCAAAATATGATTATACCATTTATCTGGAGTCAGTTAAGTTCATTCAGATGAGTCTTTCATTCCAAGGATGCCTTTAACATGCACGAACATTTTTGGCTGAGGTTCTTGGTGTTCTGTTCACTGTTGCACCAAGGTAGCATAAATCATAACTACGTGCATTAATCAGAAGTCTTCATCACCTACAGCCCCCATCTCTGTTCTATTAAAAAAAAAAATGAAGCAGAAGAAAGTGCTAAAGGACACTCTAATTATAATCAGCACACCTGACAGTGACAGTAGCATGAAGTTCACACTAGGATTTCTTGGTTCACATCACAGACTCACATAGACAGCTGACCACCATTATAATCAACTCCCTAACAAAGGTTCTTTGTCATTTTAGTGCACAGGCAAATCCTTTGTTGGTTACAAGGTTCAGATGCTTGTGTGATATACAAAAAAAAAATCTTTTTTTTTTTCTTCTGGATGTACAAACAAGAAGGAGAAATAAGGTTTAAAAATATAAAATTTTTTAAGGCTTAGTGTAGATAGAGAAAACTCCATGTCTGAAAGACACTTTTATGTGACTGGTGAGGTAGAGAGTCATCAGTGAAAACAAAGATGAATCCTATTCAGCTAACAGTTAGCAAGATGCTAGTGGCTTTGTGTAGGTGACAAGGAAAACAGAAAACAAATCTGTTAACAACGGAGGAAATACTATGGAGAGATAAAGATGGAACAAGGTGCAAAAATAAGAAAAGTGATGAGTTTGGGTTAATGCTACCAAGTAGGCTGTTAGTAATTGAGAAAGGGATTTTGTTGTTTTAAGGGAAATTTGCACTAACTGCAGATGTTAATATGCACTGAAAATGCTGCTGTGTCCCCAGAAATGAGAGAAGACAAGACTTATTGGCAAAATGAAAGGAGGCTCACGAGTGCCAGAAACTTCTAACAGGTGGCTAGAAATTCAGAAAGAAATGGAAAGGACACATTTTTTATCTTGTCTGATTTCAGTACCTTAACTTAGTCAGAAAGAGCTCAGAGACATTAAACAGAATTTCTTGGAAGAGCAAGTGGAAGGAGCTTTACTGTTCCTGGCCAAACTTCATGTTAATTATAAGAAAAACTTTGGGGACTGAAAATCCATGAATGGTTTAGTGAAAAGGTTATGATGGAAAGAAAAAATAACATCCATTCAAGAAGAGTTTTGCAAGTCTGACTGCTCAAATCATTGAACTATTTACTTTTGTTCTCTTTGCTTTTAATGATATATTAAAACTTTATAGTGCTGTGGGATCTGTATAATTTTCATATGGTACTTCAGAGAAGTGATTTATGGGAATATCTGAAATGAAAATTACTGTATAAATCAATGACCTTCGCCTCCTTTTCTTTTACATAAGTTAAATTATCACATAAATAGAATATACTTTGAAATATGGCAAAACCAAGGATAGGGCTAACTTGTGGAAGAGTAGTTCAAAGTTCAAACCAGAATTCCTCCTATTCTTCTGTTATAACAAGCTTTAATAGTTTGGTGTCTGCATGCAACCTGGCCCATGCTTCAGTCAGGAACTAGAAAATCGATCTTCTTTCCTTGTGCAGCCATGTTTAGGCCTGGCTTACTTGCCTTTTCTCATTACCAGTTTTTCCTATACTACTAAGCTGTGTCAGCTGCAAATAAAATTAGCTGAACTGTCTAGTAAGAACGTACATATTGTTGCTGTACAAATAACTAACAATGGATAATTGTGGCCATAGCTTCAGTGGGTCAAGATGGTACCTTCTGGATAAAGTAGTCATCATTGCTACTCTCCAGTGAACTGTGGGGAAGAATCAACAGCACCTCAGCTAAATAACATAACAAATGTAGTTTTGATAGCTACGACTGTGCCCATCACAAATATCTGTGCTATTGTGTAGGTAGGTGTGAAGAAATATTCTTTCAGAAGTATGTTATTTTTATTCTAATCGCTTACAAAGCAACTATACTGCATTATTGGTTTTCTTCCTACACACCAGAACATTTATCTTCTATACCATGTTGGTCTAGCAAAAAGTAAATTTTTAAGTATCTTTAAATGACATCACTTCTTGTTTCAGGATTCTGAAACAGTCTCAACTGCTGTTTCCCTAAGCAGATGGTAGAAAGAGAGCTGGTGGGGCCATCAACCATATGCACAAGGCTTTAGGGTTCATATTTTTGCTCTCTGATCCCAGTGGCTGTTGTGCAAAATGCATTTTTCTCCTGTCCAACCTCTAGGAAGGTCATGAAAGGTTTTAAGGAGTGGAAGTTTGCCTTAAATCCCTGTGAATGAGCTACCTGCAGTCGTGATAGCAACAACCACAATTTTGTTAAGAACCCACATCAGTACTCCCGATTCAGACTCTGTAGCTGAGTAATGTTGCAGGAACAAGGACTGCTTGAGAAGGCACTTACATTACTACCTAAAACGTTAGGTTTTATCTACCACAGACAAAATCAATCACTTTTCAAAGCAACAACCTTACTTAAGATAGCAGTTAAAGAAAATTTAGCAATGGTCATCAAAATCAATGAACTAATTTTGGATTTAACAATTCTAAGACAATAAATAAATAAATAAATAAATAAATAAATAAATAAATAAATAAATAAATAAATAAGGGCAGTGCAATTAGCAGATGCTCAGCATTCCTGGTTCCAAATCTTTCATTTTAATTCATCTCTACTACCAGAAGTTATTCTATTTAAAGTAAATTCTGATATCAGGCATTGTGCATGAGACGGCTGTTAGAGGTCTAAAAGTGGAAGACAGTCACTAAATCAAATATATGAACATTGTCAGTGACTTAAAGCAGCAAATGTCCAAACATTACAACAGGAGATACTCAAATAAACTGTATTGCAGGGAATGCCGGAGCCATGTTGAAGGAAATACTCATCAGGAAAGAGTTTCCTTCAGTCTTTTTCCTGTCTAAGAATTCCCAAAGTAATTATTCATCTCCAGTGCCTTAGCTTACATGTCAATGGAAAAGCACCTTGGTTTAAAAAGGACTTGCATTTTAATGCTGTAATTTTGCATTCAAATCTTAAATGTGTTTAGCATTTCACATCCTGTTTCATTCTTTCCCTGTGGTCTGAGATAACTTCATTACTTACATATCGAGCATATCTTGCTATTATTTAACATACACTTTTAACTAAGCAGAAGAATGCTTTATTTATTTTAGATCTCTGTAATACTAAAAATATGTAAATATCTCTCAGTGTAGGTGCCTCTTTCTAGACATTGACCTCACAGTCCAGACTAAAGAAATGCTGTTAGCTTAATGACAGACTGTTACTCAAAACTATAATAAAAAGAAGAAATAGAAGCTTTAATTTGACTTAACCCAACTATTTAAAATATTTAGAAATGGAAAAAAGAATAGGATTATCTGTGAAATTCATGTAAATGTTTGTTGTTTTTTCAAAGGAAATTTTTACTCTAATTTCCTAAACTAAATTCCTCTGAATATTTTTAATCAATATGAGATAGATATGTACCTCAGCTTTCACATTGAGATTAATTTGCTAACAGTTTTAAAGTGATTGGTAGCTAGCATTAGATGCTGAATTTTTTTACACTTACCAGTTAATATTTTATTTGAGGCTCAGTACAATTTTTCATAAACAATATTTCCAGTGTTTTTGTTGCAATGACATGCTCAGCCATGTGGTATTCTGTATTTATGAAACAACTAAATATTCTGTCATTCTCTATTAAAAATATAGCACAAATGCATGGAAAATTTTTAAAAGCAGTCAAATGCTAAAATCCCAAAACAGTCTTAAAGTGTCTTTTTTTTAACTCACTTTCCTCAGGGTGAATGTAGTCATGTAGTTCAGTTGAAGCTACTACCACTCTACTCTCCAGCTGGTTAACACACATGGCCTTGAATCACAGCCCTCAAGACAGAATCACGGTGAGTTGATTTTTGATCAGAAAGAACTTCTACCGTATATATGGAGGCAAGAAAAGAGCATATTAATTAAGAAGATTCTGTAGAAAACAAAGATGTAAGTAATAGTAAAAGAAAAAAGAAATGGCAGCAATGTCTATTTCTTTAAACAGTAACAGAATTATAGAAATAATCTAAGAATAAGGAACATGAGGATTTACAAATATTGTTGCACATCACAATATACTTGCTATCCTTCTGCTGCATTAATACAATAAAAATGTTGTTTCCTGAGTTCATAAAACTGATCTCCAAAGTTCCTTAAGATAATGATTTTTATGAAACCTGAAAGTTAAACTGAACAGAAATTCCTTAACTCCTTATAAAATTGTAAGGTTATAATTCCAGAAAGACAGCAAAACAAAATCAAGACTTATTTCAAATCTCTGCCAGAACCAGAGTATATTTAGCTATTACAGCCTTAGTCCATCAAGTCTGGAAAAGTGATGAATGAATCAATAAATACTGATTGCCCATCTCTGTCAGTGCTGACTGGCCAGCATACCTAAAGAGAGACAACATAGTGATTTTTCTTGATAGCTTTTCTTCAATTTTAGAATCAATTGACTGAGAAAAATGTCTGCCCAGGAGAGTGCTGGTCTTTTTAAAGAGTTCAAAACAAATCTATTTTCCAGTTCTGCAGTTTTGTAGTATTGCCCATCTATGTGCTAGCTAGAATTTCATGCTGCCAAATCTGATTGCGGGATCAAAGTCATAATTGTTTAACTTTCTTTGCAGGAAAAGCCCTGCACAAGATGTAATCTTTATCCTACCATCCTTTGTACTTAAAATCTCCAGAATCTCCAGAGAATTTACTGCAGCTCTTGAGGCTAAAAATTTCCTTGGTTAAGTCACAGTGGCTCGTAGCCTTTTTCACCTGCAGACCCCAATATTGTCTTAAGTAGAACCTAATACTGTTGCCATGGCATGTTCTCATGGGAAGCGATTGCGACTGGTGTGAGAGTCAATCCTCCCTTCCCCCTACCTTTTCTTACTCGTACTATATGCTGGGGGACACAATAAAGAGCTGAACAGAGAATAAAACACCTGCACCTGATCAAAGTGGTATTTGAACAGGTGATTGTAGAGACTACGTGGATACTGTGTGAAAAGTGTCATGTGGGGGGACAGGTGTTGCACTGCAGAGGACACCCACAGAGGGACTTCTGTTCAGGAGTCTCTGCTGCTTCTCTTCCCAAGTAGCCACTGGGGAGAGTTTTCCTTTTTCTTTTCTTTTTTCCTTTGTGTTTGGTTGGTTGTTTTTTTAAACAAACAAACAACCAAAAAAAATCACCACTAAAGTATGTGTATAATCAACAATGAACCTCTCCAGTAAACCTTTCTGCACATAAGTCTATCTAAGAAATAAATTAGAACACAATGCAATCACTCTCTAAAAATCCATCTTGACATCCCTTAGGGCTATTCAGTAAAACTACATGATAATACTTTTCACTGGCAAGTGAGAGCTTGATGTTGAACTAAATTTTTATATTCAGGTGTACTCTGAGGATAGTATTTTCCCTCTGCGAGTTATATGACATGCATCTGTTAGTTTAACCATCATTTTTGACTTGTAATGTAGCTACTGTGAGTGACAGCTACAAAAAATATGAAAAGTGCCTACACAACATGAAAACATGATTGCCTACAATCCCATATACCATCTAAAGCTGCAGATGTCAGGGTAACCAAGCATGTGGTTCACTTACGTTTTACTGCCTCTTTCTCTCTGAGTCTAAAAATCAAAGTAATATTTGAAATACAAACAATCCGGGGAACAACATTAAATAAAAATCACATGCTTCTTTTATCAAAGTTTAGAGACTTAATTGAACTATATAAACTCGAATATTATTTATTATGGGTTTTTAATATACTGACTGCAGGCTTTCTCATTGAGGGGATGAAAGCACACAGATACAATTAGAAAAAGATTCAGTTGGAAGCAGTTAAGTTATATGCCCCCAGCACCCAATTATTCTTAACAAGAAAATATAAAGGAAATCATAGAATCATAGAATCATAGAATATCCTGAGTTGGAAGGGACCCTTAAGGATCATCAAGTCCAACTCTTGATACCGCACAGGTCTACCCAAAAGTTCAGACCATGTGACTAAGTGCACAGTTCAATCTCTTCTTAAATTCAGACAGGCTCGGTGCAGTGACCACTTCCCTGGGGAGCCTGTTCCAGTGTGCAACCACTCTCTCAGTGAAGAACCCCCTCCTGATGTCGAGCCTAAATTTCCCCTGCCTCAGCTTAACCCCGTTCCCGCGGGTCCTGTCACTGGTGTTAATGGAGAAAAGGTCTCCTGCCTCTCGACACCCCCTTACGAGGATGTTGTAGACTGTGATGAGGTCTCCCCTCAGCCTCCTCTTCTCCAGGCTGAACAGGCCCAGTGACCTCAGCCGTTCCTCGTACGTCTTCCCCTCCAGGCCTTTCACCATCTTCGTAGCCCTCCTCTGTACACTCTCCAACAGTTTCATGTCCTTTTTATACTGTGGTGCCCAGAACTGCACACAGTACTCAAGGTGAGGCCGCACCAGCGCGGAGTAGAGCGGGACAATCACCTCCCTTGACGTACTAGCGATGCCGTGCTTGATGCACCCCAGGACACGGTTGGCCCTCCTGGCCGCCAGGGCACACTGCTGGCTCATATTCAACTTGCTGTCAACCACGACCCCCAGATCCCTCTCTTCTAGGCTGCTCTCTAGCGTCTCATCGCCCAGTCTGTACGTGCAGCCAGGGTTTCCCCGTCCCAGGTGCAGGACCCAGCACTTGCTCTTATTGAACTTCATGCGGTTGGTGATCGCCCAGCTCTCCAACCTATCCAGATACCTCTGCAAGGCCTTTCCACCCTCATTCGAGTCCACAACTCCTCCAAGTTTGGTGTCATCAGCAAACTTGCTCAAAATACCTTCTATTCCTACATCCAGATCGTTTATAAAAATATTGAAAAGTACCGGCCCTAAAATGGAGCCTTGAGGGACCCCACTGGTGACCGCCCGCCAGCCTGACGCAGCCCCATTTACCATAACCCTTTGGGCCCTGCCCGTTAGCCAATTGCTCACCCATCGTATGATGTTTTTATTTAGCTGTATGGTGGACATTTTGTCCAGTAGGATCCTATGGGAAACCGTGTCAAAAGCCTTGCTGAAGTCCAAAAAAATCACATCAGCTGGTTTCCCTTGGTCCATCATACGGGTGATCTTATCATAAAAGGAAATCAGGTTAGTTAGGCAGGACCTGCCCTTCACAAACCCATGCTGGCTGGGACCAATGACTGCTTTGTCCCCCAGGTGAGCCTCAATAAGTTCGAGAACCATCTTCTCCATGATTTTACCAGGCACTGACGTGAGACTGACAGGCCTGTAATTGCTAGGGTCTTCTTTCTGACCCTTCTTGTAAATCGGCACAACATTTGCCAGCTTCCAGTCTACCGGGACCTCTCCAAATTCCCAGGATCGTTGAAAAATAATTGAGAGAGGTTCCGCGATGACGTCCGCCAGCTCTTTCAGCACCCGGGGATGAATCCCATCTGGACCCATGGACTTGTAGGGATCCAGGTGGAGTAGCAAATCCCGCACACGTTCAGGGTCGGTTGGGAGTTTGTCATCCCCACCCGATTAACAAAGCATTGTTAATCTTACATTCTTTTATTACTTATTGTTAAAATAACTGTGCCCATCTAAATACTCTAACACTCAAATTTGAATGTTATACTCCTGTATGTATATTTAGAAAAGAACTTTAAAGATAACTTGGTTGATTTTTTTCAAGCAATATATTTGATTTAAAAGTAGTTATGAACAAGACCTTGTATCATTTTGAACCCAAGGAGACCACAGTGTACCATACTTGCTAAGCAGGAATTCTTTATACAGGAACATACAGCTGATGTGTGAGAAAGGAGACCATAGGTGGAGAGAAGAAAAAAGGAAGAAACATCGCCATAGGAATGCCAAGGTGGTTGTTTTGATCAAGTAGATTAACTCAAGCCACATTGAAAGCAGTCTGGCAGACTCAATGTGAGCTGTTAGCAACGGTATTTGGTGAGTATGAGTAGAAATGTAAACACAGTTAAATTTTACTTTACTCTGCAGCAGTCTCTGGCACTTTATAATGGATGTTTAGTGCTTCTGGGAATGCATATATAGAAGCTAAGTCTAAGTAACCACTTACAGCTCTGCATAGGCAGTTGAGTACAAGAAACAGTTGAGTACAAGAAACAGTTGAGTACAAGAAACTTTGAATAATCTTTGTATTGGCTACACAGGGACATGAGGTTCCTATTATAAACATTAGGTCCCTAAAGCTGGAATATGTGAATTGCCTTTCTTGATTTCATTAATTTGCATTATTTTTGCCAGGAGCTATTGAGATGTCCACACAAAGAAACGGTCTTCTCGCTGTTATTTTACTAGGGTATAGGGATGTTAGGATGTAGTAAGTGATAAGACCTCGGGGAATAACATAAAGGTTCATCAGGGGAGGTTCAGGCTGGATGCTAGGAAAAGGTTCTTCACCAAGAGGGTGGTTGGGCAGTGGAACAGCCTCTCCAGGGAAGCAGTCATGGCACTGAGCCTGACGGAGTTCAAAAAATTTTTGGACAACACTCAGACCATATGGCAAATGTCTTCTGTATGACTTTGGCATGCTGCATCTTTCAGTGTCTGTGTTCTCATAGTAAGGGAGCCTGGGAAACCGGCATCCAATATAATAACATGGGCTTAATGTCTCAGAGTGGCAAAGGATACAAGAGATGCAGCTGTCCGTGCCACACAAGGAGATTTTGAATGATCAGCTACTATGTCACATGTCATTTTGTTGATTTTGAAATATGGTGAAACACATTGTACTAATATTCCTCAGAGTTTTAAAGTGCCCATTGAGTGTATTATCTGTGCTCCTACAGAGAGGGAACTGCTAATCTCTATGGGACATATTGTACCTGGTTAATTTATAGACCACATTGAAGAGGGGCTTATGTCTTTGCAGAATAAAATAACAATTTAAATGTAACTCTCTGCTTGTTAGTCTAGAAACATGGAATCACATTTAATTGGCTTGCATTGACTGTTTGGAAGTGCTTATTAGTTTAATAGAATGTTTTGACAAAGTAGTAGATTTCTGCTTCCTTTCAAGTAAATGGAAAGAGAGGTTACTACTAACACAGAATTCAACTTTTCCATTTCCCAATATGTGGATGTACAAAAAGTGCATTTATAACCTCTGAAATTTGCTCTTTTTTCTCCATAAATAAATTAGAACCTGAAAAAAGAAAATGTGACCAAAAAATGCATTACTTGTTTCTTCTTTATAAAGTGCTTAATCTATCTGTGTTCCCAGGAAACTCCAATGATTTTGAACAGAGTTAACAGTAGTGCACCAAGAGAATGAGGGAATGGGAGTCTGCAATACCCCTTATACTCATTAAGCATTTATAAAAGGTTATGTGCAGCACTGTAGGTAAATGAAATAGTTCCTCTATCTGTATAAAAGTTTTTCAAACCTGTTGCTATTATTAGTGTGGTGTTCAAGTAGATTGCCTTGCCAACTTAATAAGCAACTAAGTATTCTGCAAATAGCACCTGCCAAAGTGGGGAGGAAAAAAAAAAAAGGCAAAAAAACATAAAACCACTGAACTAAGTACCACTTGATTGCTTGGACTTCCTTCAGTGTCATTCTCAAGAACCTCTTCAGAAGAGGAAAGAGAAAGCTGGTCTGAACATTGCCACTAATTCATCTTTGTAAAAGTTGCAATACTCAGGACTTTTACTGAAAAAAAAAAAAAAAAAAAAAAAAAAAAACCAAGGTCTGGTGACTGTTTCCAAGGAAAGGAACCACTTCCTTGAAGTCATGAGCTCTAACTTTGCAAGTACTCTATTATATAATCCCTTCATCGTAGTGTCATATCACAACCTTTTTGCTTAGGTCTTTAGGTATATACAAGAGTACTGCTATTCAGTGGTTAATAGGGATTGTCAGAGCTCTCACCATAGTAAGTTCTGCAAACTTTCTGTAGCATTACTGACTTGTGTCGTTTGTTCTATTTTTACATCAGCTTTGCCTGCTGGCTCCAAATAAATTACACATTCACACCTGAAAATGCCCCCATCTTTTTCCGTCTCTTCGCACTTTTAATTGACATCTCTTTTGAACTATTGAGTAACAATATCCACTAAGCTGTTATGTGGACTGTACTACATTTTCACTCGTTACACTATGAAACTTTCAGTTTCATGTGTTTCACATACTGGGATGGACCTTTGCTGGAAAGGACTTTTCATGCTAAAAAAAATAGAGTTCGCTGAAGTAGGACTGTTGTGTTTTCTTTCTTTGAAATAAAGGAAGAGAGGTTTTCCAAATTCTCATTGGAAGTATCTGTGGATGAATGTGATTCTGCATTATAGTATATATACATCTATATAGCAAACTATATAGCGTGCTTGACAAATGTTAAATGACATTTCAGGATTTTATAAACCTGTTATAATCCAAATAAAATTGCCATCTCTTGGCTGGAAAATAGTCAAACTAATTGGCTAATAAGTAATAATTGTATATTCTCTAGTCTGAGATGTAATCTAGGGCTCCTTCATGGTAGCATGAAAACATGATCCCAAAAGAAAACTGTACTAATGCCATTGTTAATCTTGTGGATAAATGAGAAGAATTTCATAGAATTTCATTCATTTTCTGGTTATTTCATAGTCAATAACTAGAGGGAAGAGGGAATAGAGTGTGTAAAATCCTACAAGAATTTCCCCCCATTTGAGCCCAAATTTTAAGTGTGTTGACTAAAGCATAGCTTATATAGTGCTTCCTGTGGTAATTTATCCCCCTGATTAATTATTCTCATTATTAAAAAGCCACACATTATTTCCAATTTGTGCTTGTCTGACTCTCAGCTCTTTACTGCTGCTTCATATTATGTCTTTCTGTTACATTAAACAGTCCATTAGTACCCAGCAAAAGTAGCTGCATGGAAGTGTTTATATACCATAATCAAGTTACCTTTTGATCTCTATTTTGATAAACAACAGAGAATGAGTCACTAAAGATCTTTAATTACTTTTTAGTGTTTTCTCAGCATAATTTTCTGGTTTATAATTCCCTTTTCCACAGATTTTAATTTAAACAAATGATCAGGAAAGTAGGTCAAGTATTCATGGGCTGGCCTGTCTGCGAAGATAACCATTAACCTCTCTAATCAACTTAGCCAGAAGTTCAAGGCACTTTAAAGTGAAGATTATTGGGCCAGGACAGCATGAAGGTATCTGACTTATTTATATATATTCCAAACTGTTATTTACCTTCTTGACTGGAGATTTTGACATTTTTGTTTGCTCTTTTGTTTGGCATCTGATAACCTTTAACTTCTGAGTGAAAACATCCAGAAAAAGAGCATTAAACACTTTAAATGCAATTACATACCAGACAGCCTTCACAATACATTTAACACTAAGCACAATCCCAACCCTATCCTTTGTTTTTCAATTATGTGTCCAAAAATTTCTTTTTCCCATCAACGTTCCTTCTTTGTTGCACCTCTTTTAGTCCCTCTCCTTATTCCAGTTTTGGGCCTCATCCCTGATATATACCTTTGTACTCATCTTCTGCAATCTGATTTCATTTCCATTTCCAGTACAGTCTCTTCTTGTATTAGAGGGCAACAAAAAATACTGATTAAACCCAGCTGATTTTTTTATTACTCTGCCTTTCTTCTCCCTACAATAGCATAGTTTACACTTTTATTCTAAATACTTCATCTGTAAGTAAGGAGTTGCCAGATTTCTTCAGCTTCTTTCTTTTTTTTTTTTTCTTTTTAAACAGTATTCCAGAAAAGAGTTCACCTACACAACCTCTGATTTATGATGTCTGCTTTTTTGAAGCCTGCTATTTTTATTTTGTACTGCACCAGCTTTTCAAGCCAAAGCTTCCCTGCAGCTGTATTTTCTCCAAACATGTCAAAAGTTTCAGACCATTTCTGTTATGGTTAAATTACATACAGATGCTATAAGAAAGCAATACAGTCTGGCACATGCAATAAACATGCAGGGAACAATGACTGCCTAAAGGTGGTAGCTTCTTTGTCGAAGTATTTCATGTTATTTTTTTGTTTCATCCCATGGAGAATAAACGGGATAGGAACACTTGCCCCAAAGGAAAATCTGCATGTCATTGCAGCAGAGTTGCAACTTGCAAAATGTGCATGCAGTCACATGGCTAAAATTACATGAACTGAACTAAATGGGAATCTTATGCCAAAAGAAACACAAAAATCATTCGAAGCAACACAAAAATTCATTTTAAAATTTTAAAGAGTAGCCTGTCCCATCTAATGACTTTTCATGATTGATGACTGAAGAAAACTTCTCAAAAAAAAAACTTCTCTATTAGGTTATTTTAGTAAAAATTAATCAACTTCTGTCTTGTTTGATGATGAGATGTCTTAGAACAAATTTCATCTGTAGCACTTAACAATGAAAAGGGTTCCAAAGAAATAGAATGAGCAGATATATCATGCAGTATCTTTCACCTGTCATTCATTTAAGCAGATTTTGAAAACTTGAGAATAACTTCTAGAAATCTACTGAATTTCTCTTCCCTGATCACTGCCTCATACACACACACACACAACCCCAACTGTTTCCTAGACTTTGCAACAGTTACAAAGAAGAATTCAAAAAATCATAGTATCATAGAATGGTTTGGGTAGGAAGGGACCGTGAAGACCATCCAGTTCCAACCCCCTGCCATGGGCAGGGACACCTCCCACCAGACCAGGTTGCCCAAGGCCCCATCCAGCTTGGCCTTGAACACCTCCAGGGATGGGGCATCCACAGCTTCTCTGGGCAGCCTGTGCCAGTGCCTCACCACCCTCTGAATACAGTTTCTTCCTTGTATCTAATCTAAACCTGCCCTCTTTTAGTTTAATGCCATTACCCCTTGTCCTGTGCCTGCACTCCCTGACCAAGAGTCCCTCCCCAGCTTTCCTGTAGGCCCCCTTTAGGCACTGTAAGGTCTCCCGAGAGCCTTCTCTTCTCCAGGCTGAACAACCCCAACTCCTTCAGCCTGTCTTCATAGGAGGGGTGCTCCAGCACTCTAATCATCCTTGTGGCCATCCAATGGACCATACTTCTTTTGTTGGGGACACCAGAGCTGACCACAGTACTCCAGGTGGGGTCTCACAAGAGTAGAGTAGAGGGGGACAATCACCTTCCTCGCCTTGCTGGCCACTCTCCTTTTGATGCAGCCCAGGACACGGTTGGCTTTCTGGGCTGCAAGCCCACATTGCTGGCTCATGCTGAGCTTCTCATCAACCAACACCCTCAGGGCCTTTTCCTCCTTCCCTTATTCCATGTTTAACAATCCAGTCTTTCAATCATATGTAATAATTTTGATGCTGTAATACTTTATCATTTCCTGAGGGAAACTTCAATGAAAATACTCTAATTTCCCAATCCAAATGTATATTTTCCTTCAAGTTGCTTCAGTAACAGGAAATTATTTGTAAAGGCATATAATTAGGGGACAGGGAACTATTTACAAAATTAAAGACAAAAAGAAATGACCCATGTGAACTAGACAGTAACATGGCACTGAATAGTATCCAACACCACTGCATTTCTACCACAAAATTCTATGGGTTTGGCCATTTTCTTTCAAAGTAATAAACTTCATGTGAGTTCAGGATGAATTAGCTTAAGTCAAGTCACATCCCCAGCTTCAAGACAGAGGTGTTATTATTAACAGCACAGATAAAGCTGCAACAATTTGTAGTTTATATAGGGCCATTTCCAAATGCTGTCTGCGTTCCTAGAATCAGATAAAGGATTAGATTATTAGTGCAACACTTGCAGACATCTATGAAAAGAATTGTTCCATCTGTGCTGGAAAACAGAATCATTAATTCCTACTGGTCAGCTGCTCAAGACCTGGAGGAGAAATTCATTAATAAGTCATCCAAATTTTTACTACTTTCAGATATTTTGTGTTGCCTGGTCCATGAAAGAGGTTTTTTGAGTCAGTTATTAAGACCACTGGAAAAGGAGACCAAAGAATTAAAAACTAAATGCAGGTTAAAATGCAGGGAAAAAAAATAGTGAGCTTCTGTTCAGGACTTGAAAAAATTATTATGTATTTCATATTCTGAAAATTAACTTCACCATTTCATCTTTTTTTTCTAGTTTTCCATCCTCTTATGTTCTAAAGAGGTAGAACAGTTGAAAGATTTTATAGTAAAGGTCAGCTAGGAATAAATTGATCATCACACAAGAACAACCACTTAAAACTCTTCCCTCAGAAATCTGTCTTTTGGCAGGTGAAAAGGTGTGATTCTCTCCTTTTGGTTTTCTGTGCTGTACTGAATTACGACTGTTGCGTTTGTAACTGCAGGACAGTATGAAGCATGTTCTGCAGCCTTCTTACCCAAGGAAGAGAAGAATGGTGATAATCTGGAGCTGTGCTCATGCTTCCTACCTCCTGACTGGGCCCCAACCTGAGGTGGAGCTAACTGACCAGGACACATGAAACTGCTGGACACGACATGAGAAATTGCTGGCTGTGAGAGGTGACATTGTAAGCAGCTGCTGAATGTCACAGATAGCCCCCTGAGGGATGGCTGGACTTTGTGGGAGGGGACGATCAGGCATCCTGACCTCACCATGCCAGAGTCTATGCCAGGCACCTTCCCAACTACTTCCTAAGGTAAAGAACTTTCTTTTAGCTGCTTCTGAGGTGCTGGTCTCAACAGGTGCCCAACACCTTCAGTACTGCAAGATTCACAAGGCAACGAGATTTGAGTTTAACTCAGTCATACCTTGGGGTAATACACTACGCTAACTAGCAAGTGGCTGGAGAAAGGGATAAAAACATGCTCTTTTCCTTGAGTAGTTTCATGAAGAAACATATCATTTCAAGTGAGATTTGGGGTAGTAAGTGTTGCTCATGCCAGCCCTCAGGCAAGACAGTCTACAGGGCACTACCTTCTCCTCAGCATGTTCCCATCAGATCATCCCTGCCATGGGTTGCCATTTTTACATGCCTTCATCTCCCGATATATTTCACAAGGCTGTGAATGCCTAAAGATTGCAGTGGCAAAAAAATTGCGCACTGTAATTCTTCAGTTGTTGTAGGGATGTGACATTAGCTGTCACAAAATATTTTCATGAGATTGGTACAATGCAGGCAGTAATCTATGTGGCAGCCAAGGGTGCTGCTGTAAATTGTATGGACTCACGTAAGCTCCGTAAGTCAGCATAAGTGTTGTTAGTGCTGAGTCTTTGAGAAGACACACTGAATCAATGACTCCAAACAAAGGGTAACTGTTATATGTTGCAGCTATTAAAACCTGGCTATCTGATTTTAAAATCAGGTCTATGTTTGTATGGCTTCCCACCACATTTGTAGATCACAGATTACAAATGCTTGTTTTAAAAGTTGCAAATTTGCTTTGTGTTCTGGAAGGGTGTCAGCAGCTGTGCTAAATGTAGGTGGTCCTTACAGTGAATGCCTTCTGCTCAGGGTTTTGGATTTATACTCAATATTATTAGAATTCAATTATTTACACTAAAACTATTTCAGCACACAATTATTGATTCATCTTTTATAATTAAATTTTTTTTTTAAAAAAAGAAGACTTTATATATTGATAGAGAAATACAGCTCTGGAGGAAGCCAACACTACGACCAAAGCATTGAAGTGGTGCCTGAACCAGGCATGCATAGATCAGAAATGCAGTAATTGTTTCTTAGAACTCTGTCCATGTGTTCCTGTTTATTTGTTTTAACATTTGGGACAATTACAAAGTCAAAAAAGAATAATGACTGTTAATCTGTATTTCCTCAGAGGTCTGAAGATAAAAGCAAATGGGTAGAAGTGTAGGTAATCAAAAAATGTACATTCAGTCCTCTGAGATCAAAACCTATAGAGAAGTACCACATCTTTTAAACACTCAATAAGGGCTAAAACTAAAAAGGGTGTTAAATTATCAAAATCAAATAGTTCCTATACAAGTAAAAATCATTGCTGCATTGCTGCTTCCTGGTTACGGGAGACACTCTTTGTTATTTTTAAGTTAAACTACCTGAAAGTTTTATTTCACTTTACTTCAAGAGGATCCAGAAACTAGGCATTCATCTGCTTGAGCCTTCTGAAGACTTAATTTCAGAGCATACCTATGCACCAAAATAGAGTCAACCTCCATACAAAGCATAATGATTGCCCCTGCTGTTTCCTTTAACATAAGTGTGGGTCAGAACCAACCAGTTTTGATCGTGTTGCCTCTTTTCATGTTGTAGCTCAGCACTTAAAGCTTTTGAGCAGGATGCAGAAGATTTGGTTCAATTCTCTCATGTCATAGAGGAGCATACAAGGGATCAAGGGGAAGAGAATGAACTATTTCTCTTACTGAAGCTACATTTCTGAACCAAAAATAATCCCAGACTGAGACAGAAAGAGAGCACAAGATGCAGCATGCCACTGCAAGGCTAGTGGTTCAAGCACTTGTCTAGTGTTTTTTTCTTCTTATCCCTACCATAAAGATTTTTTCTAGAATTAACATAGAAATCAGCCTTGGATAAAATGAAAAAAAAAAAAAAAGAACGTTAAATGAAGTCTTTAAAGATATCATACTATTCTTTAGGATTATAATTTATATTCTTAATGGTATTAGAAAATATAGTTACAATAAAATATCACCGATGGAAAAAAAATATATTAGTCATCCAGACGGTTGGGGAAGATAACAAATATTTTAATTTGAATTGTTGATTTTGTAAAGCCATCACTCAGTCTTGCAAACCTAGCAATTTCCACTATATTTAAAAATAAAATATGAAAATAAATAAGAAAAAAGTCAGAGCTCATAACTTCCTATGGTATAGTATATATACGTATAGGTATACATTGAAAATGTTTTCTCCACCAGTGTCATGCACAGTGCTTTTGAAGTGTGTGATTAAATTGAAATCAATTCCTCATGTTGGCTCAAGCTGCTCATAGAAATATTGATTTTTTCATGCACAATTTAGTTGGAGGAAAGGAGGAAAAGCTCACCTAAAATAAATAAATAAATAAATAAATCTCTTCTAATGTAAACTCCTTCACCACAGGCTATCAGCATGACAGCTGTTCCAAAAACCTACATCTTTCCTAGCTCTGTCGAGAAATTTTCATTTTATGCTTCTCAAAAACTGCAGTATTAGATATAGATAAATGTTGTACTTTCTTAGCTGATTGAATCAAATGTGTACATGCTAAAGAACAAATCGAAATACCACCCCAAACAAGAATTTCAAAGCCCCAGTGATTTTTGGTCCTGAGTATTTACTAACAGTAAGAGAATTTTATTTTACTGGTCACCTGTAATTATATGGTGATAACACTGGGATTTCTGAATTTCACAGCTCCCCTCTGCTCTTTCTGTTCTGTTTTCTGTAGGCTGTTGCAAAAAAATCGAAATTAGAATTGTAAATTAAGCTATTACATAAAAGCCACTGGATTACAAATCATACCTGCTTTACAACAGGCTGGTTCATTTTACAGTTTTATTTTCTTCACAATAGGGAAGTGGCAAACTGCGGTATGGATAATCCTACAGATAATTCATCATTTCAGCAGCTCCTACTTTAACATGAGCTCCACATACATCCATGGATGAGCTAACCTTGACTCTCCTCTGATCTATGTTTGCATAGGGTTATATATACACAGACAGCATTTTTTTTAAGAGAAAACAAATTATAGAAACCTTCCTGTTTTGGTTCTCCCTGTTGCTTGAGAGAAATAATATGCATAATCATAAATTCAGTAGTAGATGGATATTAACTTAAGCTGAATCTAGACAAATATATAAACTAGTGACAATATTTAAATCAGTTGGTGGAAGTTGGACAGGGTTTTTCCCAGTGGCCCTTAAAGGCAGTGCCTTCCTCATCCATGCATTTACATGTGAACCCACAACTTTCCCTGCATGATGTCTGCCTTGCTGGGATTGACCATTCTGCTACCACACAGATATTTCTCTCCAACTTTGAAGCTGGCTTTGATAATTCTCTAGCACAAAGTTTCTCATAGCTGAGTTATTGAAGTCTTTGCTTTTCCTCCTCAAAGCTTTATAAGCTGCATGTTCTTAGAGCTCATTCTCTCAAAGTATGACATAACTGTCCACAATTTTATTTTTGATACTATCTCATGTTAAAATATGTAATTACATTGCTAGTGAACATTTTATGAATTTCACATCTTCCAAAATTGTATATTCAGCTATTTTTATTTGGGAAGTTTGCCTTTGCAACTAGAAGCTTTGGTGTTTAAAAAAAGAAAAATAGAAAAAGCGTAATCCCCCGAATACAACAGAGATTGTACAACTGGAAAAAGAGTCACCCTGAAAAGCTGGACATTGTATACAATTCCTATGAGATTCCCAAATGGTATAGTAATTTACCAAAGACATTGACATCATGACTATAAAAACACACAATCATAGAACTACTGTTACAATCTTTAATTAATCAAAAGACTAGAAATGCTGATTAGTCAAAAATAGCATTGGCAAAGCTTGTATGTTTGGTTATTTTGAAAGAAATGTATTCTACATTCCAGCAACAGCTTTGAGGCAAGCATGCTGGTGAGCTACCGCTTTGTTCAGTCAAAACAGCCAACTAGAGCTGATATCTGGAGAAAAACAGGGGAAATGAGGGAGGCAGCAAGGAAGTTTGCTCAGACTGAGCACCTTCCTCCACCCCAGCTAAGGAAGGTAGCTGGATGTGGTCACCAAACCCTCTGGCAGCACAGGGTGCCTTTTGCAGAAGAAAGGAAAGCATTTCAGTAAGCTCAGAGCTAGCTAGCTATACTGCTTGTACACCACCATCTACAGCCAAGCTAGTGACCCATTTTCAAACAGAAAAGGAGCTGTAAAGGAAAGTAATAATCCCTGAGTCCTTCCTCCCCTTCTCTCTGCCTTTTTCCTACAGAAACTGAAACTCATAGTCCATGTTCCCCTCTGCATTTACAGCGCTGGACCTAGTGAAGGAGTTAGGATTGCATCACAGCTGGGAGGTGGCCTCCCTTATAGGGCCTTGGGAAAGAAGAGATACAAGAAGGGTCCTGTTTGTGGGGAGAACAGATTAACTGACTGATTACTGACTTTTTCCTCTAAATTTCTTCCTCTGTTATCTCAAACTAATCTTGCTCCTCCCTATCTTTCTTCTGCACTGTTAGAGACAAATTCTGTACAATTGCTTTAGCTTCAAATTATGTTGGCAGAACTGGTATCTGCCTCTTTCTCGTTTGAGACACTTGGTGGATACACGTATGTATCAATAAATAAATAAATAAATAAAAATTTAATCTTTACTATATCCCCTTCAGGAGAGAGCCAGCAAAGGAAGGTCTCTGCCTCCAGAAGCAAATGCCAGTAATCCCAGCTCAGCTGTGACTGTGCTGATAAGAAGGTCTGGAGAAGGAAGTGAGAAGTTACGAGATGTTACTGCAAAGGTCCCTGTATAGTTAGTCTGGCCCATTAGGTCAGCTGTCCCACACTCTTCCAGTTTTGCGAGGTAAATCCTATTAAATCTCAGCAATTGTGCAATAGGGAACAGTAACCTTTATGAAAAAAATAACACGTTCCTACAATACTGATTGAGTCACAAGTGTATGAGATAGATAAATGTACTGAGTACAGCTTACAATTTGGGAAGAGTTGCTGTAGATGAGGTCTTTTCTTATCCTTCTGTGCTTACGCTACTTAAATGTTCAGGTACTTTTCCTAAGAGTTGCTTTGCTCTGAACTTGGGGAGTTTGGAAGTGTTAAATAAGGAGTATATCCTGCAAAGGTAACAATTACCATGTAAAATATAAATGTCTTATTCTCACTCACACTGTCTGCAAAGCATACTGATGGAGCTTTGAAAGCAATGCAAATTAATTATAATTAAGCCAATTAAGTTCATTTGCACAGTTAAATCTTCGGGATTGTAGGATTGACATACATAATGAAGATTTTACATTTAAAGTACTATGTTCTGAAGCCTTATCTGTATATTAATTACTCACTTTGCTATAATACAAAACCTAAAGTTTGTCCATCAAATAGCTGAGAAAGCAAAAGGTTTACTTCCTGGGGCATCATTTCTGTATGTGAACTGTATTTTCATGACAGTGGATGGCAACATGGGCCCAACTTTGCTTTCAGTGATCATTCTGCACTTCGAGTGTTTCACTCGGGCAGCAAAACAGCTGACAACAGCTGACAGTATTTTCATCTGAAGATTTCCTTTGCTTAATGAGCAGCTCTTAGGGTTATAAAATCACCATTGACGTAACTATCGTGGGTCCTTGTTTAGATACACAGCATAATGCATCCTTGAAACTACTCTTAATTAAACCAAGGAAAATTCCCACATTAGGAAAGAGCAAAAATAACTCTAAGTAGGGCTGTAGTACTTAGATCTGCATTGTAACAGGTAGAGTTTATATACATCTATCTGCTCCCTGCCCCATAGACTAAAACTTAGAGGTACCATTCCTTCCTTCTGTACTGGTGAATCTGCTTGAAGCTTGTCAGCTGTAACATTCAACATGTTACGGTCAGAATTTGAGGAAAAATTATTAGTTAACCTCCTGAAAGGCTGTAAAGAAATTCTAATTTATTTCCATGGGGCTGATGATTTACAGGTTGTTTTGTTGTGTTGTTTATTTGTTTTTTTAATGGTGATCCTTACAGGTATGATTTGTTTACTTGTATGAAATTCCTTCTATGTAGTACCTAATGTGAACTGTAGAAAAAAAGACTATGAAGTACTAGAACTACACCAACAATGCTTATCTAATAGTGCTTCATAATTACAAACATTTTATTCTAAACCCTGTATACTTAATTTGATTTCTAATGCTTTTTAACAGAAATATGAGGTGACTCTTCTCAGTAAAATAAAAGCCATAATTATTTGGATTTAGTGAAACAGTTCATTAATGACTTCTGATAGTTTGTGGCACTGGTGAAACAAGGTTAGTTGAATGTTTGGTTTTTTTTCCCCCACAAATAGGTTTCTACAGTTTTAAAACTGCAGTTTTAGACCAATGCCAGGTAGCTGTGAAGACAGAAAATCAAACAGCTATCATATGTATATGCTCAATTAGCTAATATAAATCATATAAATATTATAAATATAATTAATATTCTAATGTGATATCTCTTTTTTTTCTATAGGGCATAATAAGACTATTGTTTTCTTGAAAACAAAATTCTAAAACACCAACATTTTATAGCTTTTTATGTTTTAGGCAGGAGTAAAGTCCTTATTGCCCTTCAAATGCACACAAACACACACAAAAAAAAAGTTTTCAAGTAAGGTAAGCCTAAACTATTTTTCTAAAACTAATAATGCCTACTTCATGTTTTGTTCTAATGATGAGCTTCCATCTTCTGCTTTTTCTGCTCTGTATTCCAAGTGTACTTGTTTTTCCCTCTAACTGTATCTTCTTGGTTGTAATATAATTGCACTGAGAGAATGGGCATCTTTTTTTTATGGTTCTCTCCTAAAGGCTGGGAACTGTTGCTGCTTTATGTATTCTTATTATGAATGTATAAGAAATGTAGAAGATGGAAGATCTCAGTGGATTTTCCATACAGTAAGTGTTTGCAACAATATTAACTTTAACGAGTATCCTTGCTAAAGGTCCTTGAAAAAGAGGAAGGCATTAGCTCGAAGTGACAATTCCCATTGGAGGCAGAGCATCAGAAAACATACGTGGGTGGTATGTGTTGCATTTTGGTGCTTTTCTGCTTACTCTGAGGTAGAAAATCTTGACTTTTTTTTTTTTTTTTAGCAGTGGGTCAGTGTTTTAAGAAACAACTCACTTATTTCATTGTATTATCAGGTTAAAATATTCCAAAACCATACAAATTCCAATCTTAAATAGAGGTGACTAAACCAGAAGCAGAAGGCCACAAAGGAAGCTGTAATAGAAAAATATAGAAAAATAGAAAAAACATTCTCTGGAACTTTTCTCTAGAGCATCAGTTCTGTCTCATCCTGCAGTAAAGAGGTAGAGCTTTTATTTTATTTTTCCAATTATTTTTATTGAAAGTGTATTTCTGTTGTTCTTCATGTTCCTGGTTCAGTTTCTTCCTCTTACTTTCCCACCTTGAAAGTCCTTTTCAGAGTAGCAATTTAGATGTCAACGCCTGAATGGTTGTTTTGCAGCATCCATAGTTCTATTTGACATGGTCCAAAACTAGTCCCCACCTTATAAAGGAAATATTTCATAGGTCCCTAATCCATTTAATCCATTTTTATCCCTATGCTGCCTAATACTAATGTTGGTACAGTGTATGCCAACAGAATTTTGGGGTCTTCCATAGACAAGAACCTTTTAGCTGTTCTACATTTTGTCTTCCTTTATATTGGAAACCAAAAGACTGATAGCTCATAATACCTATTTTGCAGACAACTTTGCCATAGCAACAATGTGGACAGCAACAATGTGGTCTTTGCTTTTTACTATGAATAAGATTTTTTCCCATTCTCTAAATCTGTCATTTCATATATGTGTCCATGTGTGGATGTGCTTCCATAGTCTGAGATGCTTTCTTCCTAAGTACCTGAGGTAGCTGCTGGCATGTTACCAGTGCTGCCTGACCTGTGCCATCCTGGCAAGCTGTTGAAACCATCAAGATTAAAAAAAAAACCTCTCTTTGAGGGCAGATGAAATTTAGCTCCTCCCCTTGAGTTCACCTCAATGCACTGACTCTTTTTGAAATATATCTTATTGTGCTGATGAGTGTTAGCCTTCACATCATTAAAAGAGATTTATAACCCTGTGTGAGTATATATGTGATCAAGTTTAGATAATACTTGCATGATCTACTGGAATCAGGGCCAGAGAGGAATGTCTCAATGTACTTAAATAAGAAGAATCTGAAAAATCTTAGTCCCACGCAGTATATGTTTCTGAACATCCCTCTTTGCTCCCTCAGATTGTTTCCTTTAGCAATAGTCATGAAGAGTGGTTAATGTGTAAAAATACTGACATGCTGTTATTGGAAATAAATTACTTTGTGCATTTTTTGTATTTCAGTGAGGGGCCGGATGGTTAGAAAGGGACTGTTTATAAATTTCACTTCCCCTTACTTGAGAAACCACCAGCTTTTATCTAAACTGTACAAAATGTTTAGCTTCAAACAGATTTGCCTAAATAAGATCATACTTTTTGAGCCTCTTGAAGTATTGCAACTTTAAAAAAAAAAAAAAAAAAAAGGACTATTGATGACAATTCTCTGGATCTGGTTGTGTTTTGTACAGCAGCAGCTTTCCCTAGGGTGGACCTGTGTCCATGCACACAGCCCAGCCCTTGCCTGCCACCGGACAGAGCAGACCACGGCATGTAAAGAAGAGCCCGAGGAGCTGGGGTGCCCCCTGAAACTTTCTCCCCGACCTCTGCTGCGGGGTTTGTGTCTGTGTGCCAGGGAGGGGGGAGAGAAGGAGACCTAGTGCAAAGGAGAGCAAGCAAGGAAGCCAGGAGAGAGAAGGGAGCTTGCTTCATGCACTGCTGAAGACTGTCAGAGGCAGAGCGCACCAGCAGCTCACTGGCTGTGGTGCAATTTAAGGGACGCCGTTTATTGACTTTATTCATTAAATTGCTGAAGGACAGATATGACATCTGACTACTGCTTCTATATATTCTTGCTTATTGGAACAAAGGGTAAGTACACCTGGCTTTTTTCTTTGAACATTGCACAGAATATAGCTAATAAACTTTAGTAGTAGCTTTTTTAAACTATAATATCCCCGTGTTATTTTACAGTTGCTCATGGCGATTATTCTTTGATAAAATCTAAGTGTAATGCAGTCTCTCAAGGTTACTAGCTGCATGTAAAGATCAAATATTTTTGTATTTGTTGCTTTGAGAATTGCTATTAATAGTTATGAGCTGAAATTCAAAAATAAGAAAGAGTTTAAACTGCATAAATACTTGGTGTAAATATTTAATGAAGGTACCTATAGAACCAACTCATTTCAGATGCCTTGAAATCTACATTTTAGACTTCATTCAGCAGTTTGTAGTGATACTGTGCAATGCTACTAGAATTGGTAGTTCTTGCAAAGTAGATTGTGTTCAGGTAGCAGGATTTTTTTACCATCTTATTTGGTGTGATAAGCAGTGTAGTATACAGGAAGTAGACCAAATAAAATTTCAGTTTTCCTTCAGATGCAGACCACTTCGATATGGTGGGAGTTTCACCTGACCTTCTGCTTGCTTTACTAGTGTTTTCCTCATTCCAACTGAGTACCCCCTTTGTAGGTGCTGCTTTCTACTTGGGTAAGGCTGATCCTGTGCAGCTGCTGATACAGATCTACATGTTGGATTTTTGATGGTTATCATTTCCTTTAGTTGTCATTTGTATACTTAAATTTGCTTGTTGTTGCACTACTTAGATACTTAAGTAATGGTTTAGTAAATTTGTAGCTGAAATTAACAAATTTGTTGATTTTTTTCCAAGGGGTAGCTAACAATGTAAGGTTGAATTCTGCCACCTTCTTTTGTATTGAACAATGACTGACTCTCTGTTGCTTTTAAATTAAACCCGTTTCTGTTTACCTGTACATACTATGCCATGTAACATAAGATTTATAAGGGACATTGCCCTCATTATGAGTGGGAAATAGAGCCCCACTTGCAGTTATATTGATGGTTGCAAGGCTCAGTTAAATTTGTGGGGAAATTCTAAGCAGTTCTATTATGTTTTGGAAGAATACATAATATGCTAGCTGCAAGCATGAAAAAAAAAAAACAGCGATATGAATGTATTTGGAATTAAGCAGGCAATGATAATGAGATCTTAAAAAGCCTGTAAGCAAGGTATGGCTTCATATGCAGCTGTGCTATCCATGAGCAGTAATCCAAAATTTAAAGGTAGCATTTCAAGGTATGCAGAATAAAAGCTAAAGAATTTCAAACAAATTAAGCCTTTCACATTACTGTTTCTTTATCAAAACAGGAAAATGTTAAGACATTTATACAAGATGTGCAAATTATCGTAGGCATAATTTCTGCTGTGTTAAATTCATCTCAGCTGTAGAATTTAAAAAACCTATCAAAATACATCAAAGCATATTGCAAAATAGGACTGCAGGTGAGGGCTGTGAATGACTACAGGCCTTCTAGTATCGTAGTTACGATGGCCATTATGTTTTTAGGTATTTATTTGCTCTTCATTTATAGAGTATTATAATCACAGAAGAAAACTGCATGGCTCATCTAGGTTTGTCGGAAAGAGAAGCAGTGCAGTCACAAATTAAAGAGCGTGCATGCCTGGAGACCCTGCTGCCTGTTAGTGCTCTGTTTTGCACCAAAATTACTTCCTGCTTAGTGCCACTTCTCCTGAACTTGCTCAAAGCACAGCTCACAGCTTTGCTGCCTTCCACAGTTTTGGCCAGCAATCCGAACTGTAACCACATTTACAAGTCAGCTGATTTCATCCGCACAATGGATTTAAACTTTGCTCAAGTCTTTAACTGATATTAAAACAAACACTCCTGAAGCAAGTATAGCTGTGCTTAGAATTTGAATTTGTAGTTTATGGGCTGCCAGAAGCTCAGCTGCAGAGACTTATTTATTTATTTATTTATTTCCACAATTCAGAGATGTTCCTAAATAAGTCAAATGAGAAAGAACTGTCCTACAAAAGTTTCTGTTGCCTGACATCGCCATAGCCATTAACATCTGCTTAACTTCCCATTCAGCAGTTACAGTTGCACCCAAATAAATTTCAGTAACTGTTTTATCTTATCCTACACCTTTAAGTTCCTCATTAAATCTTTATAGATGAAAAATTTATGTTCCTCATTAAAAAAAAAAAAAAGGAGAGAGAAAAAATAATTTAAAAAGGCAAACAACTAGTGGAAATGTAGCTTTTTATATACCAGCAACTCTTGGTAAGTGCCTGCATGCAGTAGAGTCCTATGTGGACTGTACTATACCACATCGAGGATTGTCTTTGAAAACAAAGCAGCACCTGTACCACACTCTTCAATGGTGCAACAGCATCAATTTTACCATGGTAAAAAGCAAATTTCAGGGTCAGGTTCTGGCAGCATTGCACTGCACCCTGCCAGAGTGTTCGCCCCACTTGCAAAGCTAGCGGGCTGCTTAGGCACGTGGCTGGCCCCATGCTGGGTGCTGCCACATCTTCTCTGTTAGTAAAATAATCAGCTGTAATCACCTCAACCACCATAGTGCAGGTGCCTGACTTTAGAGTCTCTTTGATTAACCTTCTGGAGACAAAAGCTATTTTGTCCTCCTAGACTTTGGCTGTTAACTGACAGACCTTCAAACAATTCATTAAGAAAAATTGAAAAATAGTATTTAGAATTGAAAATTAGTATTTAAATTGAACATTACAATTAAAATGGAACATTAGTATTTGAAACTAAACTATTCAAAGTGAATTGCAGAAGGGATTGTTACTATTCTAAACCTGTCTGTGTGCTCTGTGCTCCTACCTGAAGTTTTCCAATCCTATTTCTGCTTGTGCCTACAACTCTCCCTCCATCTCCTCTCTATGTTCTTCCTTTTTTATTTATTTTCCCTTTCCTTACCCTCATTTCAAAATGACAAGGAAACCTTTATTAAAACCATCTGAAAGTTGTTAGCCTTTTTTGTGCTTCATGCACATGACAGCTGTTTTCAAGGCTGGGACCTCTTATACCAAATGCTTTCTGTCAAACACGGGACAGAGACCATCCCAAGTCTTCTGGAGAAGTGCATGTTTATGATTGTGCTCTCGTTTACATCTTTTGTAACAAATTTTATGACCGCTTCTAGATTTGTAAATAGGAAAGTGAAGTTACTTTAGCCATTGTACAAGCTCTAATAATCATTGTGTAATAATGATTTTTGGTTAATTTCTCTTTGCTTTCACTTAACTTGGGCATTAATCCAACTGGCCTCCCTGTGATTAGAAGAAAAATGTGCTTCTCGTATATCGATGTGTATAACACAAAATAATGTCTTTACAGAAAATCAGGGATGAAAACAAGATTTCCTGAGCAAAATTTCCCCTAGTTTCAATTAGTCTATGCAGAGACGAAGTGAAGCTCTGAAAGTTACAGCATTGTCATCTGCACAGGCTGGTCTGCCTGCAACTGCTGTGTGGGCAAGGCTACTTGCACCTCTCCATTTATAACACGCAGGGCTACCCAACTTGCCAACCTGTCTTAACTCCTTATAGTGACTCTACCAGGCTTTAATCATTTGCTTTGAAATTTAACGTGCAGCAAGGACTTTTTTTCCACCTTGAGAAAAAAAGACACTTGTGTAAAACTTTACTAAAATCACTCAAATTTTTCAAGAGGAATTGGTACTTCACCTGTGTTGAGTGCTTCCAGAAATCCTGTGCTAAGCAAATATCATACCTTTTGCTTTGAATCAGGTGTTTGAAATTTGTTGGGGAAGGCAATAATCTTGCACCAAAGTGTACCTTTAACTTTCTGTACTGAACTTAGAGAAATGGCATGCCTACTATAAAGATTTCTGTACCTCTATTATCAGAAATTCAAGTGTTCTGTGCTTGCTAAGCAAAGCCCAAATATGAATATAGCAATTTTCTGTGCAAAGCAAATTGCCAGTGCACCATCTGCACAGTATGAGCAATGATACCAAATCTTTTTATGTCCACAGGTACTTTCTCTGTTGCTTTGTAACCACTCAGAACTTAAAATTTCTGAAAATATTCCCTTTCTTTAGTGATTGCAGTAGAAAATCACTTTTCTTAAAATAATAAGGGCTTCTGCAGTATTCCCCCACAAAATCACTGGGAGACGGTGCTCTTACAGGCCATCCTCACTAGAGGGGATGAGCCTATTCAAGCCTACTTGCCATCATGTAAAAATGAAGCTTCTCCAATAATTTGCCTTAATGCTAGAGACCAGCGTGAAGCTCATCAGAGGAACTGCCGCCAGTGATCGGAGGGAAGGTGTCCTGGCAGTGCTGTGTGCCCTATTCTTTGAAGCCATCAAATCAGACTTTGAAATGACTTGTTCAAGGTGGTGAGGTTGTACGAAGCTGAGAGGATCAGGAAGTCATTCTGGTTGTGACAGAAAAGATGAAAATGTATTGGGAAGGACTGAGTGAGGAGACTTAAAGTAGAGGCTAAAGGGAGAGTGAGGTGAGACGAGGGAGCAGAGAGGTGAAGGAAAAAGCTAACACTACTTAGAAAAGGAAAATGGAAATCAGGCTGTAAGTCTGAGACGGTAGAGGCTGAGGGAAAGGGCAGTGTAAAAGGGAGCCAGCAGGGAACAGTGAATTAATTAAAGGAAAAGACAAGGAGCTCAGAGAGGAGACTAGAGTGCCTGAAGAATAAGGTCAGAGGCTGAGTGGAAAAAGGAGTTGTGCTTGGTGGAGTCTCTCTGCTCCGCTACAAAGCCTGGAAGGAAGCTTAGAATTATCACATTGCTTACTGTCTCATTGCAAAATGTCTCTACCTCCTGCATAACACCTCTGCTCAGGGGTTGATAATTAATGCTTTCAGGTCTGCAGAGCTAAATGTTCTGAACCAGTGGTGTCATGTTATGAAATGTGGGAGGAAAACTGATTTCCTCTTTAAGAACCCAGGACATTACCTACATCAAATAACATTATTAATTTTACAAACTCAGTGTTGGCATTGTTCATCTTGATTCCTAAACTTAATTTAGCCTATGTGCACGTAGTACTTTTTCTTCATGCTGTAGCTCCCCAAGAATTTGTGTTCCATGGACTGCACTTGAAGAATGAGTGAGAAATGTGTGGTGAATTATGCTGTGTGACCATGTTAACTTGTGGCAGAAAAGAAAGGTAAATTGGGAATGAGGCTGGAGATTATAAAATGATGTCCATGTGATGAAGACAACTGAGCTCTGCTGTGGAAAACTGATTTCTCTTCCTGTTTCTTGCTCCCAACAGGGATGCTCTAAATGCTTCATAAAAGGAAAATAATTACATGTCGGGTTTTCTAGTTGTCATCTTGATAATCCTGATGTAGCAGTGATCGTTTCACAGCTGCCACTGAAATCTGTGAAAGCTGTGCTTTAAGTAATCTATGAAGCTGATTCAGAAACCTAAAATTAGCAGAAACATTTGCCATACATATGCCAATGTCTCAGCTCCCCATCTGAGTAATAACGCCTTAACCTAAACTGTAATCTAAATCTGTGGGGACTTGAAAAGGGAAAGGACTACCTCAATGAATCTAAAAGCCAAGTGACTGTAGGATAAACATCTTGACTAGTCTGGGAAAATTAATAGCAATACAGTTGACAAAGATGATTACATTTTTAGAAGTTTAGTCAGGAAGGCTCTTCTATCATGAAAGTACACTTCGTCACGTTGTTTTCTTGTCTCCAGTTCCATGGTAAGACGTGAATTAACTGTTACGAAGTTTTACCTAGGAACTATAGACACTGATTTGCAGAGACCTTGCTTGTATTCAAATAACACTACAAGCCTCTAGTCTCTTGGTATTTTCTTCAGATTTCAAAACTTGTTATATAACAAAATCAGTTTTAAAGTGTTTCTTAACTAATTCCTTTCAAATCCCTCCTATGCCTGGTTTGAAAGTATTTTCACTTAGAAATACTGCTTTATCTTTGGTACAGATTTTCAGCATCATGCAGAAAGAATACAACCTCTTCCTTCTTTCCAACTACATGGCAGAAATGGGTATTGAACAGTCTGGATTTTCTGCACTCCTAAGGCTTACAAGTCATGTGAGGTTTTTCCTTTCCTGATACATTTCAGAATTTATTTTTTTTATTAATAGCTGATGATTTCTCTAGCATGCCTATCTAGACATTTCTTAGGTTTTATCACTGTTTGATTTTTGTTTTAGTTCTTTTTCTTTTTAAATCATGTACATATTCACTGGCTTCACATCACTTTCTAGCCAGGTTGGCTTCTCACACAGAGAAATAGTTCTTGTTTCTGTGGATCTCCAGCTTTGGAAAATATAAAAGATATTTTTAAATACGATACAGCTACAAAGGATTTGACCTTACTAGTGAGTCCTGTCAACAACTATTTTAAGTACTGGAATGTGATCTTGTAAGTTACAAATATACTGTTACTGATACAACTGCCATATTCAACCTATAAAACATAAATGTGGCTGGATTGAGATCTTAGTGAAACAAAAAAATCCGTTTAGGAATTAAATCTTCATTGAAATAATGTATCATAATAAAAATTTTCCATTTTAGCATTTATTCTCCAGATATGTCCAGCAATATTCTGTATATTGTATATAGGGAAGCATTAGGAATTAAAAACATTTAATGTTTTCACTGGATAGGCTACAGATAATAGTATAGGGTCAAATGCACTTAAGGTCTTCTAGTTTTGTTTGTTTGTTTTTCTTTGTTTTTTTAAAGTACATGTCACTGTCCTTAACATGATAAACAATAAAAGTAATCCTGTATACAGATGCATTGATTTTACATGATAAATATCCTTTCATATCCTGTTGCCTGTGATTTAAGATGTCTGTCAAAGCATTTAGCTACAGAAAGCCTTTGGCAAATGCTGTGTTGCAATACTCTGCCTTCTCAGTCCCCTGTCTAATGGTGTGATACAGCTATTGTGCTTGTGTGCTAAAATCCCTGCTGAGACCAGGGATGCCTTTTTGTAGGCACCCTTCTGAACGCCATGCCCCAGAAAGCCTGCCCTCCGAGCAGGCATGTCAGATGTGAACGGAGACCTGGCAGAAAGGTGCGTTGGGATTAGGGTGGTGGAGCAGATCATGGTCTGAGCAAGCCTCTCCTCCTCCCAGCCCTGTCTGCTGCCTCCTGCGCCACGCTAGAGGTGTGCCACGATAGTACCGCTCTAATTTAAGCTCTTTCCCAGAGCATGCTTTCACGTGTGTTGACAATGAGAAAACATTCAGTGTCAGGAAAGGGCTTCATAATGTGTTGATTTAGTTGGACTGGGGTTGAGAGAATGGAGGTAGAGACAATGTGGAGGCTACATCCATCAGGAGCCCACACAAATATATTGTTTTGCCAAACTGCATCTACAATGGAGACAGACTCCTCGGTGCAGTTGCTCATTATCTTTTCTAACTTCATTGTGAACAATTAATATCCATGTAACTTACACCTATGTGCTGCTAATGTTCTATTTACATTAATGATTTTATATAATCTAAAGGTTCATCTTGAAATCTTAATCTGCATGCACATTTTTAGAGTCTGCGAAAGAAGAAATAAGCCAGATGTCTCTGATCACTGGTGAGCTAGCTAACACTATTCACTTTAACAAAGTCAGAAACCCTATGAGCTTGAGATAACTTCTGATTTATAGCACTTTAACTGGAGCGTCACAATTAATAGTGGTAAATGACGTTTACTCATAATAAAAATATAGTAGACATTGGGTGATTTCTTTAAATTGAACCAAATATTCATGAGCTGGAATCCAATAATTCATTTACTGAAGCACAGTGCCCCCAAACTTATATAAGGTTTTCTCAAAGTAATAACATGAACCCATAAAAGGCAAATTCCCTAAAATATTTTCAATTTGTTTTACTTCAGAAATAGAACAAAAAAGAATTGCATTTTATAACACTTTAGGAGGATGGGATCACATAGATTTATAGCAACCTCCTAAATCTGAACTTTTATTTCCATATTAAATTTGAATTCTTAATAGTTATAAATTGTTATTAGTAACAAAAGTATTTGAATAAATAAAGTATATCAGATAATCCTGTCTTGGGTTTACCAAGAAAGAATGTTTTTATTGTTACAAAATTATGTATGCTTAAGTATGCTTCAGAGCTTCATTTTAAGTTATGCTGGCTTAAATCCATTGTAAGAACTATCATAAAAATCCTTTCAGCTTTTCTTAAAGGCACAAGGAATGAAAAAAACAGACTATGTTTCATATTTTAAATACTTTGGGTAAGATTCCCAAAACATTCTTTTTTTCCTCTCACTCTCTGGAGTTCTAGATAGGGAAAGCTTACCTGAATCTTACCAGAATTACTAACTCTATTTTAAAAAGATTTGTTTCAGTTTGTATTACCTGAGAGAAGACAAAAAATGTTGTGACTTCTGAAAGTGTGGCTGATGTGCAGCTTTCTTAGTTCAAGCCACTCTGTAGAAAAATAAGGGACTAAAGAACTGTAAGAGATGGAGAAACAGAAAATAAAATCTCCCATCACCCTTCCTCAGGTTTTTTCCTTTAGTCCAAAATGAGGCTGGCTGTTCTCAAATCTACTCTCTTTCATCAATATGGCAAGGTATTCATTATGCCAGTCTTTCTTTTTCTTCTTCTTCTTTTTTTTTCTATCAAAAAAAAACATACCAAATGTGGAAAAGAAGTTACAGCTAAGTCACGCAATTTTTAGTTGGAGGGGAAAAAAAAACAAAGACAATTTTTTCCATTTTGACCTAAGACATTAGGCAAAACATTAAGACCTTGTAGATTGTTTTCTGTTATGAGGAGCAGTTAATGACGGTCACATAATTCTTTGCTCCTCTGCTCATTTTCAAATAATGGATTTTCAGACCATTGTACAATTAGAGTATCAGCAAGTAAATCCCCTGTTCATCGCATTACTGGTTTCATTCACTTTTTTTCTTGCAACTTTCTCTTAGGACTTCACTATGAGTACTTTTTCTTCATCTCCTCGTTTTCTTCTTTCTTCTGTGCATGCATGGGTGCATGAATACCCATGTACAAAATTTTCTCCCCTGTACATAACAGTGTTTCATGAAAATCAACTAAAGCTGCCTTTTCTTTGTGGAAAATTAACAGCTCTATTACAAACATCTGTTATTTGTTAATTTGAATGGTTTGGTTTCCACTAATCAGTATTTCACTTTTGCTTACTTTACAATCACTTCTGGCTGATCAGGTTAATTTATGCAAAGCAACACATCTGAAGTGAACTTCTCTCCAGTAATCCCTCATCACTGTCATTAGGTATTTAAATTCAGAGTGCTGGTTATCCAGATGTCATGAGTGATTGTTGCTTGAGGGACACTAATTTATTGATAACCAAGTGTTCTCGATCCTCTTGGCTAAAGTACATTTCAAATTATGTGATTGCTGAGATAAACAAAAAAAAACTCATTAGCATACCATTAGGCATGGTAGGAGTTAGGAAAAATGCTGCTAAATAAGAAGCTTTTCTTCCTGGTATTACAGAGTATCAAAAATGCTATTCCTGGTGCGAAGCCTAGAGAATTTATTTATTTATTTTTAGTGTGTTTAAACTCATAAATAAGGTGTTGCAAAGGAGGAAAAAAGTGATTATTTGAAATAGATTTTGGGCCTTGCAGAACCAACCCAAATCTGCTCCACAGTGCCTGTGAGACAGAATCAGTCTCTGAGAGGGGACTTGTGTCTGATGGCTGGCTAATGCCTTTCTGGGTCTTTCACGAGGGATGGTGCTACCTGGTGCAATATATTTAGTACACTTACACTGGTACCTTCATTTTTGTTCTAGGCCTAAAGCCACCCAAAGAAAACCCTAGTGTTTCATCTGTCCACACTTGATACTGCACTACTGTGAAACAGAAATTAGTGACACCACAGGAATTATACCAATGCAAAAAGAAACAAACAAACAAAACCAAACAAACAAACAAAACCAGTAGGGCAAATGAAAGCCTACCTTGGAAACAATGTCAAAAACCAGAAAACTCATTGTTTACCAAAATAATAGTCAGGCATCATTTCAATTCTCTGTATTCAGGGAGAAGAAGAAGAGGGAAAGGGGGGTGACAGAGAGGCTTGTCTCTGCACATTAATTTCTGTCTGTGTCAGACATTGTGCTGAGCCTTCATCCCCTGGGAATGCCTTACAAAATTTGAGTTTCCAGTTAAAATTCATTATACTACGTTTTGGGGCTTTTTCAGATAATAGCAGCGTTTTAAGCTCTTTTCTGTGCATTAGAGTCCTTTTGTTCTAAGTTCTCTGTAAGCAGAACAAAAAGACAAATTAATAAAAGGTGTAGAGCCAAATCCTCTGGCAAGGTGCCATGTGACCAGCCTGAATTGCTCTGCTTGCAGTTTCTGGCCCTGAAGCTGATTTATCTGGCAGTTCGACAAAGAGGATCTTCCAGTGCTATAGCTGGATTAATTAGACTGAATTAGCTGTGGCATAATTGATAACTAGCTTCAGTAATGTTGCTATGAGATTGGAGTCTATATTTTGCAAAAGATAGTGCAAATTTTGTGCAGCTTTGGAGGCTGCTCTTGAAATGAAGGCATTCTGAAATACACAGCAAGATGTAAAGATACAATATGAAATTAAAATCCAAGATAATGACTGGATCAGCATGCAAAATAGGCAGTCATAGTATATGCATCTTTTCTGCTAAACTCCTTTGTTCTATACTTTGTTTAGTGAAAGCAAATGTTTTGTACAGTTAGTTGTTAACTTATGTGTGTGTAATTCAAGTACTGCACATTCCTAGAATGACATCTGATATGGTCAAGTAAACATAAATGGACTGCAATACAACTGAAAAATGTAATTCTGGTAGCAGTAGCCAAAATATAAAAAAAGACTAGGGTTTTAGAAATGAAATTGTTGCAACCATTTGAGATTCTGAATAAATTATAGACATCAGGACTGAACAATTAGCAAAGGGGAAGAGGAGCAAATTAAGGAGAAGGCAACATAATGATAACAGTTTGATTAATATTCCAGTGGAGATCTTGTACAGACATTGAAATCTTTTAAGCCACGGATGTTTTGTCTCCAGTATTAATGTTAAAGTACCTATCATCACTAGAACAAGGCATGTATTAGTCAACAATTTTTGCCCAAGGAAGTTAATCCAAATGCATATATTAACAGCATTCAAGTTCAAGCGTGTAAACTGTTTTTTAGTCTTATATGAAAATAGAATCTGTTTTTAATAATTACTTACTGATTTTTTATGTTAATAGCTAGAATTTTAATAGGATAGGATTCCCATCACACAGTGACAGAAATCACTAGTTACGTTTTCCTGAAAAATTCTCTCCCAAAGTTGATACCTCTTTAAAATTAGATGCTGAAAAAAATGCATTCCGCTGAGAAAGCTGTAGTAAGTTAAGTAAAAGCATAAAAATGTTAATTTCATCCTTTATCCTGAAACTGGACTAACTTCATCTTGGTCTTTGTCATAAATTGATCCAAACAATTCCTTGTTTAATAGGAAGAAGCTGAATAATTTGGAAAAAAATAATTAATTAGATATGATCTACTTCTAGATGTTATTGTGATGAAAATTCAGAGAATAAATTCAGAGAAGAGTTCATTAAAAAAAAAAATCTATAGTCTTTGTAAGATCTTCTTGTATCTTTTTTCCTGTCATTTAGCAATTCAAATGCTTCTGTTTGGTCAACAACTTGTCTTTATTATTCTTCATCAATTATCAATTACCCCTTTTTTAAACTAAAGGAACTCAGTTATAAACCTGTTTTATAACCTTATTCTGATGACTTATCTTTGAAAATAAAGGTTACAGTCCTATGAGCTCTCCTCCTCTATATCACGCTACAGGTTTTTGAAAGCCAGTTCATGGGCCCTTCAAATAACTTTCAGCAGAAAAGAATTTTTTTAATCTCCTGTCATCTTGAAGTGTTCAGGCTAGAACAGAAATGACAGGCAAAATCAATTTCAACTTTAACATTTTCTTTGTTGACTCTTCTGTTTAAGACAAAGGAAATATTCTATTTCAAAGCAGCCATTTCAAAATAAAATGTTCAGATTTCCCTTGCTCTAGCCCATATGCCATTGGATATAGAAGTACAGTACTAGTAACAGATAAAATAGGTTATGGGGGGAAAAAAGCCTCCCCATCTGATAAATTTACATTAGGCTCTGAAAAACTAGGGCTTTTGTAGCCCTAGTAAGATAACTTTCCATGATAGCAAGTACAGGGTGTATTCTTCAGCACCATGATCATTTGTCAGTCCTTGTAATCTTTTCAAACTTTTTAAAAATAGTTGGATTTCCTCACCCTCCACACTTTCAAACTGATAACTTATTCCAAGTGAAGACAAACATATTAGCTAACTTGGCTGATAGCATTTAAGAGTCATTTTGGACTCCTGACAGTGGGTCTTCTGTTGCTTATAATTTCGGAAAATACAGAAATATTTTCCTGCTATCATGATATGCCCTTATTTGAACCTCTAGTAACACAACTGAGACTCATGTGACTAGCAAGTACCAAGCAGTGAGTCACGCTGCTTTCATTAGTTTAACTGTTCTGTCCAATCAGCCCAGTCTTTTTTCCATGACCGAGTCACATTCCCTTTTTTTATGGAAGCTACGAGGACTGCGCTAACTACTTCTTCTAGTGCACATCTCTTACTTGGCTTCTCAAATACCATTTGTGACCCACTACCTATTTCCAAGAGTTCATGTAGTTTTATTTTTTTAAAGAATGCACAGAAATAGTGAGCTAGATGGATCAATTCATTTTGAAGGAAAGCCGTGTTCTCCTGAGAATATCTTGTTCTTTCCCAGATATGTTCTCTTCTTGGTTTCTTCTTATGAGATCTTAAAGAGGGGCTGTTGTGTTCTTTTCTCAGTGATCCTGCATCTCTAGAGGAGACAGTTTTGTCATCTTAACTAGATGACAAGCCAGCTTTGGCTTATTCCTTTTAAAAAAGGAAAACTTCGGCAGTGTTGAATTAGTCTCATGTTTTCAAGACCAACAGAAGAGTTATCTGCGTTTTTCAAGGTAAAGGAAAGGTCGTGGATGAGTGCCTTAGCAATAAGTGCCTCAAAACAGCAGGTCTGGACTAGCTTAAAAGGTGCATGACATGTTCTCTTGTTTTCTTTAATAAAGTTTGAGAAGAATTGGAACTGCAGGCAGGGAGGGAGAGTGCAAAGTACATGACAATCAGAAACAGATTTGGATTTGCAGGATCATGAACATGCACTAGTCTCTGGAACATTATCCTGTAAAGAGACGGCAAGCATCTTGACAGGTTGTTCCTGGTTTTACCATTTGTATTGTTACCACTTCACCTGTCTTTTCCTTTTGTTCTAGGAACATTGCAAATATTTTAATATTTACTCTGATCATTCTGAGAAAAAAAAATGCTGAAATATGTGAAATTATCTCTATGTCACTGGGAGAGCAAGAGGTGGTTTTACGTAGGATATATGATATATATATATATTATTTTCTTGGAATATCTGTAAAAGCAATCTTTTTGATGTAATCAGGTCAGTCACAGATGTATACTTTTCATCCTCACTATTGAGGCCTAAACAAACCTGTCCTGAGTTCCTCTTTTTATCAAGCTTTTACTTTTGTAGCTAAATTCTTTATACACATTTAAAAATTTTTATCTTCCTTTATCTGTCTGTCTGCTGCACAGTTTGCCATCCTTCTGAAGGACACCAGTCCTTCTCTGTCAGTAGTGGAAGATCACAATATTGGCCCAAAATTGCTCGTTATAAAACAGAATTTTTTTATATTTTTAAGCCAAGTTAATTTTTTATATGCTATGCTGATGGTACTTCTTTTGTGTTATAGGGGGTCACATGCTTTTACAGTGCTAGTTTGGCTGTAAGAAGCAAAGCCGAGATGTTCTATCCTGGATGTGAACAAGAACACATAAAACATTAGGGGTACCTTTGAAGCCTGATACACATATTCAGTAGAGACATAACCTATGGGTTAGTAAAAGGAGCACAAAATAACTTTCCTTTTTTGTTTGTTTGTTTTTGATTTAACACTGAGATAGCTAGTGACATGATGAAATAATCTTTAATCAATAATTTTAGAGCTGTTCTATCGGGAAGTTTAGCAGCTAAAAAGACAGGTCAATGAAACATGAGCTATCAGAAGAGTGGTTCAATTTTCTCGTATTGGAAAATGAGTAACAGGTAGTAAGGTTGACACCTTTAATATTGCATGATAAAGACGGTATGATAGATCATCTTGACATGATAAACTCCAATGTCAGAACAGTCTGTATGTGCAAAATAAAAAGCATAGATTTTTTTGTTGCTGTTGTTGCCGTGCTATCTTTATTTTACTCACATATAAAACACTGTTTAAATTTCCCTAATCCAAAAGATAGACATTTGAATATTGTCTAGCGTTTTTACAGTGGATTTTACTTTCTTACCTCCTCCCTACCTTTGTCAAGTTTGCCAAATATTTCCTCAGAGGCTTGGGGGTTTTCCATTCATAAATCTGCTGTGATCTGCAGGGCTCAAACTTCTGTCTTTTTTTGCATAAACAAAATGATGTTAACAAGTCAGTGGACAAAGACCAGTACTTTCAATAGTTAGACCTGGATGATGCTGTTAAGTGTTGATGCCTTGATATCTTCCTTCCTAGTCAGATATTTACATGCCAGAGTAATCCTCTGTAGCACAAAACAAGTGATCCAGAGATTCAGAATCGGTGTCATAAGGTTATGCATTTCCAGAGAACTCATAAAATTACACAATCCCTTACTGTGTTTACTCTTTCACAAATAATTATTTTTGAACTGTGACAGAAAATATTCATTAATTCATTCAGGAATTAATACCATTTAACTAAATAATACTTTCTAGAAAACCCTATGAAGTCCATTGAATGCTGCTGTGAGAAGATAAATGCCATTATTTGCAATTTAAACTGTATAGACATCAACCCCTGTAAGTGCAATGTTCAGCTCAGTGCCAATGTCTCCAGTGTGTAGTGAAGAAAACTTGACAAAATGTAGAGGGTTGTTTTGTTTTGTTTTTCATTTCCATTTGTTTTTTCCATGTTGGTGTTTCTAACCAGGTATCTCAGTTGCTCAAATTGTGACAGATAACTGCACTGAAGCGAGCCTCAGTTGTCTGTGATTTTTATCCTTTGCCAGCATGAGACTTTAGGCAATAAGTACCACATGTGCTTAATATTATATCATTATATCAACATAAATTTATTTGCTAATTATTGTTGTGTGGAAAAAGTTAAACAAAACATTATGAATATGAGCACAGAACTGCAGGGAACAATGCATAATGAATTCATGCTGGGAGTAGAATATAGCCTTATTTTAAGGTACCTGTGTATAGGAGGGATAGGGACCTAAAGCATAATTCCCAAAACATTTAAGCCATTACATAAGTTATAGAGTGATGCATAAAAGCAAAATCATTCAAATTTCAAAAACCATACAGTGATTGTTAGCTGGAATATAGGGCTTTCAATGCAGGACGCTTCTAATAGCAAAGACAACTCTGTGCATATGTGAATAACAAAATATTTATCTCAGAATTTCCTCCTGCTACTGCTCTTGCGTTTCAGTTTTCAACAGTTGTAAACATTGTCAAGGGCTTAACAGTTGAAAGTTCTTCCAGAAGAGATTTCTTATGAATTTGAAGTACTTAATTTACTTTCAGGTGATTCCCTTAGTCTAGGAGAAAAATGAGGACTAAAATTGGATGTTGTATAATAACACCTTCCTTGTTAAACTGAAAAAGTTACACAAAAGATTCATATTTTGTCTTACGAAAATAGCCTGGAAAAACAGTTGCATGTTCAAACAGTATATTGCCACTTCTGAAACAAGCATCCCATCACAGCTGGTGAAGTTTGTATAGAGTATTTCAAGTGCTCTAAGGTAGCAATGGAACTTAAAATATAATTTGTATGGAGCTTGAGTCCTTTGTTACAGCATCCACTAAGTCAAAAGTTAACTATAATGACTCTCTGGTTTTATTTTATTTTTTGAAAGTACTTCAAAATTTAAACAGCAAACCTTTGCAGAATGGTACTTCAGTGGTTAGGGTTGCTGAAGCTCTGCAAGCTGGAAGAGCACTAGGTAACACAGTGGACTGATGATGCTTTTCTCTCTTTCCAGTATATTGGAAACTTAACCAATTGCATTCTAGAACAATTTCAAACCCTCTCCATCGAATGCTCATGGAAAGAAGTTGATCTTGTACATTAGGAAATTCAAGCTGGCACTCTGCAAACCATTACAAAAGCAGCTTGTAGACCAACTGTGTTTATCATGGAAAAAAATAGTTGGTGGCAGCAAAATTTGTCCCTCGGTTGCACTGAAGGGACTAGTAAGGCATTATGTGTCTGCACATGTGAGGAACCGAAGCTGCTGGAGTACAGAGAGCAGAGGAATGGGGGACCAGAAGAATCCTTAGCCGTTCTTCAACAAAGCTATGTCACAGATTTGAGCTTACTTTCCTTGTGCTTTGATCCTTGATCAGTCTACATCCAGTAATTGCTTTAAAATTAGAATACATTTAAAAATATATAATTTTGACTCTGTACAAAAAAAAGGACTTATCTATCTGGGGCTCAAATTTCAGCACAAATTAATATAATCCATATCTACATAGCTTATCTGGTGTATCGCCATAATAAATTAATTTCTAGTGCAAAGCAAAGCTATCCTTTTAAATAGTGGCCTTAGGTCATTTCTCTTGTATGATTAGCACTTCCATCTTATTACTAGGATGCGTGGGGAGGAATTACCTGGTTGCTTTATATCAAAGCAAATATTAATTAGGTTACGATATAAATGTTTCTTGCCAAGTTAACAGTACTTAATATACTCTTGTAATTGCATGTCCAAAGAACTAATATGTATTTATCACTTGATATTCACATTCAAATGCAAATGAGTATTTATAAAAGCATAATCCCAACAATCTTTATGCATTAAGAGCATATCTTGAAGTAAGCATATTCTTTCTGTGTCTATTTAGTCATTTGTGACTCCTTGGAAGATCATGTCTCTGGAGGCGGTGGCACCTGCCCCCTGGGCTATTTTCCATGTGGCAATATCACCAAGTGCTTGCCCCAACAACTTCACTGTAATGGTGAGGATGACTGTGGGAATCATGCTGATGAAGACAACTGTGGTACGTGGTTAAGACATTACTTTGTTTCTGACAGTCACTGAAACCCATACACTGTTCATATCAACTGGGGCTTTGCAGAGTATTAGCAATGAGAAAGTTACATGCATTGCAGAGGATATAGCAGGTATTTGCTTTAGCTGATAAAGCCACCCAACTAGCCATTTCCTAGGAAGAAAGGACCACATTTTTTGTTTGCATCTTGTGTAAGTTTATCCAATTTTATCCGTGCTTTGAACTTGTTTGGATGTATTGTTTTGATTTGTACATATGTGTGCATGTGATCTAGCAAAGATCCCTGCTGAGGAAAGGTGGACGTAGGAGCTGACAGAGTTTGTTATGCTTGACAGAACTTAAAGCTGTCTGGGAAGAGTAATTTAGAAGAATTTTCAAGGTTTGCCAAAAAGCTTTGATGTCCTAATGCAGGGGGAAAAACAAAACCATGATTGTGTGTGTTCTGCAAGTTACACTGCTACCAGGCTTTGTGTTTTGGAAATGTTGAAATCTGAGGAAATGCACGCAAACAGGCCACTGCTGCCTGCCCATGTCACTCCTGGCCCTGCTGGATGGTCGCCATGAACCCGGCTTGGTTCATGGGCTTTACCTCAGCTGCAAACTGAGCAGAGTCAGGGCATGGGCTCTGCGTAGGCACTTGCCAAGCTGTTTATTTGTGAGCATGGCCTGGACACAGCTTTAGTCTGTGCTGAACAGCATCTCTCATGCAGTGGCTGGACACTGTTTGGAGGGTAGCACAGGCCAGGGATAGTCTGGGAAATGCTTCTGTGTGTTTCATGAGAGCTTAGCGATTTGGTTGTGAGCTATGGCTGCAGGGAGAGAAAAGCAGCCCTAGCACATCTTCTTGTCAACTTAATAACAGCCTGGATGCTTTCAGAGCTACTCTCCAGAACTTCTCATCCCTGGCAGATGGGGAAACCAGACTTCCTATTCCTGAGTAGCTTGCCTGTAGCAGTGGAGGGCAGCCAGATGTACAGTGCTCTACCACACACCCTGCCTCCATCTCCACAGAGCGAAGCAGGTGAACTGTCTGTCTGCTTCAGCCAGGCACGCTGCCATCAGAGCTGTGCATGGAGCCAACAAAAGAAAAAAGAAAAAAAAAAAAAGATGAAGTGAAACTTCAAAGATATATATACTAAAAGAAATTTTCAGAAAGATAGAGTTAGAAACAAAATGTGGTAAAGGTATTTTTCATTAACTATCTCAGCAAAATCAATGGGATTTTGGAAATAGTGTCACTTGTTCTCATTGCGTATTTTTGGAGCCGATTGTTGTTGTGTGTGGACACATATTCTTAAGCCTATCAAATATTAGCACATTACTTCATACAAACGTGCTTTTAATTCTAATCCCGTGTAATGGACCTGCAGCTTTCTCTAGTTTTATGTCACTTCCTTCTACCTTAAGCATACTTTTCATCGCCAATAATCAAAATTCTAACAAAATTGGTTCTTGTTCTTTTATTCTTCTGTGCATGTCACCTCTTAAACAGTTAGTTTATGTATGTTCCATTTCTTTATAGTACCAGAAAGTCTGTTGTGCAAGGACTTGCTGAAAGTGTACAGCTTGATCAAGTGGGGATTAGGATAGACACAGTTATACGGGATATACAGGACAGCAGAGCCTGCAAGACAATTCAGCTGCAATATTGAATCCAACTCTGAGTATAGTAACTCAAGAATGAAACAGAGACAATTTCTGAAAGCCTAAGTCATAAAAAATGAAGAGTCATTGCATTGACTCCCTGAGAAATCTATGCTATTAGTGTTATTCTTGTATCTTGAACCCATATTCACATTTAGAAATGCATGCCTTGTGTAATGCATCAAGGTCATATTCAGCAGTATTGTTTTCTCAAAAACTGGTGTAGCAGTCAAATTTTATTATTTGAATAATGGAAGAGTCACTATGTTGCCTGAGAATACGAAATGTTCAGTTAAGGTGTTTGTAGCACTCCTACACTGCAGTACATGTGGAAATCTTTGGAGGATAGGTCTCTGTTTAGTAAGTATTCATCTTAAAATCCAAGAAAGGAAGTCCCCTGATTAGCTCCCAAGACAAAGAAGCTAAGCAGCTATTTTCCTGCTGCCATTTCCCAGGACCATTTTAGTATGACTGCCCTGCCCCAGGAGTAATATCTGGTTCTTTCTAACCTTTTTTTTTTTTTTTTTTTTTAATTTGCAGCTAGTTTTCAGTTGAAGTCATTGCTCCTGGTTACAGAAAAGCAATTCAAAATTAAATTATTCCAGTGAAGTAATTGTTCTATGCAGCATCATTGGAAATTGTAATCTTATCCATAAGGTACTCTAAGTAGCTCAACTTTTAAATTCTTGTACACTTTCATCTTGCATAAATCTGAATAAGAGCTTTGAGGTGGCCAGTCTACAACATTCAACACAGTATATGTGGGGATGGAAAAAAATCTGTATAGACGCTCAAAGGTATTCAAAAATTATTTATATATATACAAATATATATATGCATGTGTCTCAAGTAAGGCTAGCTACAACAACCACTTCACTAATGATATCTTCATTAATTATAGAGCACTATCTTAAGCCTACAGAAAAATATTATAGTGAAGACTTGCATGTATCTTAGACCAGTATTACAAAATAAGGAGACACAATGCAAAAAAATTATGAACAGTAGTCTTTTCTGTGATGGAGAGGACAATACTGATGAAAAAGAAAAGGAAAAAAAATCACTTCTTTTGAAAATCATAATACTGCTATTGAAAAAAAAAAAGGTACAATTGTTTGAAAAAACAGGTACTCTGAACATAAGAAAATCCAAAGTCCAGCTGTTCAATAGTAGCCTCAAAGTGTGCTGAATATTAATAGCAACCACAATTACTGAAATAGCACTTTTAAGAAATATCAGTGTATTAAAGAAGTAGAGAAGCAACTAGCATGAAAAGTACACTTAGATCTTTCGAGAGAGAGTTGCTTTGTAAAAGTCTTTAAATGTCATTGCAACAAAAAGAAAAAGGCATAGTTTCTTCTTCTATGGCTGGCAATTACAATGTGATTCAAAAGCTGTCTCAGTATTCTTGTCTTGCAAATTAATTACTTAACTTGGAATTTTAGAGCTCCACATCCAATACGGTTAATCAGCAACACAGTTTACAATCTGCCCAGTAACCTACTGGATTACTGCTCATTATTATTTGTTTGATCCTCATTATGCAATGAATGAATTATACACTGACATACTCTGTGTCCCAGATGGATACGTTGAATGCATACCACAGACATTTGAAAAAAGTAAAGATTTCATTAAATATTCCAATTATCTTGTAGCAATCCTGTCCATTTCCTCTTTTCTTGAGTAAAGTTCTGTAGGTCCCCACTTCATTCCGATAATGATATTTATTGTTGTAATCTTTGAGATTTGCAATGTTAGTCCTGGTTCATGCACTGCATACCCCATAACAGTAAAACGTGTTAATAAATATTTGAAACTAAACTGATTCCTCATTGATAGATGTTTTCAGATGTGCAGTAATTGCAGTTCATGTTCAACCCAGGTACAGAGAAGTGATGTGACATGAAATTAGGATCGTAGGCAGAGTCAGAAACAGATCTGAGACTGCCATGGTAGGGCTTAACCTCAGGGTGTGGATATCCTACTGGCCAGGTCAACTTCACCATTTCTTCCACTTCCCACCCCTTCTGGAAAGGGGGGAACTGTAGCCAATAGGTTACAGTAGAATGAAGCCACTTGTGTTTGAAAATTCATATGCCTTTTTCACCCAGTTGGATTTCCAGCCAATAAAATAATATGTGTGATATTCTGATGGGAAAGAGCTTGAGGCAATATAGTAAACAGCAATAAGAGGAGAGTAGCAATTTATCATGCCCTAAGTGATGAGAGGTTCTTTTCAAACTATCACTAGATAACCTTAAACATGCATGGAAAATACAATCTTAGCTTTTGAAATTGAAAACATAGTCCATCAAGTCAAAGCGGGAGGCTCTGCAAATTTGCCATAAATATATTTTTAAATAAAAATGATTTATTTAAAGTTTTATCATTCCTCATAAAAGCTTATGGCCTTGAGGAGTTTTCCTTTCTAAGGCTGAATGTGGCAGTAAACTGTTCTCTGCTCTTCCACCCCATACTAATCCTTTCTGAAGCATTGAGTTCTTCATAAAATGGCCACGTGTGATGTCTACCAGTTCAGCCTTTATCACATTTCACTTGGGGTTATTTTTGTAGCAAAACCTAAACTGTGGAAAAAAGGTAGCAATTCCAGCATCCTTCTGTGCCCAAGCTTAACTAAAGCTCAAGTTGGCAAAGCAGCATGAGTTTGAGAGTATTTGTCCCACTGAGACTATGTTTGATTTCAAATGTAATGGCTTCAGCCTAATTTTCAAGGTGAGAGCTGTTCCTATTTATAGCTGTAATATTTGGTTTTGTGGATACTTGATTTTTTTTTTTTTAATTTTCACTGTTTTTTTCAATAATTAGGAAGAATAAATACTAGGCATAATCACCAATTCTGCTCAGCTAATACTTTTTTAACATTGCTATGGGGATTTTTCCTAAAACAGGTAAAATAAAAAGTATTTCTCACACTGAAGACTTTGCTGCAATGTTACTGCTAATGTACCCTAACCTAGCTCTGGGCAAAGCTCTTTGAAGCTCAATGGCATATTAAAAGTGCCACATTACATATTCCCCAGTACTTATTCATGGAGAGAAGCATTTTTAAATCTGGTCTGACAGTGATACTTAATGATAAGCTAAGCAAAACCAACAACAGCAGATAAAAACAGCAGTTGTTTAATACAAAACAAAAATAACAGAACAGCATTTGTGATGTAGTTTTCACTGAGTCCACGTTTGTTTATATGAACAATTTCTGACATGACAAATTGCAAAAACATATGAAAAGTTAAATCATAACATAAATGTACTCTATAACTTTGGACAGAAGACATGTGAAGTTGCCAGTAATCATCTATGGATATTTGTTTTCAAAATACAAACTCTCTGAGTATCTTCAGACATTTTTTCCTTAATCTGCTCCCCAATTAAGCATTTACATTTAGAAACTTATATTTAAGGACTTCATAGATATATATAAATTCATTAGTCTTCTGTGCACTTAGAGGGCTGAATGAGCAAACTTCTCCCCTAGATAAGAGTCAGCTTTCTCTGAATAAATATTCCTACTATATCATTATGTAGTGATAAAAGTGTAATGTTATCAGTCTAATAACTTCTGCGTAGTCATCTGCTCTAGATACATCACTAGGTCAGTTATCATTCTGTACTCATATCATGTTAATTATAAAGTGCTGCAAAAATTATCAATGCAGTTAAATTTTAAATCATTGTAGGACTGAAAATCTGTTCCTCCTGTGTGATCTTCTGAGATCTTTGTTGCAGTTGACCATAATATTCCCCCCATAATCAGCCTGGTTTGCTCGTCATACATGTAAACTTGTTGTTTTACTAATATGAAGCCAGTGAATGGAATAAGTTGAGAAGCCTTACAGTAAATAATAACCATGCAGCTTACCTCAGTTTTCTTGTTCCTAAACCAGCCACCAGTGCTTGAATTTAGTTTGGTACAAAGCTGTACATGGAGAAATATAGAAATGTAATCAGATCTCAAAAGGTACCGAGCTTTTCTCCTTTCAGAGGAAACTCTGAATGTTACATTCTACCTGGGCAAGTTGAAAGCACATGTTATGATATCTTTTGAAGTCTAAGAGGAAGCCCTACTGGTTTGTCTCAGATACATTTAGCACTATGCGTCAGCATCCTGTAGTTACAAGCTCTGAAAATCCCTTGAATACAAAGTACAGGTGCACTCATACCTTTATAAATAGTCCTTCCACTTTCAGATTTACAACTTTTTCCTAACTTCCATTAGGGTTTGATAATGCCCAAACATGCAGTCTAAATCTATGTAGTTATTGGATTTACGATGTTCTGTTCTAAATTTAAAATGCAAACAATAAGACCAACATAAAACCTTCAGTCATACCTCCTGGGCTTTTGATCACAACATGTCTTATGAAATAAGGCTCAGCCTGGTGAGAAGTGATCTGGACTGACTCCACTAAAATCAATGGAAAGGCTCCCACTGACCACTGACATCAGTGAGCAAAGATTCATAACTTACCTAAATTAGGAAACTAATAAAAAGCTCAGATGTTTCAAAAAAATGTTTGTGACTCATGTGTTAGCTTTTCTAAATAGCACTGGATAAAATTTTTGGAAACGCTATTCTAGCAGTGATTTTTTTCTCTAAATGGGATGAAGTCTAGATTGCAATCTGCAACCTGTCACAGAAACTGCAGACATAAAATACAGTATCTTCCCATGTAGTCTGTGATACATAACTCTCATAAATAAATGCCTTAATTTTTCTCTTAGACTTAATTTGTAATAGAGTGGATATGCTTTATACTTTGCTTAAAGTTAGGTTTACTGTTGTTTCACACTACTGAATAGTTCTTATATTCCATCTTGAAACTGGTTGTTGAAATGGACTCTTAATTTATTAGTAGCAAATCTCTAGACTAAATGGTTATGTGCGAATACCACAAGTAGAATAAAATATATTTTAAAGTAAAAAATGTTAAAAATACAAACACTTCAGCAATCATATCCACTTAAAACTCTGCATGCATTATGCCTAATCATTTGCACCTCTGTAGACTGGATCTTTGCATTATGAATGGGGCATTAGAAAAGCATCAGCTACTATCACATTTCTGACTATAACTTACTAGCAAGAATAAAAAGGAAGAGAATAGAAAGAACACCATGCTATGGTGTTTTATCTTTTTTTCACTAGCAGGGTCTTTAATTATGTAGTATTTAATAGAGCAAAGTAGCCTGAGCTATTTTGAGAGCACAAGTGTCCTCACTGTTAAGAAATTTGGCTTCTGGACAATTTTGCTGATAGTTCTGCAAAACTGTTTTTTTGGCAGTTAGGCAGTGATTGTAGTATGCGTGCATTTGTTTTTTAATCACAGTGTCATAGCCACATTTTTCCAGTCCAGTGAAGCAAGAACAGGCATGCAGATTTAATTTAAGATGTTTTGTGACTCTCCGGAGGAGTTCTTCACTGGCTAAATGCACTTACCATTGTTTTGCTCCCAGGCCTAAGAGGTCTCAGAACAAAAAGCAGCATTCAGCTCCCCAGATCGAAAGTTCACTTACAGATGTTTGTTAAGGTCTCTGTAGCTCATAGGCTGCATATACAAAGGAAGTTGTTAAGGTCTCTGTAACTCATAGGCTGCATATACAAAGGAAGTCACAACTGTGAATTTCAGAAAGAACTGGGGCAGCAAGCTGTTTGAAGTCTGGCACATATTTGCCTCTAAAAAGTACAGGTCTCACCTGTTACTGGGGACGATGCAATCAGCAGGTGACTGGTTGCCTTGTTAAATAAGTTATAACATACTACCTCCTTTAAAAAGGACCTATAAAATTCAACAGGATGAAAGTAATAAAATTCTGTATAGTTGTCATAATGTTTTCGTATGTGTTCCTTTGAAGGTCTGTAAAGTTTTATAGAATTATTGCAGTGCTAGAGATTTGTTAAATCATATTCTACATTTCCATAGCAGAAATCTAAATTTGTACGAGATGTTTGAAACCATCTATGCAAAAGATATAGTTTTAATATTACAAGATTGCTCGTAAGGGATAGGAAATTTCAGAGAGCATAATTTTCCCATTTTTGCCTCAAAACATTGCAGGCAAGCTTGACAAGTCTACTTTTCAAATTAAAGGTAATAATGAATGATCATGTACTTAGTCTCATGTTTTCATGGCATGGTATTTTTTTTCTATTGTACCTACATTTAAATCTCACTTTTTAATTCTATGAGACAAAATTCATGTTTGAGCCCTAGATTGTAAATTCTGTTTATAAAGCAAAAAGAAAACACTTGGATGTCAGCAGCATCTTCAGAAGGTATCATATACTTGGCAACAGATCAAATTTTTGAGCTTCACATGGAAATTTCTCATATACGTGGTTGTATATAATACAAGAGTTGTATATAATAGAGCTGTTGACATGTTGCAGGGAAGGGATGCCATCCAGAGGGACCTTGGCAGGCTTGAGAGATAGGCCTGTCTGAATCTCATGAGGTTCAACAAGACCAAGTGCAAGGTCCTGCACTTGGGTCAGGGCAATCCCAAACACAAATACGGGCTGGATGGACAATGGTTTGAGAGAAGGACCCGGGGGTGTTGGTTGACGAGAAGCTCAACATGAGTCATCAATGTGGGCTTGCAGTTCAGAAAGCCAACCGTGTCCTGGGCTGCATCAAAAGCAGCTTAGCCAGCAGGCAGAGGGAGGGGATTGTTCCCCCTCTACTCCACTTGTGTGAGACCCCACCTGGAGTGCTGCATTCAGTTCAGGGCCCCCAGCACAAGGACATGGACCAGCTACAGCAGCTCCACAGGAGGGCCATGAAGATCATCAGAGGGTTGGAGCACCCCTCCTATGAAGACAGGCTGTGGGAGTTGGGGTTGCTCAGCCTGGAGGAGAGAAGGTTCTGGGGAGACCTTACAGCAGCCTTCCAGTACCTAAAGGGGGCCTACAGGAAAGCTGGGGAGGGACTCTTGGTCAGGGAGTGTAGGGATAGGACAAGGGGTAATGGCTTTAATCTAAAAGAGGGGAGATTTAGATTAGATACAAGGAAGACCTGGATCCATACAAGTCCATGGGTCCGGATGGGATTCATCCCAGGGTGCTTAAAGAGCTGGCTGACGTCATCGCGGGACCTCTCAATTATTTTTCAACGATCTTGGGAATCTGGAGAGGTCTCATTGGACTGGAAGCTGGCAAATGTTATGCCAATTTTCAAGAAGGGTAAGAAAGAAGACCCTAGCAATTACAGGCCTGTCAGTCTCACGTCAGTGCCTGGTAAAATTATGGAGAGGATGATCCTTGAAGTTATTGAAGCGCATCTGGGGGACAATGCAGTCATTGGTCCCAGCCAACATGGGTTCATGAGGGGTAGGTCCTGCCTAACAAATTTGATTTCCTTTTATGATAAGATCACCCATCTAGTCGATCAAGGGAAACCAGCTGATGTGATCTTTTTGGACTTCAGCAAAGCTTTTGACATGGTTTCCCATAGGATCCTACTGGACAAAATGTCCAGCATACAGCTAAACAAAAACATCATACGATGGGTGAGCAATTGCCTGACGGGCAGGGCTCAAAGGGTTGTGGTAAATGGGGCCACATCTGGCTGGCGGATGGTCACTAGTGGGGTCCCTCAAGGCTCCATTTTAGGGCCAGTCCTCTTCAATGTTTTTATAAATGATTTGGATGTAGGACTAGAAGATGTTTTGAGCAAATTTGCCGACGACACCAAACTTGGAGGAGTTGTGGACTCGAATGAGGGTGGAAAGGCCTTTCAGAGAGATCTGGACAGATTGGAGAGCTGGGCGATCACCAACCACATGAAGTTTAACAAAAGCAAGTGCCGGGTCCTGCACCTGGGACAGGGCAACCCTGGCTATACGTACAAACTGGGCGACGAGTCACTGGAGGGCAGCCCCACAGAGAGGGATCTGGGGGTTGTGGTTGACAGCAAGTTGAATATGAGCCAGCAGTGTGCCCCGGCAGCCAGGAGGGCCAACCGTATCCTGGGGTGCATCAAGCACGGCATTGCTAGTTGGTCGAGGGAAGGGATTGTCCAGCTCTACTCTGCGCTGGTGCAGCCTCACCTCGAGTACTGTGTGCAGTTCTGGGCACCACAGTACAAAAAGGATGTAAAACTGTTGGAGAGTGTCCAGAGGAGGGCAATGAAGATGGTGAAGGGCCTAGAGGGGAAGACACATGAGGAGTGGCTGAGGTCACTTGGCCTGTTCAGTCTGGAAAAGAGGAGGCTGAGGGGAGACCTCATCGCACTCTGCAACTTCCTCACGAGGGGGAGTGGAGAGGCAGGTGACCTATTCTCTGTTATCACCAGTGACAGGACCTGTGGGAATGGTGTTAAGCTGAGGCAGGGGAAGTTTAGGCTGGACGTCAGGAAGAGGTTCTTCATCAAAAGGGTGGTTGCACACTGGAACAGGCTCCCCAGTGAAGTAGTCACTGCACCAAGCCTGTCTGAATTTAAGAAGAGATTGGACTGTGCACTTAGTCACATGGACTAAACTTTTGGGCAGACCTGTGTGGTGCCAGGAGTTGGACTCGATGATCCTTATGGGTCCCTTCCAGCTCGGGATATTCTATGATTCTATGAAGACATTCTTCACTCAGAGGCTGGTGAGGCCCTGGCACAGGCTGCCCAGAGAAGGTGTGGATGCCCCATCCCTGGATGTGTTCAAGGCCAGGCTGAATGGGGCTTTGGGCAACCTGGTCTGGTGGGAGGTGTCCCTGCCCATGGCAAGGGTTGGAACTGGATGGTCTTGAAGGTCCCTTCCAACATAAACCATTCTTTGATTCTATATGGCCAATTATTTTTATTTTTTTTCTGTCATCGCCATTCATTCACATTACGTGGCATTGAAATAATCAGATTTACTGATGTACTGATGTAAACTATCAGCAAATTTAATAGCTTTGCTGAAGCTCTTGAGGCTTTTAATCATCTTCTTTGCTCATATCTTTAAAGATTGTTGATAACAAAGTGGAACTTTTATATTTCACTAGACTTTTGTCTCTTCTGGTCTCCAATGTCATGGCTTACTGCTAAGGGAGCTTTTGAGCAATACAAGGTTTTATAGATATATTTATGTTGTTACCTTATTTACTTTGTCACATTTATTTCAAAAATGGAAAATAGTTCCAGAAAAACAGAAGAGAAAATTGAAATAATGTATTTAGATCAAAGGTACTGTTATATAAACTAGAAAACTTCCTTTGTGCAAGTGTTTTACAGGAATAAAGGTACAATATTGAGAAGTTACTTATCTCTGGGAAATTTGAGCCTGCTTATTTTCTTAAAAGTTGCAGATTAAGTTATCTTAAAATCAAGAATAAACTCATGTGAGCAGGAAATCTAGCTCATCCAGAAAAGTGTAAACCCTATTTGAATTGATTTAATTCCTGTTGTTGTTGGGGTATTTTGTTTGTTTGTTTTGTGATTACTTTGTCACATATAAGTAGGCAAGCTAGTCTTACATTAACCAGCAGATGCAGGAAGCAGTCAATGTGCAGTAACATGTATTTTGGTATGTGCTAAATTGGCTTTGCCTTGATGAGTAAGCATCCAGTTTTTAGGTACTTCATTTTCTCCACCTGGGTATCTAAACTGGGGGTGTGAAATTTACTCCCAGAGTCAAATGTTCCAGGCACTGCAACACTCCTCTCTGTAAAATCTCAGTACGGTTTTGGTTTTACTATAATTTATTAGAATGTATCAGCATATCCCAGCATTGGAAAAGGGCAATTATATTTCTTCATCTGTGAATGTTTTAAAAGGCATTGCTCCTGCATTTTTGTCTGAAGACTACAGGTTTTACTCATTGTACTAAAAGGTATTTTTATGAAAAGCCTGAAGTAATTTCTTACAGCAAGAGAAAGTATATTTGAATAAATGCCAGAGAGAAGTACATCTATGGGTTGTGACCATCAAAAGCAAAGGCAAAATTGAAGGGTAACACAGTGGCTCTTTAGAATGGCAGGCAGCAGTGCTTATGCATTTAACTGATGTGACTTCTCTGCATAATAACCCATGAAGACATGGCCAAGAGAAGGAGAAAGTTGTATAGATAATGTTCTTTTTACAAGATCCATAGTAAATAATAAGAGTTGTATTTTTAATTGAGCAAAGCAGATATTTTTATTGGATTTGTCATTGAAAGGATTATTCAAATGTGAAGTTTGTCAGGATTAACATACTCTCTCATTCTCATTCCTATCAGAAATGGTAATTGACAACTTCTCGCAAGGAACAGTGCAATAATCTGTATTCAGATAAGTCAAGTTTACAATTACTTACTTCATTTATTCCACATGTGGAAGATTCACTGATGCCTTGTTTTCTCAGATCTCATTTTTACAGAAGTGCAGCCAACATAATCTATTTTAGAACTGGCTCAGGAAAAAGTAATTTCTCATCTGAGCTGTACTCCCCCAAACGATAGATTTGGGATTTCAAGACCACTGCTGTTACCAGTCATTTCTTAAACGGTTTGGAGAACCTCATCTCAATAGTGGTAAACAGGTCACAAACCTACCATATAAACCCTAAACAATCACAAAGTGATTTACAGTTCTGGCATTCAGTGCTTCACTGAATGGTTGTACTAAATATAGTTATTTATCTGTGATTCAGTTCACATAAAATAAAGACTGCCCCACAGTCCGGCACAAAACTTGGCCCAAACCAAACATTTTTGAGCGTCAGAAAACTTTGAATAACCTGTTTTGTTATAGTCAGACTTTCCTTTGTATTTCTAGTAAAAGACAGGTAAAAACAATGCCATAAGAAAAGCCTATTATTTAAAATGAACTGACCAGAAACTCTAGACAGATGGAATGGTTCCAATACAAAATAATCCATCTTCTCTCTTATTTTCGCTTTTTTTTCCCCCTTTTCTTTCATGGCCACCCAAAAATACACAGCTGTCTCCTGATTTCCTTGAAACCACTAGTGCACTTCTACTTCATAGCGAACTGCTCCCTCATTCCTGTTAGCGCAGGAGGCACTGCTCATGCTTTCTCTCTGCAAATATGAACTGCAGTGATGGTCACCTTTTGTAAACTCTTTATCACATGGCAAAGCGTTTTAAACCTGTTAAAGGGTGGAATAAAATATCATCTATCCACTCTTTAGCATCAGAAGCAGGGAAATACAGAAAAAAAATGATACTTTATACATCCATTGGCTTACAAGAGTATTAGCATTTATGGCTTTTAACTATCTATTCAGAATCTAAATGGTTATTTGTCCAAACTTTACTATAATTCTAATTATGGATTAGAAAAATCTGTATTTTGAGACCGTATTCCTGACTGCAAAGTGTTTATTTGCTCTGATTATACTCTGAGAATAAACTCATTTTTAATATATCTTTACAAATCTCTGTTTTGAAATCTGCAGTGAGATATTCATCCCAGATCTTACCTCCTCTGCATACATAATATTCCCACTAGGTGCTTCACGTCCCAGTTGCTCGGTCCAGTTTTACAAATGAAAGTCAAAGGATGCATTCCTTAAAAAAATATATTCAGAAATAGTGGTAGGGAAGCCCCGTTACAGCCCTAACTACAGGACAGCAGGTTTATAAGACATTGCTTGACGTAGGATCTGTTTTCCTCATTTCATCAATTACAGATTCCATATTACAAGTTTGTAAAGTAGTCCTAAAACTGAACTTCTACTGAGTATTTTCTGCAGAGCAATGTATCTGCAGATTTGCAAACTGCTTTCATTTTGTCCAAAATGCATTAGGCTGCTGCTGAAAATCAGCTTAATGATCTGACCCAGCAAAATTGCTAATGGATCAGCGGATACCAGGTGCTTTCAAGGAAATTAATAAAATGTGCTTAAGTGCCTTCTCTGGGTGGGAAGTTGACATTCTTGCAGGGCATAGTTTGGTTCACATGGATTTTCAAGTTAAGGCACGTTTCAAGTCTTTTCTCTTAATAGAGCAATTTCTGAAGACAGGGATTTCTTTCTGCCTCAAATCTTCCATCTATTTAACTTATGCATAACAAGTTAATAACTAGATAAAAGATAGTTTGCCTGAAGTTCCTAATCTTTCAAAATATCTATTAATTAGAATTTATAGTGCATCTTTTCAGTTTAGGCAGTCAGCTCTCAGCACAGCTCCGTCTGCCAACACTCCACAGGTAGGTTTAAGGAGATGCTTTCAAGGTAGAATAATTTCCCAGCCTGTCTGAGGAAACAGTTGAGTTGTAATGTGGCATGAAGAATGAGATGCCATTTCAGAATGGGAGAAGGTACAAAGGTATGAACGTATTTCATTTCTGCCTACCTCTTTTCAAGATGGTAGATACAATAGTAGTGCTTACTTGAATATAAACATTCATAGATAAATGTCCATGAGGAATGGTATTTAAGTATAACTAAACTTTTAATATACAGGGGGAAGACCATTGCTAGCATATTATAAAAGTGAAACTAAGACAGTAACGACAAGCTCAGCAGAGCCCTTCTCAGGGTTTTCAAACAACATATTAATGTTGTTTGACAGCAGGTATCATTACAAAATAATGCTTCCAATTACCACTGATGCTTCACCTCACCAGCTGGTGAGTGTCATCCTAGGGAGCATTTCTGCTACTGGTGCAAATACATGCAAATGAGATGCTTTAAAGTCAAAGGGTGTGGACATTGTCAGAGCTGAAAAGTTGGACTCAAACTAGTAAAACAAAAATCAGACCGTAGTTGTCACAAGCAAGTTCTTTTCTTTTTCTTTTTTTTTTTTGATGTTTGCTTGTTTGTTTATTTGTTGTTGTTTTCCCATCCTGTTTTGGAAGGCTACGTGATCAGTTATTTACAGGTGCCAGATATACAATAGACATCCAAGAAATAGATCTGAAATTATTTCCAGCACCACTGTACCTGGAAATCCTCGTTTGTGGGAAGGAACTGAAAGATCTTCCCTTTATTTTTCACCTTTATGGCCATAATGCACTCTCTTCCAGTATATGCACAAGAACCAAAGTGATAATATGGAATAATGCTTTGCTTAAGAAGATGCATGTTGAGCTTAACTTAGACATACTGGCTTGAATATGTTACAACATGTCACATATTCTCTTGAAAAGCACTGTTCACTTGGCCTTCATTTAGATTTTCATGAAATAAATTTTAGGCTGAAATGGTGCTCTGAAAGAAGTGGTCAAAATCATAAAACAAGGTCATTTACTGTTCTATTAAATCTTCTGGAAAACTCATGTTGTTGAGATAAAAACTGAGGCAAAAAAATAGATGCTACTAATCTTAGTGAAGCTATTTTTCTAACGTGTGTACTATTTTTTTATTAGAAGACAACAATGGATGGTCTCTACAATTTGACAAGCATTATGCAAAGGACAAGTACAATAAAATGAAATCTCTGTATGCATTTCAGACCAAGACACCTGAGTGTTGTAAGTAGTTATTACTGATAATTCCTGGAAATAAATACATTGCAAATATGCTTATCAAAAATAGAAATACTGTGGTTTCATTTGTAGTAAAATAGAATTAATGTCTCAGACTAACAAATGCATTGAAGCTAATTTCTGTTCCAATAAGAGTGACTCATTTTCTGAAAAAGGTGTGCCAAATATATGTCAATTAGGAGGGCAATATAAATATTTATCTAACTATATTAATACAGCTGGAAAGACTATGAAACACATTTTTCAGAGTGAAATAAAGGCAACATTCTTTCAATTCACTTTTTCGCACATCAAATGATTCTTGAACCCTAGTCCACATCTACAGTCTTTTGTCCATTCATACAGATTTTCTGACGGTTGTCCACTACAAGCACTAAGTTAAAGAACTGTGCCCATTCTAGCAAATATAAAAGGACTGAATAATCTAGGGTCATAAAAATCTGAAAAAGAAAAAACAATGGTACCATGCCATATTCCTGTATAAAGCCTGTAGCTCAGCTGTAAAAGCTCTTTCACTGAGGTCAGGAGGTGACAATTTTTTATGTTCCTTTATGTTTAATGCTAGGGCATTCCTAGATCTAAATAAATTATGTAAAACCAATGTATGCCTTAATTTAAATTGTTTAACATAGGCTGCTATGTCTGCCTTTGAGCTCACTGTTCTTTTACACTATATTTCTTTTCTCCCCGTCTGATCGTACCACCCACCCAACCTTCTTGCTTTCATGCAGTGGCTGGTGCTGTGCCAGCAGAATGTGTGTGCCAAGGGCTGGAGATCTTCTGCGATGCTGTCAAACTGCGTGCTGTCCCTTCGGTTTCTTCAAACATAACTATGATGTAAGTAAAACAGAAATGTGGCCTCTTGCTCTGCTTAGGCTTGACTATCAGTTCTACAACCACTTCACAACTCCAGCCATATAGTTATGACCAGTTGGCTCAGCTGGTGTTTGTGAAAGCATAGTATCTCACTGTTGATAAGTCCTTTGATGTTTAAAGTACAGATTCTCACTGCATAAAATGAAAGAAAAGAAACTAAAAAAAAAAAAAAGCTATGTGAAATGGTCGTTTTATATTTGTAACAGTGACTTGCAGTAGCAACAATTTCAGAAAACCTAAAGAAATCTTTAAAATAAATGTTTCCTTTTAGGACATAATGCTTAGGACTTTTTCATTGTTCTATGATTCTGGCAATATTCCTAGTCTATAGACTGATAATATCATCACTAACTTTGATCTTAGTAGAACCACCTGGTTGAGCAAATCTTTTTAGTTCTCATTCAATGTCTCTGAATAGGCTATTATTTATGAGGGTTTAATCTCAGCTGGGTCGTCATACAGATATGTATGTGCAATCCAGACTTTATGAAGAGATCTGCAAATGGTTGATACTGCTCTTTGTTTGCACACAACTGCTTGAGATGCTATTTTCTAAAAGGTGAATAGAGGGCAGTATCACCAGTCCTTACCTGAGGATCTTTCCTATAAAGCAAGGGTACAGACCTTTCTGTTCGGTTCTGTTTTGTGTCCATGAGTGGCTGAGGTTCTTCTTGCTGGGTATGTGTTCAATTACCACAAAACTTCAATTTAAGTTTAATGCAGAATGTCATATGTATTTAATAATGTATTTAAACTTGCTGTTGGCTCAGAGCCAGCAAAGACTTCAAAAGCAATGGCCCAGTCCTAGCTGTAGAAAAAGCAGTGAGTCAGGTAAGCTGGCTTTTGGGCTAGACTCTGTTTTAGTCCAGCTGTGCCCTAAATTATTTTTGTCCTTGTCAGGAATAAATAAATTGAAATAAATCTGTGTTTTAGTTTATACCCAAATATTCTTGGATTTAACTATTATTTTGTCAACTGCCCTGAGGACATTGAAGAATATTCTTTGATGATAAAGTATTGGGCTTAATGCTTAAATAGGTATGAATATTGAGATTCTCATGTTGCTTTTATTATCTAGCATTAGCAAAGATGCTCTTACTGAATAACAAAAGTTGCAGCACTGCAGGAAGCTGGGAGGGAGCACTAGGCTCTCCGAGTCCCATTGTAATGGGCAATTGCCTATTGCAATTGTTGGCTGCCAGGAGGGGAAAGCAGAAAACAACTACGGCCTGTACCACCAATCCCTAGAACAGCAAAATGGCAGACAGTAGAGCATCCCCAGCTCTAAGTTGTTGTCATATTCAAAACTAACCCTGTTCCATAATCAAACAGCAGCAACACCACTTTTCCTTTCCTTGAGGGATGAGGCGAGGAAGCGTGAGGCAAGGCTGCGTGGTGGTGCCTCATGACTACATCTGTGCTTCATGGCCCACTGCATGGGCTCCACAGCAGGATGGTGTCGATGGTGGGCAATGCAGTCTTCCCAATGCCTCCCAGAAAAATACTGACAGATCTTTAGCTGGTGTTTATCTTTATTCACTGTCTACTCAAGGATGAGACTGTAGCTCTCTCCATTCCCAGGAAACAGGCCTTTTATTTTTCCCATCAGCTACCTATGGCTGTGTGGGCTGAATGAGGACTGCATCTAGAGCAAGTTTCTGAAGGAATCTTCTTGCCTCAGAAATGAGGAGTGTGATTTTTTTTTTCAGTCTGAGAGGGAAAACTCTTGTCTTTCTACCTTGATCAGGAATCTAGTGATACTCTTGGTCTCACATCATTAACATTAATTCATGCTGTTTTAATCACATTTTTAATCATCTGGAGAGGGAGGATTGGAGGGGTACTGTCTGTATGAAAAACAGAAAATGGGGACAACAGTAGCTTCCAAAATTACAGAAATGGGTAAGATTATCTTACCTATTTGTCTTTTCATGTCTTTTCACAGTCTCCTCCTAATCCATTAACTCAAACTCACTTCTAGCTTAAACTCTTTACTTGAATTGATCAGTGCAGTCAAATCTGATTGAATTTAATGTACTTCAGAAACAGAGTATGACAGCAAAGAGCTGTTCTGTTTTTGGTTAATAAACCATACAGAGACACTCCTAAATATTGACCCTTCTGGAAATATCTAATTATTCCTGCCAAATCATTTGATTTACTGTGAAAATTCATTAAACACAGTGAAGTCATTAGAATTGCATGAAATAGGATAAATTCACCTACAGAGTAGTTTTATTGTGTGCATTCATTCCTACAGGTCTCTTCAGAGGAATCTGCTAAGGAAACTTTCTGCTGACGTTTTCAAGAAATACCAAGACCTTAAAAATCTGTAAGGAAGCATTTCACCTTAAAATATCTATTTAAGAGCTTTAAATATTTGTTCTCTCTGGCTGCCTGTCTCTCTCACACACATACATACACACAAAGCTTAACATCTGAGTGACAAGTCTCAGTTTACACTCAAAATTCTGTTTTGTCTTACTCTTGGGTACATCAGGTAATCATGTAACCTTGTTTGGCTCAATTAGCTTGACTTGATATCCCTCTTTGAGCAAAACTATCATTTCTGCATATTTAATTTTTATTATATTGATTGTTTTATACCAGAAAAATGCTAAAACTTCATCATGTCTGAACAAAGTTAGATTTATAATGAATAGCAATATGACAAAAGAAAGGAATGTATGAATTCATTTACTCTGCAAAGTAAAAGTCTAAGTTCACTTAGTTTTTTCTGCTGTTATGGGAAGCTTACTCACATGGCACTTGGTTTTGCTTCTATATGTCTGTTACTACTTTGATAATGTTTCAAGTAGTCAGATTGTGTTTTATTATGTCCAAAAGCTATGTTGTTCAAAAATTATAGCCTTTAATGAGTTTGACTTATACAGAATTAGTGCAATTAAGAATTGCATGCAAAATTCTAGAACAGGGTTCTTAAGTTCCTAGAAAACATAAAACTTTTATGGAAACTGCACTGTACTGCAGCACCATCTTGTGTTCACAAAGTTAAGTACCATTACCTTAAAGTCTTGGAAGATGTGTTTTCATGAAAAGAAATAGTTATACCTCCCTGTACAAAACATTTGTTGAATTGATGACTATACGTTTTCAGAAAGTTATTGAACAGTGTTTGACACAAACCCATTTTCTAAAAGCTGATTTTTTTGTCACTGTTTGTAACAGGAATGCATCAGGACTGTATGTATCGTTGACTAGTTTAATATAAAGGATTTCTATTTATAGATTTCTCAGAGAATAACACCATAATGCTTTAAAATTATTTTTTAATCATTTAACATTTGCAGATTGTAGTATTTTTGATCTTACTGTTTCATCAAAGTAGATGACGAAAAACAAGAAAAAAATAGTATTCTTTATTTTTCAGAAAATCGGCAAGATTCATTCTATATTATTATGGTATTATCTTGAAGTGAAGTGTTTTGAAATTTCTCTGGTAGTCTAAAAAGAAATGTCAAAAACATTTGTTTATTTGACATTTGCCACACAAAATGCTCTTGCTTGTAGTGGAGTTCTGGCTAAACATAAAAGTCAGGTCACAAAGGTAAGGACTGAAAGATTGGAACCTAAAACAGAATGTCAAGTACAAGCATTTCTTTGTTCATCTTCAGCAAACCAAGTGTCTCTTTGAATGAATTTTGTAATTTTGTCATGAGTTTTTATTTCTTTTAAAATATTTTTGCAATCTTTTCAACAACAGCCATGAAATTATTATTGTCACATTTAGGGTGTAACAAGTTTGACAGCTTCTTTTCCAGTATCACATGTAAATTCAGTTTAGTTGATAGATTTTAATTCTTTATTTATGATTGCTTTGACTGCATGCCTGAAGAAATCAATTATTGTTATTGTTGTATCTTCTTAGGTATCTTCAGAATAATAAAATCAGAGCTGTGTCCAAACATGCTTTCAAAGGTTTATACAACTTGACAAAACTGTAAGTATTGCTTTAGGACTGTTTAAATGAAGAGCAACATGAACAGCTCTGAGAATTGCTACAAATATCTCTCTTATTTGTTTCAGTGTTAGGGAATTGCAAAATGATTGATGATATGATTGAGAAAACGATATATAAAGAGCTATTTGTGCTATTTCTATCTATTTGAGTTTATCTGATAGGACAATACTTTGAAAATACAAGTGAGCTCTATACTACACTCATATTCCCCAACTATGTGGAATGGAAGAAGGAGACAGTGTGGTAGTTACTTTGATAAAGGCAGAAAGAATGAAAAAGGAGTGAAACAAAAGCAAGAATTTGCATTGAATGGAAACTCTTTAACATGCTATTCTGGTTTACAGAAGCAAACCAAAGCAACCAGTATCAGTAATAAAAAGAACACTTTTTTTTTCTTTATTATGCAGCAGCTTTTTGAAAGGTGCTTTTAACTTCTAAGGAAATATTTCAGTGAAAGAGATGATACATAAATTACATTGTTCCATTTTTTGTTCGTTTGTTTCTATAGTGTTTTTTAAGGTTTGTGGGTTTTTTTCTGTTCTACATTTTACTTTTCCTTCATGAGTGTGGTTGATGACTATCTGTTATTACAGCTGCTGTTATTACCTTCCCAGACCATTTATAGTGCCACTCTTCATTTCTCCGGGTTTCCTTTTCCATGATTCTGGTATCTACATTCATGACTAATGTCCTTAGCAAAGACTGAGCATGATCCCAGAAAAATTCATGGAACTAATCACTCCACAGAAGGAAATTGGAATGAGCCTAAAACGTGGCAGTGAAAATGCTCAGCATTGCTATTTTCTTACAGATAAGACAAAATGTTCCACATAATTTTTCCAAAAGTCCTCACTATGGAGAGTTCAACTTAGCTCTGGCATTTCTATGAAAGACACATGCCTGGACATCCCCTGCTGTCAAAGAAAATTGGCTTTCTTGGGGAAAGAGAGGCTGGAATCACATATGAGCAGGTGTTTTGCTTAATAAGTGGGTTATTTTTCAAGTAAAGGCATGAATATTGCCATAATCAAAAATAATAATTGTAAAAATTAAATTAAATTAAATTAAAAAAGAAGATGTATTCTTGTAAGTTATCAAGGAAAGATCTTGAAACTCATTTTCATGCATCTGATGCATCCCATTTGTTTATCTTTTATTGATCTTGATTCAGATACCTGAGTAACAACAAGTTAACCAATTTGAAGCCTGGTGTCTTTGAAGATCTCCATAAACTTGAATGGCTGTATGTTATTTTCTCATTTGTATGCTTATTTTATCAAGGAATAATTGAAGCAGTATAATAATATATGGACTGCTTTCATTTTTGTGTGTAGCACTACTTTTGTACCAGCTAATAATTAAGGAACTCAAGTTACACTCTGTGAGAGCAGAGTCTCAGTTGCCTGACTTATTTTACAATCCTAAATATTGTTATTAGTAATTGCTTATTACATATTATTACATTAAATAACTCAGTCACTACAAGAGTAGAAATTATTTTGGGGCAGGTCTTTACCTTTAAGTAGTACTTGAAATGTCCCAGAAAAAAAATGACTTTATCATCTGAACTATTGATTTATTGCTGTATTTTAGACAGATGGAAATTAAATACTATTTTAACTCAGTAAAATTATTAAAAATAAGCATATAACAATATATCTAACATTTTTCTGTGTGTTTTGAACTGATGGATTACCTTGGAACACTGTTTTGTACTAGTGCTTTGTTTTCACAGAGAATCCATTCAAAGTCCTGATCAAAGAATTTTAAAACATGCATGAAAACACCCTTTTTCTAAATTGAAAGTAATTACTTTCTCTAAGTTTAAAATTTCTAAAAAATATTTAATTCTTCTGAAAGGCAATTATTTTGATGAATACCCTGACATACTATGTAGTAGTGTGCCAATTTTATTTAAGTAGCTTGAATGGGCATTTGAAAAATATGACTTCAAAGTATATTATTTTTTATCATCTGTTCAATTTAAGACTGTAGTCAACTATCAATCTGATACATGCTTTGCTGTAATTTATAGGATAATTGAAAATAATAGAATAAATCGGATCTCTCCATTAACATTTTACGGACTCAAATCACTTATTCTCCTGTAAGTATGGAATAAGAACCAAAAGTGTTATTTAAAAGAACAGAACAGGAAAGACAGATATATTTAAAAACAAACAGACAAAAACTTTTTATAATGACCGTGCTTGCTCACCACACTATATTGTTTGCTGTTGCAGGAGAGCTTCTATTTCAGAAACCTACCCAGCCCCTGTGGAGCCCATCTTTTCAGTCCATTTTACATAGATAAATGACCCAAATGCAGCTATGAACTACCAAAATCAATAGGAACACAATTGCTTTTCCTAAAGGCACACAAAAGGCCAGACAGGATGTGTGAGATCCTACACTTTCTAAAATGAATCTACAGCTAACATCCTTGGCAAGCACTGGGCTCTATCCCAGGAATGTCTGCAAAACTTTCCACTCCACGTACGGGAGTGGGAAACACCTAAATGAGGAGGGTAAACATGCTGCTGCTTCGTGCTGCCAGGTGTGACATGCTAGAGTAGGAGGATTTTGGCAGCAGCAGACATATGGTATCTGGAAAAGCATAGGAAGATAGTTGGGGTTAAAAAAAATAAAAAGAGCAAAAAGACTATGGCACTGAGAGGAAAAGAACATGGCAGCTGCAGCAGTGGGTGCCAGTTGCCCACAGGAGGTAGGGGTATGGGTAGCCAGCGCTGCTCCACAGCTCCTGCCTGGCTCTTGGCAGCAGCCCAACTTCTATCTCCGAGACCCTGTCCATAACCTGCCCTTGTCCTCTCCAGCTGCCAACACAAGAGACCCCTTCCCCTGTAGCCTAGAGGCAAACCTCCTTCTACCTCCCCCTTCCTGCATCACTGATAGAAATTACATGTCATGACAACATAGTAAAAATTCAAATTGCTTTATTTAAAATGCTATGGAATGGGCATCTTCCCTTTACCTGGTAACTAACAAGTCAAAGATAAAATAGTGTTCCACTGAATGCCATAGGGAATATACGGAAGTTTAAGAAAATAATACTGCCTCTAAGACTCTGAGAAATGAATCAAGCTTTGACTGCCTTTTTCCAAAAGTACAAATATAAGAGAGAAGAATTTTTTTCTATTAGGTAATTTTTGGCAAATATAGTCAGCTATAATTTATTTTACTTTTTTTTTTTTTTTCAGAGAAATGATGAATAATTCTCTTGCTCGTTTGCCTGACAAACCTCTGTGCCAATATATGCCAAGACTAAACTGGCTGTAAGTCTACCTTGTATTTCACTAGAAAAACAATATTTTTTTGTCTTTATATTGCACTTCCATACCACTTTTTCTAATGGGCACTGGAATGATCTTACAGAGTGCCTGCTGGTTCACTGCAGGGTTGATGACCTGGAGTCATCAGCCAGGTGTGTAGAAAAAAATAGATGTCTGGTTTCTGTTCTCTTTTATGCAATCATAGCATTCTGGTAGTATTTTTCTTTAATTAACTTAGAATAACTGCCTGAATGAAATAAATTTATTTTTTGGTGATTAATGTTTTGTTTTTATATCCTAGAGACCTTGAAGGCAACCATATCCATCATTTAAGAAATATCACTTTTTTCTCCTGCAACACTCTAACTGTACTGTAAGTAACAGGATACGTTAGCCAGCCCTAATGATTTATATTTGAGCTAAAAGTTTCCTGAGTGTCATGGTTATTTAGATGCCTATACAGTGGTTACACTGTTTAAATTTATAGCAAAATTTGTCCTTGATGTATGTAACTAAACTTCACTGAAGTGATTTTGACTGATAATAAGATTCAGAAAATGTCATTTTAACTTTCTACTTGGGAGAGAAGGAAAAATGTCATACTAAAAAGAAGCAAAAATACAAAATAGGTAGCTTATTTTTTATTTTAAAAAGTTTAATGGCCCAGTTTGTTGGTCCATCAATTTCAAAATTCTCATCAAATTATCTTCAGTGATGTTGTAATGATCTTCAGAAAATCCAATCTATCTTTTGATCGATTAGTACGCTACATAGTAGTTGTCACTTTTCAAATTGTTAAATCTTCTGTGGGATCCACATTCTTGGCTTTCTCATTGCTTTTAAAGTCCAGCTTGTTTATTTAAGGAGAAAGCATAGTGACAGATGAAATATGACTAAAGGAAAAGTTGCACAACTATGTGCTTGTTTCCAAGGTGCTGTTAGGTCCCAAGCTGCCTAGCCCAATTTATCTTTCTCCTGATCTCAGAAAAATTATATTGGCCTCCTATGGATAATGGAAAGACTTGAGTGAATAAAGAGCACTAGAATGGCAGCGTGGCTAAATGAACTTAACTGAAGGAATCAAAGAATCACAGAATGATTTGGGTTGGAAGGGACCTTCAGGATCATCCAGTTCCAACCCCCCGCCATGAACAGGGACACCTCCCACCAGACCAGGTTGCCCAAAGCCCCATCCAGCCTGGCCTTGAACACCTCCAGGGATGGGGCACCCACAGCTTCTCTGGGCAACCTGTGCCAGTAACTCACCAACCTCTGAGTGAAGAACATCTTCCTTGTATCTAATCTAAATCTCCCCTCTTTTAGTTTAAAGCCATTACCCCTTGTCCTATCCCTACACTCCCTGACCAAGAGTCCCTCCCAGCTTTCCTGTAGGCCCCCTTTAGGTACTGGAAGGCTGCTGTAAGGTCTCCCCAGAACCTTCTCTCCTCCAGGCTGAGCAACCCCAACGCCTTCAGCCTGTCTTCATAGGAGAGGTGCTCCAACCCTCTGATCATCTTCGTGGCCCTCCTGTGGAGCTGCTGTAGCTGGTCCATGTCCTTGTGCTGGGGGCCCTGAACTGAATGCAGCACTCCAGGTGGGACCTCACACAAGTGGAGCAGAGAGGGACAGTCACCTCCTTTGACCTGCTTCTGTACTTCTTTTGATGCAGCCCAGGATACAGAGTTTGAACGTTCAAATTTTTGTTAAGAATTAGTTTTATTCCTTAAAATATCTTGAATTCTCAAACAGCAGCCAACCGTATTACTGTGGTATCATATCCTTCTGTTCTTGTTGGTAGGTACCAATATAGCTAAAAGAGCACATGATATACATGCAAATGCATGCCTAGACAACAAAAGTTATTTGTGGAATTGTAAAACTGTAAGTTTCTATATTGATCAGCTTGTTAACTAAATTAGTGAGGCAGATATTTGAAGATCCAGCTAAGAAAGAATTTTAAAAGTTTGTGAAGTATTCTTCAAAAACAAGTAGTTTTCAAGCAACAGTAATATAAGTTTGTTTTCTCCTTTCAGGGTGATGAGGCGAAATAAAATCAGCTCTTTAAATGAAAACAGTTTTTCTTCTCTCCAGATGTTAGACGAATTGTGAGTCAATTTCTTCTTTTACTTGTTCTACAAGTCACAAAGTTTTATAATTTATTTTGCATATGTCATTTAACAAAAATTTAACATAAATTCTATTTCACATGACATGCTCTGGAAACAGCACCTATCCTCAGTTTTTTCCATGTATTTAACAAGGAAAAAATAGGCAATAAAGTAATACTCTGAGATTCTCAATAATATTGTCTTTTTGCTCATAAGATCATTGAGGTCATTGCATTACCTGAATAGAATCATATTAATTAATCTTAATTATTAATAATTAATAGAATATCACCACACTCTAGGTGCATGTGTACATTCATTGTCTTTTAGACTGGTTTGCCGATTTCTTTTGAGCTAGGGTCTTTACTTCTCTGTCCACAGTGATTAATACTCTCCATGTTTAGTAAAAATAACAGCAAGTTAGAGAGGAGAACTAAGGGAAAGATGTAGCGTTGGGTAACCCGTATGAGATGAGAGACGATTCCCATCATAAAACACTATGTTTAATTTATTTCTAAATTCTTGCAACCCAAGTTAAGTGTATTTCAATTTCTTTTTCATGTACATATAATGATAATAAATTATATATCTAATGACATATTTGAACTAGGCTAAGGGAAATCTATTGAATCTAGCTTTCCATGTTGTTTTATCAGCATTCTTTAACAGTCCAAGTTTCTGATAAACCTATATAATAAATAATATTCTAATTGGCAAATAGAATAAAACTGTGTATCTTGGAATTACAAAACTCTTCAGCTAAACAACTGAACCTACTAGGAACTTATGATATCCCACCTATGGTTGTTTCTGCAGAGACTTGGCTAGCAACAAGATTGAATCACTTCCTCCATATATATTTAAGGATCTAAAGGAGCTTTCACAACTGTAAGGATTCTTGATTCTTATTCTTATTATTATTATATAACTGTATATTACTCATATAACATGCTTTCAGTCATGAATGCCAGGAAAGAAAAGAACATCTCTGTATGCATCATATTAGCTCTCCCTAAAAACACTTAAACCAAAAGGAAAAGAAATGTATATACCATTATTTTGATATTAGTTTTGTAAAAGATGGATATTTTCATGTCCAAAAAGAGAGCAAGTTCAAATTCAATCTTTTCTAGATCTTGTTACTATATGAAAAATGAGCTATGCTAGCTGTATCAGAACTTCATAATTTCAATAGGAGTTTTTAATGTGATATAGTGATTTGGCTCTAAAAATAAATGTTTCAGAGGTTCATAGAGATGCCTTGTTAGCAACTGCTTTTTTCTTGTAAAAGAGTTCCAAAAAAAGCATAACATTTTATAAAACCAGAAAGGCATTCTTTCTTTTTCCATAATGTGTGCATAGAAAAATTCAAATGCTGCTGCTGGAAAGTCCCAGTCTTTCTCACATAATTTGAAAGAGACACTAATCACAAAATTGAAGAATCTCCAGAGCACAAGCCAGCACATTTTATCCTGCCTTTATCCTGCATTTTGATTTTAAACCAAGAAGATGTCAGGGCAGTAACAAGGCTCCTCAGTGGACCTAATAGCTATGTATAACCTATGTACCTTTTGAGAAAGTATTGATTTTTTGTCCGCTGCTGTGAGCAACTGTTCCACTGGAGCTTAACCTTCCTGAGCAAAGTCCCTGTGTCTACCTCTGTCAGGCACAACTGAAAAATCCTGTAACTATTTTTAACCAGCTGTCAGTATGTACAGTAACTTATTTTTCTGATTTTCCAGCCCTCTTGGGATCAGTCACAACATACTGGGACAACTAAGTGTTATCAGCTGCGTATACTGTGTTTGCACGTTTCAGTTATAGCATCAAAACAAAAACATAAGAAAAAGTTATAGGGAGAAGAAATAGGGAATATATCTAGAAATACTCTTGTGTGGAATAACAGCATCTAGCACTAAAGTATATTTTTACATTCCATTGCCTCTGTCTCTTTTTGAACTCACACAAATCATTATGAAAAGATGGATTTTATCAATAATAAAACTAAATTTTAAATTCTGTTTCTAAATGCATGCAATTCAACTACATTATTTTACTTAAAAGATAATTCCTAAAAGTTTAATACCGAAGTATTCCTATAGTCAAAACCTTTAAGTGTCAGTTTGGGAGATACAGGATGTGTGTGATGTGTGTGTGTGATGTGTGCATGTGTGATTATTGTATGTCTGTGGAGCATCTGACTACTCTTTCCACTAGCTTAGCAAGCTGAATAATGCTAAATGAATGATACTGTTTGCAGTTTTAACTGCCGATAATACGAGTCCTTCCTACAGGACTGAAAACACACATGAATTATGTATTTTTACTTTATCTTTGGAACAGGCTGTAAAGAAAACGTGCAAAATTGCTTAAATCTGTGTTGTATTTACAGGAACCTTTCTTATAACCCAATCAAGAAAATTCAAATAGACCAGTTTGATTTTCTAACTAAACTCAAATCCCTGTAAGTATCAAGTATTTCTCTGCAATCATTTATTTTTATTTACTATGTAATAATACACATCTCCTTCAGAAGGTCATAATCCAAAATATGTTTTAAAAGAAATTGCCTTTGAAATAGGTTATAGTTATGATCCTCAACAATTTCAACCTGGAAAATAACTATTAACAACGTTTCAATTTACCTTCATATAAATACCGGTATCATAATGGAAATTTCTCCAACAAAAAGAGATCAAAAATTCCATTTCATGAAGAATGTTGTCTATTCCACTATTACAGAGAAGGATTAATGCAACCCTACTTTGACCTTGCACAACTTATGGCACAATTCAGTTGTCATGTCAGAGGGGATGGGACTTTTGCAAATCTTTTTGAAGAGTTTAGGGGTAATTTTTATGGCTGAAATAACACAGCAGCTGAAACATGAATTCTGCCAGTAGAACCCTTGCTGAAACTGAGTGATGGTGCAGTGACAGTCTTGCAAAGCTGAAACTGGTCCTGTGGTAGATTAAATATATCTTCACAGGCAAATGCATGTCTGCAATGACCAACCAGCTCAGTAGAACACAGCATTTGCTTTTCCCATTTGTAACTTCAAAATGGCCATGGAGATCCAAAAATATGTTTCCTTGGAGAGGGGAATAACTAGAGTTTGTGATTTGACCCCAGAGTTGCAGCCAGAAGCCACAGCACATGTGTCTTTGTTGATCAGTCCCATTTCCTTACAACAGTTTGGACTCAAGTGGCCAAATTCAACTGAATTTGGCAAATAGCTAAAGGCCTGAAAATACTAAATCTGTAAAAGATACATGAAAATAAATAGCTGAGCACAGAAGATAATTAATTACCTCCCTAGCAGTCAAGCTGCAGCATAGACTTTAGCCATTATTTGACACCGAAGATTTCATGCAATTGAGTGGTCAGGACCTTCTATATTTTTAAGTTAGGAAAGTTGATAAACCTGGAGACAGATCTGTAGGAAATGGTATGTTTCAGCACTCATTTTGTAGAACATCCATTGCCTCCTTCCTATTTTGAAATGGTAGGAGTAGTTAGGGAAATCACGCCCCGGGATTCATTCACTGCTTAACTAAGACTAAGAAGTTTCCATATTTGGGGCCTTATTCCTGTCTCCAAGCAAAACTGTCCAGTAGCCCAAAGCAAATAACCATTAAGACTAATACCTTTCTCCACTTTTGCCTAAATATTTTCAGAACTCACATGAATATTGCACTTAAAGCATTGAACAGTAAATTCAAATAAGGCTGCACTCAAAAATAACCAAAGCTCTCTTGACAGGTTGCAGTCTAGAAGACATGGTGCACATCTAATGCACCATAAAGAATAGTCCAGAAGAATACAGAAACTGAAGTTCTAAAAGAACAGCTTACACAGTTACACAGTACTGATCTAGCACTGCAGGAGAAATAATAGTGCTATTTTCCATATATTAAAAAATAAAATAAGAAATCCCACCTATGTGTCACCAGAAATCCAACATTTTCCCTTACATGCCAAGTTCTGTGTACCAACTTCCTGCTGATCTTGACACAATAAAGACTGAATTCTTGCAGTGGTTTGTTTGTCTAGCAAAGCACTCCCTGGGACAGAAATGTAAAATATTACTATTGGAACAAGTTATTATTTTCCCAGAGATGATGAAAGAACATGGGTAGAACAATACTTTGGAAGGGCAACATAATAATCATCGATTGCACTGCTGAGAGCACTAAAAGAGCCTTCTCTGTGATTTTGGAAGAACAGAATGCTTATTAGAGTTAAGTGAGATTCATTTTGTTCCACTTTAGCTTTCATGTAGACTTTCTGTTCAAGTTTCAAAGAGTGACAGATTAGAGGCAATTAAAGTTCATCTCTAGTTTCATATAATCGTAGGAACACAATTAAATGCTCATTAAGTTTGTTCTTCTACTATTGAGTTTATATTGTGTTTTATTAAGAGTATATTGTTTACAGCAGCTTGGAGGGCATTGATATTGCAAACATCCAGAGAAGAATGTTCAGGCCCCTTAGAAACCTCTCCCACATGTAAGTTGTTTATCCAGTTCACTTTCTTTGGTCTGAATTTCACAACTTGCAGAACACTGAATAAGTAAAAACAAAAGTGTCTGAAAAGTGGCATGCAAGTAGTTGTCAAATTTGACAATTTTAAATTAATTTTTCTTCTTTCAGAATATGTTTTCTGAATATTTGCTAGAGAGCTTTACTAGAGCCATCTATTTTCTGTTTTGTTTTGTTTTGTTTCTCGCTTTTAGATATTTTAAGAAATTCCAGTACTGTGGATATGCCCCTCATGTGCGCAGCTGTAAGCCTAATACCGATGGGATTTCGTCCCTTGAGAATCTCTTAGCTAGCATTATACAGAGAGTTTTTGTCTGGGTTGTATCTGCCATCACTTGCTTTGGAAATATTTTTGTTATCTGTATGAGGCCTTACATCAGATCGGAAAATAAGCTCCACGCCATCTCAATAATGTCTCTCTGCTGTGAGTATTCTGTGCATAAAGGTAAAAGAATATTGCTTTAATCTACTGATAGTGTGTACAACATCTGATATTACAATATAGTGACATATTTCCAGCTCTGGATTAACTGAACTTTTGTGCTCTTATGAATGGTAACACAAAATGCTTTATCTTACACACCAGGAAGTTTGTTAGATGCTGCCTTTGTTCTGTAACAATAGGCAGTTGATAACTTACAAGGGTTTCATGTTTGATTCTAATGATGGAGATACTGTGTCAAACTCTCACTTCCTTCAGCAAGAAGAAAAAATAATAATAAAAAAAATCAAAGGCCCATAAACCTAAATACTGGTATGCCCTTTTGAGTAAATAGCAATTCGTGTGTGTAAACATTATCGCGTGTAGTTATTCAGTTTTGTTTTTTTTTTTTGCACAAGCAAAAATTTATTTAGACAAATATAGAAATTCTACCACTCCTAGCTCCTCAATATTAAGAATTATAGTTTTTTGTGTGAGATTGTGTTACAGTCTCAAGTACCCTTTCTCAATACAAGACAGTCTATCTAAACTTAACTATTTCACAAATGCTGTTAGTTGCATTTTGAAATGTAATCGTCAGCACTGTATAAAATAGTTGGAACATTTCTAAATATCACATCAGTGATTCTGAAACTTTGTTATTTAACCATTGGAACAGTCTGTACACCACACAAAACTGATCAAAATACCTGAGAAGGCTTCAGATCCATGTAGACAGCTTCTTTTCACCTACTAGTGCTATTAGAGAAATGTTTATTAAGCCTTTTCACAGAAATCCCAAGTAAAATGCAACAGGGGAAGAGAAGAGGGATCATGATATTTCACTATGCTTAAAATTTGAACAAGGCTCATTGTCTTCCTGGTTGCAGAAGACTTGAAAATAAGAAGCAAATACAGGAATTAAATAATTGCCAAATGTGTCATCTCTTATGCTCATGGTTTTTAATCCAGCATCATCGTTTTGAGGATGGGGCACATGTCTGAACTTGTGAGGACTGTTGAGACTATGTTGAGGGTCTACAACAGAAACTCTCTTTTGGATGCTCGAGAAGGAGCTCAAGGAATGTCACAGCGATGCCTCTTGGTGTTACCCCAGGCTTGCACAGGAGCTTCCCTCTGTCTTTTGCCTTTCCCTGCTAAGCTAATAAGGAGCAAGAATGATGTTGTTTGTATTTGCTGACTACTTTCAAGTCTTAATAGAAGCCTGTGCACATCAGTTTTGAACTATTATCAGGTGGACAAATAAAAACTAAACTTTGAGTCCAGCAGAGATGCTTTGCTCAAAGCAAACTATCTTAAGCAAAATGTCAATATCAAAAAGGAATAAAATCTAATCAAAAAAAAGGTTTGCAATGGTATTTCTATAAATTAAATTATATCTCTGCTGCTTGCAAACCAATTTTGAGCTTCAATAAATCAGTTTGAAAACAATAGCATTCTGACTATAATATTGATTTTATAACTATGTATTATTTGACGTAAATGTGTACTGATACATACGTGTGTATGTCTCATTTTTAGTAGACATATACACAAAGAGAATGGGAAATTCAGATGTGTGAATAATGATGTTAAGCACTATGCCCACAGGTGCTGACTGTCTGATGGGAATATATTTATTTGTGATTGGAGCTTTTGATCTTAAATATCGTGGAGAATACAACAAGTACGCTCAGTTGTGGATGGACAGTATTCATTGTCAATTGGTGGGATCGCTGGCTATTCTGTCTACAGAGGTGTCAGTATTACTATTGACATACCTGACTTTGGAAAAATACATCTGCATAGTTTATCCTTTTAGGTGTTTGAAGCCCAGAAAATGCAGGACAATTTCCATTTTAGTTCTTATCTGGATAATTGGGTTTGTTGTTGCTTTTATTCCACTGAGCAATAAGGAATTTTTCAGGAACTACTATGGCACCAATGGCGTCTGTTTTCCTCTTCACTCAGAGCAATCAGAAAGTACAGGAAGTCAGATTTATTCTGTTGTCATTTTTTTAGGTAAGTTGCCTTTTTTCCTTACATACATAGAGCCTTCATTTTTTATGATAACAAACCTGATTTTCGAACAGATACGGCAGCTTTGCTGTGATGTTCACATCTCATACTTAGATGCACTTACAGACTTTTTCCAACCTGAGAGTTTTACTATATTAGATTGATACTTACATATCTTAAAATGCATGAAGGGTTCAGAAAGCAGAAAGAAGTTAGGACCATTAAATTCCTGAATGAATAAATTTTGTCAGGGAAGTAAAGCAACGTTAAGACCAGTGAAGAACTACATAGTTTGGATCCAATGGCAGCCATTTGTCAGGCAATGATAATTTAAATACTGGAGTAGAGGCAGTAATTCAGTGTTTGGATGAAGACCAACTTAGATTGTCTGGCCACTTAATTCTATGGGACTAGCAGTTTAGAGAAAGGATTTTTCTTTACTATTCAACTTGCAAATAGGTGATGTTTAATTGCCATTGTGCTGTTAAATCATAACTAATTTTAACTTCTTCAACAGGTGTAAACTTGGCTGCTTTTATCATCATTGTGTTTTCCTATGGAAGCATGTTCTATAGTGTTCACCAAACAGCTATTATGGCTACTGAAATTCGGAATCATATCAAAAAAGAGATGACCCTTGCCAAACGTTTTTTCTTCATTGTATTTACTGACGCACTATGTTGGATACCCATTTTTATTTTGAAACTCCTTTCATTACTTCAAGTAGAAATACCAGGTATGTTCTTCCTTTTGCAGCTGTTTCAGCTGCGTCTGTATAAAGACCATTTCCAGTTTAGAAGAAAAAAGAATTGAACATATTGAACTATATTATTATCCTGAACTATATGCTATTTATCTATATAGATGCACACACAATGTATTGAATTATAGTTTGTTTTATTACTGCATTGGACTATATTACTGTCATCATCAAGAACTACCTTTGAGTCAGTCAAAACAACAGAGATTCAAATCTTTAAAGTCTGTCTCCACAAAATATCTAGGAAATGCACAAAATAAACCAAGTTTCAATTGGATTGGCTTTTTTCATGTGACGGCTTTTGGTGGTTCTGTTAACCATTGCTAAAGACAACACAGTGTTTCCTATCTTGATTTAAATGTACAATTCTTACCCTGAAATAACTTTCTTTTACAAACCGATACTTATATTTCACACAATAAGTTATGTACAGCTGTGCTTAACCTTCCTTCATGCTAGGAAAAACTTTCCCATGTAAATACAGTGTAACTTAAAAGATTAAAAATCACAGCCTATTTCTTTCCTTCTCTTTGCTGTAAGGGTACATGCTAGAGTAATAGTGTCTTTATGTAGGGCTTGTAAACCATGTCAGAAAGAACATGTTAGCACAAAGGGTAGCACCAGCATCCACGGAGTCAGACTCAGCATATGGTTGTATGTGACAATACCGTACCGGTGAGAAAATATTTTAGCTCAGAGTTTTGTGCTGACCAGAAGTGTTGGGAGTTACCTTTTCAAAGTTTTGACTTAAATGTTAAACGTCTGATAGTTATGTTGATCATGTCAAATATTTTTCAGTTATATTAAACCTTCTAAAATGCTTCTTGATAAAGTTATCAAACCATGTAAGAGATTTTAAAGAAAATGTTGTGAAAAATAGAAGCAGATGTATTCTGAGTCAGGAAATCTAGAAGAAATCCTGCTAAACCACAGGGTGATCTTAGATTCAGCAAGTAAACATTCTGCGTTATACATATTGGGCTAAGTAGTACTAACCCATTTCGTAAAATTAAAGACAATCACAGATGTTTATCTACGTTTACAGGAGTTTGTTTTTTTTTGGGGGGGGGGGGGTGGGGAGGGCTGTGACAGCCTTTGAATCATGCATCAGTAGAAATGTATTGATATTGCAGAAAGAGGATCAAGCCAGAAAGCAGGGGGGAAAGGCAGCACGTATAAAGCTGTTTGTACAGCTTGGGACAGTTCTGCAATTGTTTTATAAATCAAACAGTGCAGCTGAGGGTGCCCATGACCATCTTTCAGCTCTACAGTCCTGTCCCTTCTCTGCCTGCCTCTCAGCTAACAATCCAACTTCTCTCCCAAACAGTAAGGATGAAAAGGGGTGACAGAAAAAGGCACCTAGGCCCTGATATAGGCAGGAGAGCAGGAAACTGTGACTAAGGAGGGAGGTGTGAACACGGAGACCCTTACCAACAGGGCAAGAAGGAAATAAGGATGTATACAGTGCCCTTCACATGGGAAAGAACAGAGAACTGGTGCAGAGGAGCTAAACCAGCCTCTGCAGGGAAGAAGGGGCTGGAGGATATTGCTTTGGGGGAGGACAGGACATCAGGGACATAGATATGATTGCCTAGAATTCATTATGGGAAGAGAATGGCAAACGGTGATCACAGTAAGAGACAAGGGAGCAAAGCAGAGAGAAAAAGATGTGGGTCAAGAAACTGGGGCTCAGCCAGAACAAGAACTGTGCCAGCCTCTTAGCAGGTAGCTGTGCTTCATAAGCATGAAGTGCTTGCATTAATTAACGTGTACAAATGCTACTAAAGCTTCCTTTCTCTTTCCCTCCCTAAGGTACCATAACATCTTGGGTGGTGATTTTTATCTTGCCAATAAATAGCGCTTTGAATCCTCTTCTCTACACTTTGACTACCCGACCTTTCAAGGAAATGATTCACCAGGTTTGGTATAACTACAGACAGAGAAGATCCAAGAGAGGCAAAGGCAGTCAGAAAACATATGGCCCATCATTCATTTGGGTAGAGATGTGGCCAGTGCACGAAATCACACCAAAGCTAACAAAGCCTGTGCTTTGTACGGACTCTTCTGATGCATCTGTGACTACACAGTCAACGAGACTAAATCTGTACATGTAAATACGTTTTGAATCTTTACAGTGACATCTGCACTGTTAGCTTCACATCCATGGACTTGCTGCTTTACAGTAATGAGTCAAAATGAGGGAGGTATGATGGCTGGACTCCCGTGCACCGAAACACACAGCAGGATGAAGTGAGAGCAGTGTGGCTGCTTGCAGGTAGAACCAATAAAAATAAAATTATTTTAATCTTGCAACAGTTCCTGACATTTTGACAGCTCATCCTGGTTCAGAATCAATCTTTTTTTTTTTTCCCCTCCAACAAGATAGAAGTGTGGAAAAAAGCATCAACTATGATTTAAAACATCTCATACTAAAATCAAAATGTTTCAAAATCATCTATCTTTGAAAAAAAAGGCTATTTTCAATAAACTTTTTTTTTTTTTTTAAATCCCCATTTCACCAGCTGTTTTTTTCAGAGTTGATTGGTTTCATCATTCAGAAAATTATTTTCCCTTTAAAATTTCTGACTGGCAGACTGCATACAGCTCTTAAAAGCTCTAGGGAACAGTAGCACTAAGAAAATATTTTTATTTCATAATTAGATGAGTTTATTGTAGTTGTCAAAGCCAAACAAGTGAATGTTATTCTTTTTAAAAAATGTATCAACTATTTTAATCATACAAATGATCCTGAAATGGTAACAATTGTTCTAATTCAAGCAGAACCAGAATTGTTTTTAAAACAAAATGAGTTTCTCAACAGTGTCCTCCAACTGTAGCTGGTGGAAGTTTTTCCTTCAGAAGAGCATCCTTCCCTGGGAAGACCGGAGTGAGTATCCCAACATCTTGATGCTGCTCTTTTCCTCACCACTTCTTTATGGGCTTCCCTACGTAGTTCCCCATCGCCTGCACACTTCAACGGATTTTAAAGTCTTTGCATATTGAATAACGAGAGAGTGTCAAATAGATGATGATCAATATTAATAGGTGTCATAACATCTACACTTTAATCACCTTGTACATCTGATTGGATGCAGTACGGTTAAAATAATTTTGGAGCACCGCCATTCCACACTTTTTGGGCAGCATTGGGCTTCCCAGTGTAAATATTTTTTCCCCTTTTCCCAAAGCAAAATGATTTTGTCCCACATGAAATGAACCTCTATACCAAAAAGAGAGGTGCAAGGCAGAAGCAGTTCCTCTGCATACACTTAGTGAAGAGAATCTTTTCTGTTATGAGTATGAATTCCCAAGTTCGTGTAGTACCATGCTCACAACCCAAAGGCCTGGAGCCCAAGGTGGTGAAAGAAATTCTTTTGCATTGATGTTTTGAAGCTTTTTAAAAGATACTTCCAATGTTTGCACTTAACTTCTTAATAATGTAAGAAGTAGAACTAAAAACAGTGTGACACACACTTTAACTGTTTACAGAACTTTGGATTATCTTGAAATCAAAAGTTATTCATCCTGTTTCCACGATTGTATGTTTTATTGAAATAATAAAAGATTATCTGCTGATCAAAATGACTTGTTTTCCAAGTTGTTTGGCAACATTTTGGGTTACTGGAAAAAAACAGCTAAGTGAAATCCTGCAATGTGGATTGCCTTTAAGGGGCAGTCAAAACTCAATTCAAAAGAACTTGTGTACTCACGGGGGGCAAGCCTTCTCAACGAGCAGGCTTTGACAGGATGTCTGTCCTCATCGTTATTTTCGTTTTTCATGTAAGTTGATTGTGGATATATTCAATGTTATCCTTGTTTCTATGAGTAATCAGAAGACACCCATTAGTCAGAATTTGTTGCAAAAACTTTATTGCTTTGATAACAAAATTACAGTTTTTCTTTTAAAAAAGTCCTTCTAGCAGAGGAAATTGGGCTAACAGTGCAGGGTACAGCTACCTTCTCCTGCTGTTTCCCACTGCACTTCAGCATTCCCCCAGCTTTGGTAAGTGTACAGGAGTTTCAATACAGGTATTTATTTCACAGCAGTGGTCTTTCAGACCAAAGGGTTGTGGTAACAGTAAGCCCTGGACTAACTAACTAGTAACTGCTTCAGGCAAGATATAAAGTAGGACCAAATACAGGAAAAGTTCTTATGTGCTTCCTTGAAGATGGGAGAATATATTTCACAGGTTCTTTTGTAACTGATGGAAGCTTTTACTTGTCGTTCACAGCAATCCATCCTCTAAGCAAACACTGCTGCTAAATTTCTACCAAGGAGGGATATATGGTCCGTCATAAGGCACTTTATATGCATTACAACAAAAATAGTGTAAAAATCCTTTGCAGTAATAAAACTTACTGAAAAAAAAAATGCAGTTTTATAGGAATATATTGCAGTATTGCTTAACATAGCAAGGCTTGGGATGAGGATGGTTATCCGAAGCTTGTAAATAAGCCGCGACTTGCTGTATTATCCCATCCTCGACGCGTAGCGAGGAAGACCGAGGTTATCTCCGCAAGCTCTGTGGAGCCGGCAGGCTTCCTGCCGCCGACACCTCTTTAAATTAAACACACGCGAAGAGGGCTGTCTGTTCAGCGGCGCGTCCCCCTGGGGGGGGGGGGGGGGAGACACAGAGAGAAACGGCTCAGGGACACGGCTGGGGCCGCCCGGACCCACCTCCCCGCCGCCCCCCTCGCACCCACGTCGCCGATCTGCATCTCCCCCTCCTCCAGCTGCCGCTCGCCCGCCGGCCCCGACGCCCCGCTGCGGGCCGCCTCCATCCCCGAGGGGCCGCCCCAGCCCCGCCTCGGCCATGGCCGCGGCACCGCCCGCCCGGCCCCGCCCTCGCCCCCGCGCAGGCGCAGCAGGGCCGCGGGCAGCTGCTGCGGGGGCACCGAGAGGGGTCGAGGGCGCCGCCATGTTGTGGTCGCGCTGCCCGCCCTGCGCCACAGGTAACGCGGCGGGGCGAGGGGGGGCAGCGGGACCAAGCTTGTTGGGGCTGTGGTGGAATAAAAAAACCCCTCCTGTCCTGTCTTGTCTTCTCCTTCTGGCCGTGTGTCCCGGCCCCGGTCCCGTCAGGCTCGCCCAGGGCCGGCGGCTGCTCAGTCCCGCCTGTGTGAAGGGCGGCTGTGCGCGGTGTCCGTGCGCTGGGGGGTTACGGGTGAGAGCTGTTGTTAAACCGGCACGGCTGGCACCGCCGTCCTGCCTGGCACCGTGCGGGGCTGTGGCAAAAGGGCGGCCTGCCTGCTGGCCTCGCCAGCGCTGCTGCCAGCACTATGTCCCCGGCTGGGCCTTTGACTGCTGCGGTTTGGCAGAAATGCCGTGTTTTAAATACCGTGTTCTACCTCTTCGTCCCTGAAATTACAGCAGGGACTCTGTAATGGAAGGAAAAATATCTCTCAGGGTGCATTAGCTCACAGATCTGTACACTAAAACTAGTTGTGGTGCTGCATATACTGCTTTTCTGAGTACAAATCATGTCTTTGCCGGTTGTGAAAAGTGGAAATTAAAGCAGATGTTGCGGCATGTTGTTGCTCTTCTGCATAGAATCCTGTTTTGATCATTTGGAACTTCAGTTCTGTTTTCTTTATAAGCGAGTCGAGTTTGTTGTTGCAACAAGTAATGTTTTTGCAGCAAAAGTAAAGATTAATTGTATCTACTGTGCCTGGCTTTGGCTACACTGAACCTGGGTTTAAGTCTGAGCTTCTGGTGTAGGCTGTGACGTTTTAGATGAGCTGCCTCCTTATCAGTAGTCGTGTAGGCTGTATATCTCAGCACGTGTTGGTGTCACAAGGGGTGAACTTGAATGTCCTACACCTGCAGTTGTTTAGTCACTTCTCATGAAGTCTGAAGTAAGTCTTGGAGTACAAAGTTCAGCAGGAACTTAAAATGCATTTTCCCCGTGTATGTGTGTGCTATCCCATGTCAGCTGTCAGAAATGGTTGGCTAGTGCAGGGAGTGGTATCATGGGAAGAATGCTTAAAGGGGAAGCTCTCTGTTTATTTTTTAAATATAAATGATACAATGTAATTGTAACAATTGAAACTTTTAAAATCTGTGTTTGTTTCCTCATCTTCTCATCCTGACTGCCTTCTTGGGGGACTGTCATACTGGTTGTGCCATGTGTTTCTGAAAAAAAAATGGAACACTTTTTGAGGAAGGAATGGTTCGTCAAATCTGTTTCTTGCTTTTGCAGCACGTCAGTGCTTTCATGCTCTTAAGTTGATAAAGAGAGACTGCCTTCTGTCACTGCACGCAGCAAGATGTACCTCTACTGCCGCTGTGCCTCGCATAACTACGCATTACACAATTCATCCACGGGACAAAGACAAACGATGGGAAGGTAAGTGGGAAAAATGCATTTTTAAAAGCTTTTTATTCTCGTTGCTGAGCTTTAACAACACTGAAATGTGTTGCTGTTTTTTCTTTCTACAGAAATTCTATTCTCTTAAATACAGGACTAATTTTCCAAATGAAATTTCATGGTTGCTCTCTCACAATGAGTGTCTTTAGTGCTATGAAATGAGATCAAGAAAATCTATAAGCAACTTTTGCAATATTTCCGGACATTCCAATCACTATGTTTAGCAATTTTAAAGGTTTCAATTCCAGAAAAGTCACTGATTAATTAGTGTAAAATAAAGTAACTTGTTCTGACTATGGATCTTGTTTTCTTCCTTCTCCCTTCCCTATAGTTTCACCAAGTGTCTTTGATGCAGCTAGCTAACTGGGCTCTTAATTAACTTTGACTTTCTTCTTAACTTCTGAAGATGATATTTCTGGTGTATAGAGACTGTGTATATGTTTTTATGGCATATCTTCTTACAACTTATGAAGAGTTAATTTTATATTGGAATGCTAATGTCCTTCTGCACTATTCCAAGTACAGAAGTGGGCATTTTGTTAGGTGTTTAGCCTCCTTTTATGGCAGGTAATACTACGGGGATACCCAGTAGTCAGTATCACAGAGCAAGGTGTAGGGAGAGAGATGTTGGGGAGAATTGGTGATTAGTTTATCTTACTATCTTTTTTTCTATTAAAGGGGTGAACATGGAGAGATTTGCAGAGGAAGCTGATGTTGTCATTGTTGGAGCAGGCCCTGCAGGTCTTTCTGCAGCTATTCGACTCAAACAGTTAGCTGCTGAGCATGGCAAAGAAGTACGTGTTTGTCTGGTGGAAAAGGCTTCCCAAATTGGTGCACATACACTGTCTGGTGCTTGTCTTGAGCCAAGGTCCCTGCAAGAACTATTTCCAGACTGGAAGGAGCGGGGGGTATGTATGAACATACAAACACATTGCTAGCATGTCATAAATTCCTGTATCTGACTCATTTTGGTGTGACTTAGTAACTTGGTACCTTTGGTGCTTAGTACCATTTAAAGTACGTTGATCCAGTAAGACAGAACCACCTGTTTTCTTTTTAGTACATTTTCTCTAGTTCAGCAGTGCTAAACGTGTCTGTTGCGGCCTTTGTTCTTCCATCCAGTGGTCTTACAGCACATGCACAGGATGCCTGCCAGATCCCGGAGTGCGCCACATCTCCTGCATTTATACAGAATCCAGCTCCTGTGCACAAGCAGTGATGTGGCAGATTGATAGCAATGTCAGACGTGTCGCTTCTGGGCAGTACCTCTGACTGTGCTGCGCTATGTTTTGTGCAGACGTAGTAATGTAGCTCAGGCCTAAGGTCATTTAGGAGGGAAGACAGCAAGAACTGAGCCACCATCCATGCCAGGACAGCCGTCTGACTGGCAGCTGGCTCCCTGCTGTCACCTGGGAGCTGCAAGAAGCAGGCCATTGACTAGTTGTTTTGTCGTAGTGGTCTGAACACACAAGATGCGCTGCCTTCTTTAGAAATGTTTAGAGTATTGATGGAGTACAAGCTGAAGCACAAACTATAGCAGGGGTTTGCAAGGCCCTGTTCCAGTTTTTTAACCTTTCGGTTGTGTTGATTCTTGTCTCATGACTGTTTTCATAAGATATTTGATTTTCTCTCTGGTGATACTTTCCTATAGAAATGCTTTATTAGACATTTAAATGACTGCCAGTTCGTTATTTGTTTAATTATTTGTGTGGGTTTTTATTTTTTTTTCTCATTTTATATGGTTTGGATTGGCTAGAAAAAAACAACTCACAGGCCTATTTCTATTCCCTTTTCTACGTAGGCTCCACTTCATACTCCTGTAACTGAAGACAAGTTTGGAATTTTAACAAAGAAGTCTAGAATTCCAGTGCCAATTCTTCCAGGTAAAGTCTAGTGAGGAGCTCTTTGTACCATCTTTTCAGTGTGTTTTTCAGCTTTTCTATGAATCAATCAATCTTGATTCAATGTAGCACAGCAAGTGTATGGAGAATATAATAGCCTGCAGCAATTGTGTGCTTGTAGATGATGGCTCTAATCACACATGACGTTATTTTTTTTTGAAGATGGCACTTATATACATCAGATGTATCTTTGTCTACATCTTCTTATACTTTGCTTAGTGTTCTGTGTTTTAGGTGTGTGTGTATATGTTTGTGTGTATATTCTTTTTGCCTAGGACTTCCAATGGTTAATCATGGGAATTACATAGTACGTCTGGGACACTTTGTGAGCTGGTTAGGTGAACAAGCAGAAGCTTTGGGTGTTGAGTTGTATCCAGGCTATGCAGCAGCTGAGGTAATAATGATATCAGTGTGTATATGAAAAGCATTTTTGAAGCCCCTTTCACTGCGCTCCCAATTATTTGTACATTCACAGCATTTGTACAATCACAACATTCCTCTTAACAGAAATGTATTATGAAAGCCACGTTTCAGTGGCTAAAATCCTTGGCCCAGATCCAGCAAAGCACAAAGTGGATCATAAAGTACGTTAATAATAACATAATCTTCCAAGTTTGACCACTAGACAGCAGAAAGACTTGGTGCTTATAAGTTCTGTATTAGGACTTTATGAATGGATTAAAATGACTAATCATTAAAATGTTCTTTTTGTTTAAACATTTTCAAAGGTTCTTTTTCATGAAGATGGTAGTGTGAAAGGGATAGCTACTAATGATGTGGGAATTCAAAAGGATGGAGCACCTAAAGTAAGTAGCTATGTTTTCCATAACTGGAGATCTAATTTTGGAAATTGTGCTGTATCTGCTTCTAGTGGTATCAGTAATCTTCCTGCAGCCTAAGAAAAAATACAAAATTCAGTACCTGTTTTTCCGCTCTGTATAAAATTGATCAATTACACCTGAAAGTTTTGGTCTCGGGACATTGTAAACTCCGTGTGAAATTAGCAGATAAAGCCTTTGCAGAAAGGAGATTTCTCTGAGGGTGATTGGAAGGAAAGACTGCAAGTGTGCTTTGACATACAGGAAATCAGTATAAAAAATAAATAAAAAAGGAACACTCCCTTGAACTCCCTCAAAAAAGTACAAAGGTGAAATGGAAGGCTGTTGTCCTGCTGGTAGCTAGCAACGTGTAAGAGCGTGCTTCTGGCTGGTTGCTTTTTCTTCTGTACAACTGTAGTCAACGTTTGTTGACAGTCTGTCTACCTTGCTGGGGCAAGGTACGCGCTGAATCTTTATACCTTTTTGCTGGTTGGTCACACTGCTGTATCCAGAAGGTGACCCCCTGCCCGAAGTGCTGGACTTTGGATGATTTTTAGTGGAATCCGGAACCTGCTGTAAGCATGTCACCTCCCTGTGCAATACGTAGGGAGAAGTTAGTACCTCAGAGCACCTCGGAACAGCTTTCACACAATTATCAGGCTACAGAAATTCTAGGTACAGGTTTGGGTTTTTTTCTTCAGCTTTCCTTATATGAGGTTTCTTACTAGTTTACAAATAATTTCAAAGATGTACTTACTTTGACGTAAAAGTCTGGTCTGTTTTTCCAATTTAAAGCAGAGGTTGAGAAGAAAAGACTCATTCTTGTTTTAAGAAAATAAATGTAATGGAGGAAAAAGTGATGGCAGGGAAAAGTAATATATTTTTCCTGTATAATATTGTCTGTCTCCCATAGTGGATATACACACGCTAATTTTCAGGTGTGCATTTTCTCCAGTAGGAGGTGCGAGTAATACATTGCAGTAATAAATGGCTCTTAATGCAGGTTTTTTGTTTGTTTTTGTTTAAGTAGGGAGGAAATATGAATGTTTTTAAAGCATCCTCAAAACCTAATCTTTTTTCCACATACTCTGGATGTCTGTTGACTTCTTTGATTTGTACAGAAGTAGGGTGCCACTACTGTAAACTGAGTATTTAAACTAAGTGTTTTAGTTGTCCGTTGATAGTACTTCCAGTGAATAAAGGTAAATAAACATCATTTGCGTAACCTTCAAATCAAGAATGCCTTCAATGTGTTTGTTTATACAGAACCTAATCAAGTGGTGTGGTTAACGAGTAGAGTTTCACCTTGTAATCAGTACCAATCAAACAAAAAACAGGAATGGTGAATGGTTTACCTCTGGCAGGTTTCATTGAAAACTGTTCTTGTGATCTTTTTCAGCATTAAACTTTCTCAATTCAGGCTTCTTTTTTTTTTAAAAAAAAAAAAAAAACAAAACAAAACTTTTTTTCCCCCTGCAAGGTTATGTATATTTAGAATGTAGTAATGTAGTATCCTTACGCTGCAAATACAACCTCCTCGTCTATTCTAGCCTAATGCACTCGTGTGTGCAAGTGACGTGCTCGTACATGAGTATGAACTGCTGGTATGAGCCTGCTGGTTCCCCCTATCTTACTCTGAATCACGTTGGAGTTTTTGATGAGAAATTCTTTTAAAATGCCACAGCAAAATTACCCTAACGTTATTTGTGTTTTAACATGCAATATAATATTGGTGTAATATTTATTGTAACAATTTTATTCTGAATTCTGAAGTTGCATGTTCTTGGGGGAAGGTGGGATGGGACAGGGGGACAGGACGCTGATATATCTTTTTCTGACCTGGTGTTTTATTAGGCCTTCTTCATGTACATATATAAGACAATATTTTATCGTAATGTGACTTTATGAGCAAAAATTAAGGCGTGAAGTTACAGGTTAAGATTCTTTGTTCTGTGGGGGTTCCTTTGCACCGTCTGAATGGGCAGATGTGATGGTAGAATCCTCTGACCTGGAAAAGAATCGCTCTCAGTACAGAATGGTGATTCACTGTGGTGCTGCTCTAATGGAATCCCCTTGCCAGGTTTGCTGGGGGTGTATCGTAGTTTGGTTCTGCTCCAGCTGTCTTTTCTGTCTTAGCTTACCATGATTTGTAGGCTCTGGGCAGTGCTACAAAGTAGTGTAAAATCACCTTGTTGCTCTACGTTTTCTTTCTGTGAGTTTGATGGGACACAGTTGTAACTGCTGATGAAATCCTCTACTTTTGCAGCCTACCTTTGAACGAGGCTTGGAACTCCATGCTAAGGTCACAATCTTTGCTGAAGGTTGTCACGGACATCTGGCCAAACAGCTGTACAAAAAATACAACCTCAGGGAGAAGTGTCAAGCCCAGAGCTATGGCATTGGATTGAAAGAGGTATCATCTGTAGAATTTTAAGCGTTAAGGAAAATACTGTAAAAATGTAAGGTAGTTTGTTTTCAAGCTACTTTATATAAAGACAATAGAATGATAGATTTTGAGTTACGTTTTCAGACTCTAGAATATTTGCTCTTCTGAAGCTGGTAAGAGAAGACATTTCTGAATGTGTTGACTCTCTTGTTTTGAATGCTATTATTCTTTAATCTGTATTTAGGAGTACCTGTGAATCCACTTCTTAATCTGATTTCAGTTATTCTCATTTGTGAAATTTGTTTTCAGTACTTTTAGTAAACGAGAGGGGGATTCATGCTGCCTAATGTTAGGTAGTTTTAATACCTGAGGAGGAGAAGAAAGGCTTTCTGTGGGTTTTCTGCATGTTCATTAGAGGAAGGGGCTGTCATGCTCTCTGAAACACCTGCTTGAGCTTTACACACACACACCCTGATCCCTTCGCTAGGCTTATAGAATTGAGATAGGGATCAGGTGTATAAAAAGTATTTTGTACTCGGGAAATACTAGTCGTGAAAAAAAAACCTGATTGTCTAGAGTATCTCCAGAGTTTGACTGTAACATACTCTTTCTGATTATTTCTTTAAGCATGTGCTTCCAACTACAAAGCATTCACCAAATTTATTTGGCGATTTTAAAATATTTTCACCAAAATATTTTAGATTTCTGTAGAGAAGAGGCAATTGGTGAATGTTCCTTTGCATGATATAGTTAAAATTTCTAATACCTAAGTTGTAGGTAAAGTAGAGTACAGTCCCTTTGGTACCAGATGAGACAGGTTTCAATGTGACCGTGTCTGCTTTAGCAAATAGTACAGTGCAATAGGAATGGATCTGTAAAGTGAAATAGTTGGTGCTGATGAGCCGACATCCACGCTATGCACATTTCAGGGTTATTTTTACTTTGGGCTAGCTCTATCTGAGTCCCGAGTACCCTTTTGTGACTGGAATGCTTTAGGCGGGTTTCTGGAGCCAGGCAGAGTTGGGTTTCATGTGAAAGGAATCCAGTCTGTGCCTTCCGTGACTGCTCTGTAATGTGAACCAAAGCGCGCTGAGCGGGAGCAATCCGGAGTCCCGCTCAAAAACGCGCTCCTTAATCCAAATAGAAATATTAATGTAGATGTACCCTCTGCGCTTGAGAAGATGTAATAGTGCCTGATGGGTGGAAGGAGATAATTCTACTCCCCCTCCATCCTTAGACTGTGCCAGGCACATCACTCCGTGATGTTTTGTGAATTGAGTGGAAAATTAACCCACCAGTAAAAATAGGAAAAGGCTGTATGTATGCCATGGGTCACGTGAGTACTGGAAGTTTGTAGGAGAGAGAAGAGAGGACAACTTGTTTGGCAGCAGATACTTAGATCAGCTCTGCTGTATAGTTAAGCCTGATCATGAGAATCTTGTGAGGAAATTGTAATGATTCATATGAAAAAAATGTGTTTTTTAAATAAAAAATGTCAACATAGTTGCATTCATTAGCAAAAACATCTATCAAAGTAGCTCATAAAAAGGATCATGTTGAATGAAAAATTTAGGTGTAATGCTGGAGTCTGCCTTATTTTCTTATGTGTGGCTTGTCAAGGAAAAATGTTGGCAAATTCTTAAATGGTAACCCAAAAAAGTATTTGTACATCATAATCTGGTCTTTAGCTGGATGAGTTCGTGCATTGCTCGTAGCAGTAAGTTCATTTGTCATCAATAGTTTATTTTATTATTGAAATGCCATTGCTTTGCAATATAGAATAATTTCTGGCGATCTTCATTTCAGTTATGGATTATTGATGAAAAGAAGTGGAAACCAGGAAGAGTAGAACATACCGTAGGCTGGCCTTTAGACAGACATACGTATGGAGGATCCTTTCTTTATCACTTAAATGAGGGTGAACCCTTAGTTGCTCTTGGATTTGTGGTAAGTGAAGTTGGTTTTTCTCATGTGTGTGTGTGTTGTTTGGGTCTTCATTTTTGTGTGCATTCTCTTTTCTGTTTTAATGTGAAGATAAAAAACACAAAAATAGCAGACCAAGTTTAGTGCTTTCATAGTCTTATGTGCACTCATTCCCATATAAGGAAAGGTAAATTTGTCATTAATCTGTCTTTTATCTAGCATCTTTTATTAAGAACAAAGTGGAAAACTTACAAATACGTTCTTTTGCAGACCAAACAAATTTTGGTAAAGCCAAAAGCAGGTGATTAACCAAAACTGTGCTCGCAAAATTTTCACAAAATATTCAAAAGTTAGGAAATGTCAAAATCAGTCACTTTTGCAGCTTTAATTCAGTTTCCTTATTTGTGCATCAGCCTATCATGCATATCCAATTTTATGGGAGAATCATCAAAGTAGGAACACCCTGCATTCCCTATCTTCTGTTCAGATAGGAGAAAAACCACTTCTGTGTGCACGTACAAGCACTTCTTTTGTCTTTGAACTTTACACCTATGTCAGTCTGAGCTGATTCTTGTAACAGACATCAGAATGTGTCTTGTACATAATTTGAAAATCCGTCATGAACTTTAGCAATGGAAGTAGGTGCAAGCAGTGCTCTAAAAGAACTGAACAGCCAGAGAAATCGAGGTACTGTTTGTTGCTGACTCAGGATATATTTTGATAATTTTTGTGAAATAAAGCTTACAGGAGCCAGAAATTATTCCTTTGGACAAAAGAGAAACACATCTCAGCAACATCTGTCTTTCCAAGAATATGTTAAAGGTGGGAAATGTAGGGTTTATCTTTGGGCAAGTTCTCAAATGAATAAGATAGCCAGTTGGCTGAATGCCCAGGATTTCTAAGTCATTTTTTCCCCCATTTTCTGTTTTTATCTTTGTTCCCTGGTGCTTTATTACAAAGGCTCACCTATTTGGAAATAATTGACTAAGCTAAATAATGTGAACAGGTTAAAATATGTGAGTGCAAAGACATAATAAGTATCTAGAAATAATTGTTTACCTCTCCTTCCAGCTTGTGTAGGGCAAAGAGTTTTTGAAACAAATTTCAAACAAGTTTTCTCACTTACCTACCATTAAATCATGCTTAACTTAATTCCACTGCTTTATTTCAAAGTCATATGGAAGGTGGTTACAATGCAATTAAGGATTTCCATGCTTCAGGTATACGTAGGACGTAGTTTTACGGCAGCAAACTCTCAGACGTGCTTGTACTATACTGTTAATACAATGTAGTTTTGGCAGTAGTTTCTTGAAGTAGAAAGATCTTAAGGTTGATTTAGTATGAAATAGACTGGGGAGTTGATCTGGTAATACATGGTTGTTTTATTTTCTAACTTTTGTTGACATTTCATACTTTATTTTCATTAATGTTGCACTTTTTTATTTTTTAAGGTTGGTTTAGATTATCAAAATCCCTATTTGAATCCGTTTAGGGAGTTCCAGAGGTGGAAGCACCATCCAAGTGTAGAGCCCACTTTGGAGGGTGGAAAAAGGATTGCATATGGTGCCAGAGCACTGAATGAAGGCGGTCTCCAGGTAACATTTTCATGAAGTTTTTTACTTTCAGTTTTCCATAGCCATGTATGTAATACTGCAGATTCAGGTTGCATGCTGTTGGGAAACAACTGAAATATAACAAAGATGAATAAGGCCAGAAGTTTTGCTAAACACAAGGACTTTGTTTTCTTGCTGGAGACACCTGCTGAGATTAGCTAGGCTTAGGTTCTGTAATACCAGGAATCTTCTGACACAGTCACTTTACTTTTTAAATTACATGTGAAGTTTATATTGCAGGCGCACGTGTTCTGCAGCAAAGGTACAGATAATTCTTTGTTTGGCCTGGAAACCTTGGGGGTGGGTAGCACCAGTCATCTGGCTCTTTTGGGGGGGCGGAGGAGGAGGTATTTTCCTAAATGCTTGTGCTTTTGAGTGCTTGACCCTTGAGTCAGTGATGGTGCTGCAGTTACGTACTTTGGCAGCTAAGTCCTCACCTCCTCGAGTACCTTCAGTATTTTTCATGCACAGCTTTGAATTTCTCACTTCTTGGGAGATAAAACACCTTGTTCATTTTGTTCCCTCAGAGAGTCTAAAAGATTACATACACCAAGACTTAAGGTCAGTTGAAAGGGTTGGAATAACTTGCAGGAGAAATAGTCTAAAATACATGTTTAATAGCTCAAGATCTTTCAAGTTTTTAACCTCGTTTGGGAATCTTGAAACACTTGAAATCTTGGAAAAAAAAAAAAAAGCTGTGTGTCCTGGGCTACCACATCCATCTTCTTGATGCTTCTTTTTGGTTTGAAACTTAAAACCAGGCTGAGTTCGTGATCTGTGCAGCCTGTTTGCGGGGCCATTCACCTCTGCTCTCTGACACCTTTGTCTTTCCTTTTTGAATCTCTTCTTTAATATAAATGTGGCCTCATGCAGCTTTTGAAATACAAGTAGGACTTCAGCAGCGAGGTAACTGTCGTGATAGTCTCCTGGAGTTAGGCTTTGCTGCAAGTGTGAATGCCTGGGACTGAGTAATGTGAGTTCATGAGGCAACTTCTGGATTACGCTTGTGATACGCATAAAGTCAGCCTGCTGGTTGATCACCTCGTGCTGTCTGAAGTGGAAGTATGTCGCGTCATGTTCTTTGTATTCAGTTGATGATAACGGCTGTGTTACTGGTTTATCTCGGAAACCACTGTTGGGCCATTGTTAACACAGATAGTATAGAAAGTACCAAGATGTTTTAATTTGGGCATAAGAGGGGCTTCTTTTTCCAGCATGCTGGTTTCTGTATCACAGTCATTATTGAATTTCTGGCCTGGATTGTGCAGTCAGATTCTGACTTCAATTGCATGTTCCTCCTCATCCTGCTCCCAACACACAGCTGAAAGAACACGGTAGTTTTTAAGTCACAGGCATCATTTGCGCTGTTGTCCAGGTTGTACAGCTCTTGCACATCCGTCTCCTAATCTTTGGACTTCTTTGCCAGGCTTAAAACATGTCACTTTGCACTAATATAAAAGCATGTTGCATGTCTAACTTTTTACTCCCTCTAGTTAGAATTGTCTATTTGATCATGAAGTTACATTTTTAAGTAGATTTTTTATTATATATGATTTCCAATTAAAAAAAAAAGTCTTGCTGATGAGTCACTTGGGAAGACTTTTTAAAAGAGTAACTCTTCCTCTGCATATGTTGTTTGATAACTGTATCAGTCTGACTCATTTCCATCACTGGAGTACAGGAATATTTTCTTATGTAAGTGGCTCTGTAGCTCTAGTTCTCATTTTGGTGACAGTATTGTATGAAATACATATCTTAGATCAGTGATAATTTTATATTTTTTTTCTATTATCTACAACCTTATGACCATGTTCTTTAGTCTTTAAAATAGCTTTGTGTGAAAGAGAGAGAGAGCAAGCACTTAGATATTTCCCTGTTTTTGTAGCTTTTGGGATATGTGGAGGGAACGGACAGAGTTTAATAGATTACATCTACATAGCTGTTATTTCTTCTATTAAAATTCCAAAATCAAGGACTTGCAAATTCAGAAATTCGCATGCAACCTCTGTTTTGCCTCTGTTTCATCAAATACTTTGAAAACACTTAAGCATTGTGTGGGAAAAAATAAAAGTAGTTGCTGTTGTTGAGCAATGTTTTGTTATGAATATCAAAGAAAAAAAAACTTAGGAAATTAGTCATGTTGATGACCCATGCAAGTGTCAAACATAAGTCTTGCTTTTACAGATCCTCACCCCTGAGCTGAGCTAAGGGAAAGAGAACATCAGGCTCCCTGTTTGCTAGGGGCAGGACTTTGTGAGGAGCACACACCTTGCCTTCTGTCCTCCAAACCAACTGTCCTTGCCTTTTCTCTGGCAAGAGGGTGGTGGCTTCTCCAAGTGCTTGAGGCTGAGCTCAGGATTTCACCGTGTGTCTCGGGGCAGGGAGTGCTTGTGCCACCCCAGCCTGGTGTCTTCCTTCACATGACTGCGGACTGACTGTGAAACAGCCATGAAGTTCCATACCTCTTGTAACAAGAACTGCTAACAGAACTGGGATGCATGCAGCCCTTTCTGTTACGTGACTAATCTTTAATCTCATTCATACCTCGGCAGTATGCTGGCCTCTATATGCCAGGATTATGCCAAGGATAATAGTGGATGTTCCTTCACCATCTTTTTATATAACTTGAAGAACCAGTCAAGAAGTCTATGATTATATCAGTGCTGCATCATTGCATCCTAGTAGATAGGTCAGAATTACTCTCTTCAGTCACCTGTTTTCAGCCAAAGGTCTTGTGGAAGGAGAAGACTTCCCTCCTACTACCTAATTCCTTTGAAATACTGTCATATAACTGAACTTAAGACTTGTAGTCATGGAAAAGTAAGTTAAAAGTTGTAGTTGTGTTTTTAGCCTAAATTACCTTTCCTACGAACCAAGTTACTGTCTGATTCAACAAATTGCCCAAAGCACAGGGAAAATGTGTGTAGTACAACTCTTTTTTAGTGACTGTTGTATGGATATTCAAAAGTAGGCAGCCCTGCCTGAGTAGTGAACAGATAGCAACTGAACTAACAGAAGAAAACAAATGTTTTTTTTCAAATTATCTTGAAAACCAGGGGATACTTTTTTTTAAAATTTTTATTGAAATAAAACTACTTCTTCAGTGTTGAATTATGTAGCCTATTCCAAAACAAATTGTTTCAAGCAGCTTTAAAAAAAGCAGGATGTTGGATTCACAAGCCCTCATCAGTACAAAGAAAAGACTTTTTGAGGGAGGCTGTGTTTGTAACGTGCCTCCAGCAATTTCAGGCCTGGTAACAGCTTTCTTCAGGGTGCTGTAGTTGGTCTGTGTTTTGAAGCTGCTCTCTGTCTAAAATCCTAACCTCATTGTATGAGGGTGAGAATATCGTGACAGGTGAGCTCTTCCTTAGTTAATCTAGGAGGATAATGTGTGTGAATAAAATACACATGATGTTTGCAGATTACCTGGCTGTCTTGGGTACTTAGGTACACTCTGACTGTATTCAAAGACATTATGCTTCTTGCAGAACAGGAGTAAGAGAATGATTTAGCTCCAAAAATGTATTTGTTGGATGCTGAAAAATGTCTAAAATAAGTGGAATTTGAGGGGAGGAGGGAGGATGCTGTGTGGCTTGACAGAAAAGATTTGTCAAATGGAAAAAAAAGCAGCACCAACTAATAAACTCTGAGATGGGACTGATACAACTTACCATGTTGAAAATGGAAGCACAAACGTCTTTCAAAGAAAGAATTCACTTAAAATTGAAGGAGGAAAATAGTATCAGTGGATGACATTACCACAGTCTTTTTATAGATAAAGCAGTTGGAGGGAGGATATAGGGAAAATGCTGTCTCTTCTCAAACCTAGTACAATGTCTGCATTCTTATTTGTTTACTATGCCAAAATCATTTGATTAAGTAGAATAACTTAAGTCAATGTATATTTAGATCAGGCACATGCAAGTGTAAAGGACACTCTAGTCTCATGCCAGTTTGATTTCCAGCATGTTATATTCACTTAACAAAAAGGAATTTTTTTTTCCTCTTCAGTCCATACCCAAGCTTACCTTCCCAGGTGGATTATTAATTGGTTGCAGTCCTGGACTCATGAATGTTCCTAAGATCAAAGGGACCCACACTGCAATGAAAAGTGGCATGTTGGCTTCAGAAGCCATCTTTAGCCAATTAACGAATGAGAATCTGCAGTCAAAGACAATAGGTAAGGTCACTGCGCTCTCATCTGGAGTTACCTTGTGTTCAGCTGGAGCCACCAACGGTTTAGCTGTAATTAGTTTTCTGATGGAAATGCAAAACATGAAATGAGTGTGGTGGTTTAAAAAGATATATACTGTTTGTTTACTATTTATACTGTAAAATGATTTAAGAAATAAAGTTTTGCTTAGCTATTCTTAAGTATTGATCTTACCGCTAGGACAAAAATAAGCCTCTAATGAGAAAACTAAGCTTGCACTTCCTGTATAAGCAAACAAGAATATATATTCAGTTCCTACTGTTAAAAATTTTAGCTTTATCATTCAAAAAGTCTTACTGAAAGACTGCAGTCAGAAGGCAGAAGATTAAAAGGAGCTGATGACACGTAAGCAGAAGTGTGAGATTTTTCAAATTTACTTTTCACTGTATTGTTGTTAGTAGGATCCTTTTTTCTATCTTTATAGTCTTCTCAGTGTGAGATTGTGTATTTCCTATTATGTGTCATTCAAATGCATTGGGGTAATCATCTGACCCTGACTGCATTGTAGTGTTATATTTAAGCCCTGCTTGTCCCTTTAAATCTGTTAACAAAGGCTGTACAGGGAGATAACGCTGCTAGAATTTCAGCCGCTCTGGAGAACCACTATAGCCAGGTGCCACGTAATTATTTTAGAAATCTCTTCTCTGTAGTGATGGAGTCACCTCTAGTGAGCTCTTCTGCAAGAGAAACATGCAACTGAAGGTGGCACAGAGGTGTGCTGAACAGATAAAGCTCCTAGTTTACTGTAACACGGTAGAGCGATTAGAGCCCTAGAACCTGTCTGAGATAATAAACACTCTATTAGTTTAGTCTGCTGCTCTTCTTTGATTATCAGCAGGTTTTATAAGCCGTTAACAGCTCTGTCAAGACAGATTACAGCCCAGCTACTGCTCTGTGCACAGCTAGGGATTTTTTTCAGACCCTTACGTGAGGCAGAAAATACAGACTGAAGTAGGTTTTTATGTATAGACAAGCCCTTAATGTGTTTTTTTAAAAAATCTAAACCTATACAGTAGTAATGGAGATTGGTGAAGGAGAGGAAACTTTCATTTGAAGAAACTTTTTTTTCTAATTGCTTGGCTTTAACTATATTATATTGCAGGAGATGTGTCTAAGTGTGCAATGTCTGTAGCATTTGTAAAGAAAACCAGAAGTTTAGTAAAACACTGCTTGATAACTTGCTGGTTACAAAGGGAGGAAACGTTGTCTAGCACTGGTGTCCTCCACTGGGCCGTAGCCATAGTTACTGATATCAAAATGCTTGTGGTTGCCGAACTTGTAAAGGAAAAGCTTTTAACTTGACGATTTTAAAATTGAAATCCTGGGTCTTAGACCACAGGTAAACAGTACTGGTCAGATCTTGATTCTGTGAGAGAGGAGAGGAGCTGTTTTCTGGTAGGGGTGCCGTTATAGCCACCTGGTCTGCTACCTTTACTTTTTTGCTGAAGTTTGAAGTATTGCTTCTTGTGGCTTGTTTAAAGAGGTTACAAAGGAGCAGTGGGTAACCTGCTGGCGACTGCTGAACCTGGTTTCTTCAAGAGACTGAAGTATGTAGTTCAGTATACTCTTAGTGTACTATTCTGAAATTCTTAATTTGCTCCCTTCATTGCTAACAATTGTCTTTATTCAGCAGGTTGTTTTGGTTGTTTTTATTGTTTTTATTTATTTATTTCAAGGATAGTCTTTATGTACTGTAGGTATCTAACAAGTAGTGTCCTTCCATAGGACTTGATGTGCAAGAATATGAAGAGAACCTGAAAAAGTCCTGGGTCTGGAAAGAGCTGTATGCAGTTAGAAACATCCGCCCGTCCTGCCACAGCATACTGGGTGTGTATGGAGGAATGATTTACACAGGGATATTTTATTGGCTACTGAGAGGAAAGGAACCATGGACATTAAAACATCCAGGTAACTGCATTATTTCCTGAAAGAAGATACTAAATGTATATGTTCTCAGTCTCTTTTCACAGTCTCTTAATTTAAACTAGACCGTATCTGGTCAAGTGGTGGGGACTTAAACTATAGAAATTAATGATAAAGTGGTGAAGGAGATTTGTAGATAAGGCCATTAAAACACTATTCTACTTAGCATAGATCTTGTCCCATGAAAAGATTTGTCTCATGAAAATGGCTAGCTTCTATGAAGTACTTCATTCAGATGAGGAGGAAAATCAAAATATGTTGATTAAATTGTAATTCTGCAATGAATCTTATTTATTAAAAATGTATTTAGGACCAGACTTTGCTCAGCTCAAGCCAGCCAAAGATTGTACCCCTATCGAATACCCAAAGCCTGATGGAAAAATCAGTTTTGATCTCCTATCATCTGTGGCTTTAAGTGGTACAAATCATGAACATGACCAGCCCGCTCATTTGACTTTGAAAGATGACAGCGTCCCTGTGAGCAAGAATTTGGCTATATTCGATGGACCGGAACAAAGATTTTGCCCAGCAGGTAGGTAATAGAAATGGAGCATGAGAGAGATTTTACAAGGTGAAAAACTTAAGTATTTCAAGAGGAGTCCACCTGGCCTGCTACTTCAAATATTCTGTCCTAGTTGTCTTCCTAGAAAAGGGCTCAAGTAGAGGTCTTCAAATTTATTACATTACAAATAAATTCATGACAATATAATGGGTGAACATGGAAGAAGGCAGTTGAATGACACTGGTACTATACTTCCCTTGTTATGCTTGGTGACTGTGCATGTGAGAGAAACTAGTCAGAGAAGTCACACGCTCTTGTGCTTTTCCCAGGTGTTTACGAATATGTTCCTCTGGAAACAGGAGAAGGATCAAGACTGCAGATAAATGCTCAGAACTGTGTCCACTGCAAAACGTGTGATATTAAAGACCCAAGTCAGAACATTAACTGGGTAGTGCCTGAAGGAGGAGGAGGACCAGCTTATAACGGGATGTGAAGTGGCTGAGAACTATTCAGTGACTTCTGATCACCAACAGAAAAGTTGGAGTATTTTATGCTGCAGTGACTTGAATGTTAGAGAGTTTTGAGACTAACATGCCATTCTGAAGTTTAGGTATGACCACTGCATTAAATGGAAGGTGGGTGCATTCTGGTTAAACCCTAGCCTTATTTAAATAGAACTTCTTTTCAGGAGTTGGGTGGCAGGAAGAAGAAAGTTCTTCTTAGGACTGACAAATGAACTTTGGACCTTGGATTTATTGCTGAAGTTCAGTGATGACAGGAGCCATATCCAGAATCAAGGGTGTAATGGAAAAGTTTAGTACCTATCCTTAAAAAAAAAAAGTGTTTGTCTATCGGAAGTGCTTTACTATATGTAGAGTCCTACCTCACAGTAGGGAAAGTACATCAGTCTAGAAAACCGTCACTGTTCTTAAGTGTTACACTTTTTACATAAAACAGATTATTTTTTTTTCCTGATGATGACAGGGAGCCCATCTGTAATACAACTCTAAAGTGGTTTAAAAAAATGGTTTAATATTTGCACCTTCAGGGTATATGTCTGTCAGCACTTTTTATTCCTGACAAGAAATCAGGCCTGCACTAATTAAAAACAAAAATAAAAATAAATCTTAACAAACTGCTTAAATGGCTTTGGTGTTAAAACCAGACTTTTTAGGAGGCCCTAAGTATTAAGCAGCAAAAACACAACCCCTACTGCGAGCAACATACCTGAATCACAAAACAAGTTCTTACACCTTAAAAGAAGAAAAACACTTCACCTTTGAACAATGTCTTTATTATTAGACCTTTAAGTTGTAAACACCAAGAAGTGCAGTACAGGGCAAATGAAAGAGGGAACAGTTGCTTCCAGCTCCATTTTGTCTTTTACAAGAGTTAGTGCATAGAATTAAAAGCTTAACAATAAAAATATCAAGCGAACATTTTAGCATAAGCTGCCTTCTCTTTCTCCTTTTGGGCTTTTATCTTCTGCTTGATTTTGAGTGTTTCTGTCTGGATAGCTGTTTAAAAAGAAAATCCATGATACAGTGTCTTTAGGTTACGTTAGGTTTCCTAATATGTCAAGAGCAGGTCTCACTGCTGCAAATTACCCATATTATTTTGTACACTAAACTGCATTTGATCTTCTGCTAGGTCAGATACCAGCAGCAAAAAGGCTTTCCCTTTGATTTACCTGGAAGGTGACCATGTAGGGGAGGATGTAGGAAGCATAGTATTGGTGTCCACTCAGAATTTATGATCTAAAATTTATGATCTAGAATTTATGATCTGTTAGGTACTGGTAAGACCAGAAAATTAGTGTGACCACTTAGAGCATAGCTGTAAAACTACACCTACATAAGCAGTTGCCCAGGGTACCAGACACATCAATGCTGTATAAAAACAGGTGTTCCATGTCAGTGGGCTCTGTGCTCAATAAATCAGCTTCTAAGTTTCAACTGTTATTAGAAGCCACCATTTTAGGCATCACATTGGTATGATTTCTTATGTAAGTATTACCCTGGTTACATTCTTAAAGTATAGGATCTGTAGAGAAACAGCTTTATTTTACCTTTGTCTTCAGGGGCTATTTCATGAGCCTTCTTAAGATCAGCCTTAAATAAAAACAAATATAAATGAACGTTCTGATGAAATATTTAGATATACCAAAAATAATGTAAATAGTCTAATCATTACCAGTGCCTGATCGAGATCTTTTATTCCCTGCCATCCTTGAGCCCGTCTGTAGAGAGCTTTAGTATTTGCTGGATCTATTTTAAGAGCCTGTAAATTTAATAAAATTGTCACATTAACATTTAGTATACTTCACAGCCTCCCATCTCTGCAAATGGCAGTTCCCACCAGCAGACAATCTCCCTATTTGATTTGAGGGTGAGCTGTCAAAACATTAACTGCAAAAAGGGATGCTATAATGGAGCACACTGAATGGCTATCTGATCGCTTTCAGTACTGCTGCACCACAAGTGGGCTTCTGTCAAGGGCCAGCATACATTACGATGAAATGGAACCTGTGCTGATCAATACAGCTGTCAAAGCAAAGCTGCTGCTGCAGCTCAGGTTATCCTAACCTTGATGCTCACTGTTCTGTATTGCAGCTCCTCCCTTCGCACCAAGAAAACCCTCTACAGCAGCATCATAAAAAAAAAAAAGTCAATTTTCTGTAAAGCTTTTTTCACTGCAGAATAGAAGGATGCAAGCACTCCATCTTGTGATTCAGGAACCTTGTCATGTTTCAGGTATCATCCCTTTTCTGACACGAATGGTTTCGCTAATGTGTACGTTCCAGCTCTAATATGACAATACCAAAATAGGAAATACGTGACCAGGTAAAGAGATTGTTCCACTAGTCAAGTCACTCACTAATTATTTTTTTCAAACTACCTCCATTAATTTGGATAGCTCCATTCTCTTCAGGAGCTTTTTCTTGCCTGTGAAAATCCCATTGTTTTTTTCTTACTGCAAAGATAGAACTATATTATACTTCTTTTTTTTTCAATTTTTAGAAATAAAAAGTTGTTCAATGATTAGAGGAAATCTGTGTGACTGTGGGGCTTTGTTAGTTTCATTCATTAACTTTAACTCATTAATTAGGAATTCTAGATGCTAGAAGCTGCATCTAGATTTTTTAAAAACACCTCAGTATTGGCTGTTCGTATAAAGTATTGCTCTGAGAGCTCGTCTTGATCTATCTGCTATAAGGCCTTGAACCTCTTCTCTGTCAAGAGTTAAAAACTTAGGTGCCTGTACCAGGTGCACATAGCATTCCTCGTTTCCAGCTGGACCAAGTGTGCTTACAGCTATTTTAACACAAGGCTTGTTTGAACAGGTTCAGCTCTCTTTAACTTCTTATTTACACCAAACAATGCATGTATTACAGATTGGTAATTAAAAAAAAAAAAACTTTTGGCCTTAGGAAATCATCACTGAAACTGTATAGTTCCTCATCAACAATTACTTGAACTCTACTAGTTAGTCTTAGAAACTGGTCTTAGAGACTGGTGGTCTAATTAAAACACTGATACACAGTTTAACACTTGCTATGATATCTAAGCTAAATGCGTTACAGATGGCTACTACAGTTAGGGACTTGCTTTGATCGAACAATTCTATAATCTTAAAAAAAAAAGTTTTTCCACAATTGCAAGTATTAGGATTATCAAGTTCTGTGACATTTAAACACTGTTTCAGTCGATCATTTTCTAGAGGACAGATGCCATGTTACACTTTTTTACCCCTCCATTTGTCCGTCTGAGGACATGGGTTTATGAATGTTCAGTGCAGAACACCACCAGCAGCCTAGAAAGCAAGCCAGCTCTTCACAGATCCCTCACATGCAGATCAGTTGCATTTGTTTCCTTCCTTTTTTTCCCCTTCACCAGTTTCCTTTCACCACTACCCTACCTGAAAGGGATTTAATTGGAAAATTCATTTCAGTGAATGAAATTCAGGCCCATCAGATCTGAAAACAAGTAAAATGTTTTGCTTGTATTAGTCTTTAAGTCTTCCAGGAAAAAAAATACTCTTCTTTCACTGAAGACTCTCTGTAATTTAAACATTAGCTCTGTTCTTAGGAAACAGAACTGACAATCCCAGTATGTATTTTTTCTGACAATAAGCAACAGAAGTTTTGCTTTTAAATTCCTTTTCAATTTTAAAATCATTTCAAAAAGCCACATACCAGAAGGTTTGTGGTAACTTCACAACCTGCCTTCTACTTCATACTTTCAAACCTTGAACTTGTCGGAAGAACTTTAAAAAAGCTTTGCAGTTTCAGTCTCCATTCTCGACATAGGCCAACTGCTAATCAAATTACTTAACACTAAATTTACCTCCGAACAACTGTCAATGGCTCCCTGCCAGTCAGACAGTTTTAGCTTACAGGCACCGATGTTTAAAACACAAGTCAGCCCAATGGTCTTCAGCTTTGGCTTGTCAGCCTCTTCTGCCACCGTTTCAGAAGCTTCTACATACCTGGAGAAAAACAGGTTTACAAAGAGCGTGCGTTAGCATTGCAAATTCTGTTTTCTTCTGCCCTGAGCTATCTTTCCACAGGTAAGTGCAAGCTGGCATTTGTAATGCAGTGTCAATTCCACTATTACAAGTATTTATTTGTATTTGTGTATTTAAGAAGATGAATCAGTGAATGTTTTCCTGTAGCTCAGTAAGTATTAGACCAAAAGAGGAAAATACTGCTATCCCTTTACTGTACTGACGGCATCTTTTATTCTTAGACAAATGCACTATCCTAGATGGCGTTAAACCCATTAGAATTTATCTCAGTGCTTATTCCCAACAAACATAATGCTCATCTGTGGCAAAAAGCAATGCCACTATAGCACCTTCCACATTCATAGGAAGCTTCATCTCTTCTTCAGTAAGATTTTAGTTAATTTAGGCATTTATGGTGAAAAGCTAAAGCTAACTTTCCTTTGTAGAGGCAAGAATGTTATTAGCGTTAACTCCACCTGCTTTCCAGTGACGACTCTGAGGTGCGTTTTCCTGAATTTCAAAACTGACCCTGGTTCAGGACCAAGGCCTATTATTTACTGCATCGCTGCCTCACAGGTAAACTGACAGACAAATTGTATCTCATTCTTCTTAATTTACACTGTGTTAATGCTGGCAGCTTTTCATCTCAAGTAGCAAAGGCCTGTTGTGGATCTAAAAGTTCTGTCTCTTTTAAGGGCGTGCTTACAGAACTTCTATTGTTTTAATTTAAAAAAAATCAAATTTACCAAAATTGTGTTTGCATACACTCACATTTTAAGCATGCCATGATTAATGCAGTTTTCACAGATTGGTGCTTATGGAGTTTTAATTTTTCATCCCTATCTTTTGAGCGTTGGATGGTTTGTACACAATCTTGGAGTACAGAAATAAGCAATACTTAAAATGTAAGTAAGACATAATCCCAGTGATTTGTCCGCTTGCTGGGCATCATGCAAGAAATAAGAACCAGAAGAGAGAAAAAAGGGTAAGGTAAGAAGCTAAGGAAAATAATACGTAGTGAGTTATGTTCAAAACAAATAGAATGCACCTATGGTATTTATAAATCACAACAAAACATGACAGACTTCAACCATTCTGGAAACAAAATCAGAGCTTCCAAGCCAAAGAAATCTGTAAGATGAATATGAGCAGAGACAAGGGAAAGTAACACATTTTGGACAAGAAAGTATAAATTCTGACATGAAAAATAACTGGTTAAGCAGCAATAAGATAAGAAGAACTGAAGGTTATAATAGAATATAAGCATTAAAGAATGCACAATGCAACGCTGATTTAAAAAAAACAAGTAAAACCACCAGATGGTTTGTTTGCTAGGCGAGTTGTACAGAAGACATGGGTGATGCCCCCGATAAGAGCTACTCCTGTCAGTTCCCAAGAAGTGCCAACCAAAATACTCCATCCTACATAAAGTATTAGACTTCAGGGAGAACAGTAGGGCATGTCCATTCAAGTATGAAAATATGACCCATAAAGAAGAGCTGGAACAATCAGATTTGTCTACTTTAGAAAAGCTACTCTCCCTTCCATCCACTAGGACAAACAATGAGTATCAACGAGAAGCTGTCTGCACAAACTGGAAGAGCCTTCATTGGCTCATCAGCTTAAGAGTGAGCAAGACAGCTAATTGTGAGGGATGGCAAAATTATACCTGATACTTGGTTAGTTACTTAAAGATCTATTCCAGCCTTTCTTCTGTATGATTTCTCAAGGGCTTACATATCAATCCTATTTATTTCAGGTTTTAAGTTGTACTATGAAAGGATTTTTGAAGGCAGAGGGAGAGGTTGCATCTTGGGTTAATTATCTGTATGGATTAATTTTTATGCTTTAGAAAGACATCATTTGTTTGAAACTTAATTGGTTAAAACACAGCTGAAGCATTAAATATGCCTGAATGTTTTTTCTTTCCTTACTGTCACTGCTCATTAACCAGTGATCGTAAGGAAGGTAGGAAAAAAGGTCAGTATAACTTTTTAAAAAAGTTAACAGGAGAACCACATACACATAAAGTAAAAATCGTGAAAGAAGAAAGGAGCAGTATGGAAACAAAGATCGTGATTTTAAAGGCAAGTCTGAATTATACATGGAGACAGGACAATGGCACAATGCCTCAAAACAAAAAATAATAATGAATTAATAAGCATCACATTTGGGGGTGCTCTCTCTTGAGCCTACCCATCTCCTAAAGCTACTGCTTATTCGAAATCTGACAAGTATCTCCCTCCCTTCCTCTCCAAATACACAGTATCCTATTGTGCTTTTCTTCCCAATTATGCACCAGCACAGCAGCAGCATTAATAGAGGAGCTTTTATTCAATTCAAAACTATACTTCTTGCCTATAGCTCTTAGTCTAGCAGTAAGTAGAAGACCTACTTGTATTGGTAGCTAAAGAACAACCAGCTGTTTTCTAGACTCTGAAAGCTATTTTTTAAAACAGAAAAAAAAAGAAAAACACAGCAACAGGCATTTTTAAAATGCATGTATAATTGCTTGATATCAGAATTAATTTGGATTACAGGAACTACCTCATTTAATGATGATAGCCTTACCGTAAACTTTTACTATACTTTTTAGCTGCCATTGCCCAATTTTGCGATTTGAAGAAAGTATTTCCTATATTCTTTATGTCTTCTGCTATGGCCACAATCTTGTCAACCTAATGAATAGATGGAAAATATAAGGTATAAATTTACTTATGAGAGAAGTCTTGGTTTACTTTGTATTTAACAGTAGGATCCCATGTCCATCTTCTTTCAAAGATCTCAGAAGTACTGCAATTTTAGATAAATACTAACTTCAAACCACTTCTGTAATATTCTATACTTTAAGTAATGCAATAGTCTGAAAGATGAAATTACTAATGGGTTTTCTACCGCGTTAAGAGTAAGAAAACACCAGAGACAACACAGCAGCACAATTCTTTCCCCTCAACGCTGCTACCCACACAGAAAGCTATAAATAAAGATGTTGACCATTATTCACGGAAAGGAAGGCATGCTAACAATGAAAGTATTCAACCAATACTGCCTTATTTACAGGAATATTTCATCTTCTGCTTCTCAAAATGGTACTAGAGTCACCTGAGATCTGCACGTTCTCAACAAAAGTCATAGCAACACACATCTTTCTCTCAAAATACTTCCAACATCAATGGAAGAAGAAAAAGAAAACTGCCAGCGTGCATCAAATCCATCACTTCTATTTCCAGAATGGCATATACTTCAAGTGTTAAGTTACTTTTCCAGTGGCAAGAAACAGTTTATAGTTACTGCTGTCTGTACCACAGTTGCCTTCAGATCTGTCAAATGTATATATTGCCATTTGTAAGACTATCGGTTTACACTTCTACCCAATTAGAATTAATATCCTTGAAAAAACTGATCATCGCAGCAGAAGATGAATGTCACCACGGTTTCTGCGGTTAGTTTGTATAAACATGTTTAAGGGAGGCAGGCATCTGCCAAGCTCAGATCTAGACCACAGCAAATGCCATCCAAAACCTCTTTCACCGTATCAATAGCCAGATACAAGGAGTTTCTGGTTTCTAGCTGTAAGGTTTTTGTTTCTTACCATTCTCTCCATTTCTAATTCTGTATTTGGAATCTACACATACATCGTGGCCCCCTTTTTATTCCCCTCTCACAGTGTTTGATTTCCACAGCTTATCTATTTCACTATCAGGATAAAGTAAGAAGCTGCATAAGAGCTGCTTTCGCCAGCCTGCTCCCTAACTCTCGGCAACCAGTCTTCCTTCAGTTTGAACGACCTGAAAAGCAAACAGCTACTGGGAACTGAGAGCATCTAGCACGGATATACTAAAAATATTGTAAAAGTTTTATCCTTTATTATTTTTAGTAAGTGAGGCAATTTTTAAAGGATGAATTATGTTAAAGGTTGTACAGAAAAAGTGCGCATGTACAATACTAAGTTAATCATCTCTGGGATGGAGTTCTCATAATTACACTGTCACTACAGCACAAGCAAAAAATGAGTAAAAAGAAATGGACAGGAAAAAAACTATTGTGGTTTTAGTTATTAGGAAAAAATCAGTTGTAATTAGCAATGAAAAAAAAAAGATTGCAATCTCCTCCCCCAACATTCACTTTCTTAAAACTAAACATTACCACTTAATCTACATTGATTTTAAAAAAAAAAAAAAGGCTCAGTGAACATCGCAGATGCCATGTAACTCAGATTGCTTACAAGTGTTGCATTCTGTAAAATGAGTACCTTAAAAGAAAACTACTTACATCTTTTAAGTCTATATCTGAGTCTTCAGGAAAATCTGGATGAGCATCTCCAGAACCATCCTGGGGAACAATTCCCCAGTCATCTCCTTCCTTTAGCTCTCCACATTCTGCAATGACGCACAACTGAAAAATAAATAGCAGGTTTGCTTATTAAGACAACTTTGAGGGGGGAAAAAAAGCCACAACTTCTATAGACTCTTTAAAACTCAGTAGAAATGCTTTTTCATGTGTTGTTTGGGTGCGTTGATTTCAGAAGCCCATCATGTAATTAGCCTATCCTCATCAAAAGGCTTTTATCACAGAAAGCACTGCCTTTGGGAAGCAGCCTTCCACCAACACCATACCCACGCTCTACAGGGGGGCTGGAAGAGGAGCTGGCAGCATGCTGAGCTTCAACAAAACACAAGCCATTGAAATTTCAGTACTTTAGAGACAACGGATCTTTCTCAAACTGCCAAGTCTTTTCACGTTACAGAGGTCTTCGTTTCTGAAGCAAGCAAAAACTGGCATGACCTACAACAACAGCTTATCCAGAAATAAAACTATTTCTGACATAACATTCATAACAATGACTTATCAGGTAGGTAGGGTTTTGAATTCCACCTTCTAATTCCACCTCACTGAATTTTCTAAAACACTTCAAAATGTGTAACCGTTTTAATAGGTTTCAACCACAAAATAACCGTTTTCCCTTCCCAGTACTTTCACAAGACATGTTATGTTTCAGATTCAAGAAATCAGACATCCTCTAATATTTAACTAGGTACCATTGACAAGACTACAATAGGAGAATGAGAGGTAATGTTTCAATATTTTCCCCAAAGCAACCTGTTAAAAACAGGGCCTTTTATTGCTTTGGAAAAAAAAATATTTAATCCTCCTCAAAAAAATAAAGGTCAAATCAATTTGGTGACTGCATAAAATTTCATATACGAGAAGAAAAGCCACCACCCCTAGGTGCCATGAGTTTTGCTTACCTTAGCAGGATTTTCTCCATTTACTTCGACGTTTTCTAATATTTTAACGACACCCATTCCTTTGATCACTTGGCCGAACACCACATGTTTCCCGTCCAGGTGAGAAGTAGGCACCGTGGTAATGAAGAACTGGGAGCCGTTAGTGCCAGGTCCTGCATTTGCCATGCTCAGCAGCCCCGGTTTGTCGTGCTGCACATCAAATCGCAACCAACATAATCAAGATCTGTTATAACATCATATAAAGAACCCAGTGTCCTAGCAAGCAGAGCCACATGTGCGACTTGGCACTCTGAACATTTCCTGTCCGCTTCTTCTACAATCAATCCACTCTGCGATGGTCAGCTACTGAGTTGGGACAGATCACCTGAGAAATAGGTACGTTTTCACCTTTTTTTTTTTTTCTTTTTAATTACAACTAACGCTAGACAGCACTGGTCTGTAAACAGAGAGCCAAGGAACAGTAAGCTCTGGCATTGCCTTACACATGCACGTGTTGTCTGTAAACATTCAGAAGAGAAGCCACAAAGTTAGAGCCAGAAGTCTGGTGGCTCTGATCTTCAGAACATTTACATGCAACTCCATTTTGCTTGGGACCAAGTCTCGGCAGCAGTCCCATGAAGTGAGTCATATTTATCAACAAAACTCCCGATAACTCAGGTGCATTTTCTTGCCATGAAATGGTTTTGAAAAACGTTTCAGATGAAGTATTTCTCCCATGATGTTTCTGCTTGTCATTTGGTAAGCTTACAAAACAAGTAAAAAAGTCTGGAAAAATCAGACTGAGAAATTCAAGGCTTGCAAAATTGGCATGGAAACAACGCTGCTTGGGGACTGAGTAAATTGGGTGTTTCACAATTGTACAGCCATTAGCTGGAGAAGTGACACCAAAAAAGTGGACTGGGAGTGACCTGACGTGATAAGCTGACCACTGGCAAAGTCTTGCCATTTATTCCAATTTACAGGTAACCATATAAACACCGACAGAACAAACGAGGACCTGCTGTACAGTATGGTAAAAGGCAGTTTTCTTCCCTTTCTGTCTGGAATACCCCTTTTATATAAAGGTAGAACTAAAACTTCTTCTAAAAATGATTTAAAAATATAGAAGACAAACATTTCTTCTTCAGAAGAAATGAAGAAAAAGAAGTCAGTCTTATGTCAAAAGACAGACCCCTGCAGCCATCAACCAAATTGGATTTTGATATCAAAGAGAAGCCTGAAGAATGGCAATGGGCATTTTGAAGTTAATGCCAATTCCCCAAGAAACAAGGAAAGGTACAGGACAGATCCTGACACAAGCAGTGTTCAAGAATTGTACCTGTTAATTGTACCTGTTTGAATGTGTAAGGCACATGCAGCTACAGTCTCCCTGGTATCACTAGACATTGATTTTGGGGACAAAGATGGCTTTGTAATTTCCTACTCTCACAGTGTAGCTCCTTCCTGCCATCCTGCAGCAGGGTGAACAAACTTGCTACACTATAAAATACATGAAATAGCTCATTTAAAAGATACATTTTTTAATGTATAGAATGGATCCATGAACAGTTGCATTGGTGCTATAATTAGTGTGCTCTGATACAGGAGTGGGAATAAATAATGGGGGGTAGGAGTTTCTGAAGTTAGCTCTGCCATCAAAGCCAACATCTCTTAAAACAACATCCTCAAATCCAGACCTGTACATACTCAAATCCCATTTGTCACTCTTTTACAATAGTATCCCTACCTCCTTCAATGGAACAGAAATACTGTTTCAAATTAATTTCTGATGGTGCAATTAAAAAAAAATGTAGACTATGGTTGCCCTTTCTTAATAAGGTGGATGCTTTCTTCTGTACTCAATAAAGACTCTAAGGACAAACTAGTAGGGGGATTTTTTGCTGCATTCATTCCACTGCTTAAAAATACATTAACAGTGGACTAAAGAGCACTAGTGCTGAACTTGAAGAAAACTAAAATTCACTGAAAATTCAAAAACTGGATGCCATTACTATTTTTAATATATTACCTTATAATGAAAGTTTTCATCTTCAAATTTTTCACCATAAATACTTTCTCCACCAGTGCCATTTTGATTTGAGAAATCTCCACCCTGGACCATGAACTGCTTAATAACTGTAAAAGAAAATAATTACAAAATATAGCAGCAAGGCAGGAAAGGCACTGCAGACCAAACAATTCAGAGATGACGAGCAATCCCAGTCATCAGCACTGCGCCTAAATAAAATGCAAACCACATTTTAGTTATCCTCACCCACACATTCCTTTTCTATTCAGTGAACGTTATTTGAAATTTGATTCTTTACCTGAAAACCACTTCAACCTATTTACAACTCACATTAAATTAGTTTTGCTAATTTACTGATGAATTTATAATGCAAATTTATTGACAATGCACGGCAGACAATATCTAGAGATTAGGAGAATCAAAAAGTCAAAAACTTAGTTTCAGTCATTATTTCTTCAACAAATGCTCCACAATAACATTTACCATTATTTCAAATATTGATAATGAAGGATTTCACAGGACTTACTTCTATGGAAAGGGCATCCTTTATAATGGAGAGGTTTTCCAGTTGTGGGCCCTGTTCCTTTCTCTCCCGTACATAACGCACGGAAGTTTTCGGCAGTTTTAGGTACAATGTCAGCAAATAATTCAAAGACAATGCGTCCAACTGAAATGACAGAAAATGAGAAAATGTTAAGTCCTGGCCTTGGCACAGTGATTTATCGAGCATTACAGGGCAAAGGAAGTCAATGTTTCAGATTTTTTGATCAAAAAGTTTATGTCAAGCATGTAAACCAACCTTACTCCTCATTCCCTTAAGCTCCCATTTTACTAAAATGGAGTAATGCTGAACTTGCAGGCGAATAATGGCTCTGTACAGTTACAGGTGCTACTAAGCAGTCCTTACACCTAAAAACGTACAGGAAGCGAAACCTGGAAAGATCACACACCCTACAAGAGTGGACAGATGGATTTTGTGTCGCTCTGTCACCTTGTCACAAGCTGGCTCCTTACGGTGCTGTCCCCCCTTGGTGCCGCCATCAGAGAGGATGCTCCCCTCTTCTCCTCAGCCTAACAGCCTCACTCTCCCGGACGCTGAGTGTAACTATACTAACTCTAATTAACGCGGGAATGAAATCAGATGGCTGGAAGTCAGTACAAAGCAGACCACCTCATCCTCCTCATTCTTCCGAACAGCCGCACGGCGCTCTGGAGGCAGCACCGCGCCAACGTGGGCTCTGCCAACCCACGCCTCCAGGCACTGCCCCGCCGCCCTTCCCCGTCATTTTTTATCCCAGCTCCGCCCCCGTGCCCACACCTTCCAACACCCCCGGCGACACCACCACCCGCGGCCGCCGCCAGCCCGGGGCGCCTGGGGCCCGGCGGGGAGCAAATGGCGGCCCCAGGGCCGTGCGGGGCCGCAGCTGCCCGTTGCGCCGTGTGGGGCGGCTCTGCCCGGCCGCGGGGCTCCGCGGGGCCGCGTCCCCCCCCCTCCCTCTGACAGCGGCGGAGCTCCGCGCCCGGCGAAAGCAGGGCGAGAAGCGGCGCGCAGGGCCCGCGGGGGCCATGTTGCCGCCGTGCCCCCCCCGCTCCCTCCCCGTCCACATCGCCCCGGCCCACACCGCCCCGCAGGCCGAAGCCCCGGCCCCACCTCGCTCGTCCCCGATGTCCACATCGAAGAAGGCGCGGGGGTTGCGGGGGTTGCCGGGCCGGGCGCTGGGGGACGGGTGCGACATGCCGCCGCTGCCCGCGCCGCCTCCCTCCCTCCCTCCCTGCGCCCGCTCCGCCCACGGGAGGCGGTGCGGCCCCGGCCGGGAGGGCCCGAGGCGATGGGCCAAGGGAGAGGGCTCCGGCCCTGAGGGGACGTGCGGTCCCGGGGAGCTGGGGGAAGGAGGGGTTTGGGGTTTGCTCTTGGGTTTGGCGTTTTATGTGAGCATCGTGCGCTGACTGGCATCGTGAAGGCAACGTAGGTCTTCAGGCAAAAGCAGAAGGGGCAGGAGAGTGCCAGGCTCTGCCTCTTGCAATATTGCAGCCCCTTCTGGAAATGCTCCGAATCGAAACGAGCCTTTCTGTTCCCTGCACTTCTTTAAAATCCAACACAGCAACCTCTGTGTTCAATCTTTGATTCATTGTATCCTCCAAAGGCTTTCTCCCCTAATTCATGTCATCTCTATACATTTGGACTTGAGCTTCATCAAGCTGGTTTTCATTTCTCTCTCTCGGTATGTCCTCAATATCAGGCATGTCAGAGGGCAGCTGTAATTCCCAGATGGAAAGAAAATATAAAGTAGCATTGATATTAATAACCCTGCGGGCCATATACTGCATGGCAATCGCTTCCACAGCCCCTGTACAGATGTCAGACGGAGGAGGTGATCGGCTTGGAGTGCTGTTGCGTATCGCATCTGGGAACCCTTAACAGGAGGAAAAGTCATCTGCTACCATCTGGGAGCACTTAGTGAGGAATTAGTGGAACCACACTGAGGCATTTCTTTCTCTGAGCCAGGTTACACAGCTGTGTCAGGGATTTCACATGCTCCACAGTGTCAAAGGCCACCAGGGCTTTGAGTCATGTGCAAGTCACCAGGCATCTGGCCATGGCCACAGGCTGACATTTTTTTCGTCATTACACTTAGCACAGGTGTGGTGCAGGGAGGCAGGAGAAATGGTCTTCAGTTGGGCAGTACAGTCAAGCCATGCGAGGACGGTCTCAGAGATTTCTTCAGCAGGCATCACATCTCGCATGTGTCCTCCGCAAGAGCTGCTGGCAGCTTCCACTCTGGAAGAAGGAGTGATTCATTCTTCCAGCAGCAGACTTACGCAGTCCCTGCAGCTTTTTTTCTGGCCAAGTTGGAAGAGTTTAGGTTCCAGATTATTAATTAATGTTACAGTAGTTGCTCAGAAGTCCCAATGTGCAAGGTACTTCAGAGGTGCAAAGAAAGAGGCAATCCCTATCCCAAACAGCTTGCAATCTAACCAGGCAGGACAGGGAAAGATTAGGAGAAAATAAATACTATGCTAATTTTAAGATGTGAGCTGAATGAGAGAGAAATTAAGGAACTTTCTCTGTGTTGTTAGGGGAGACTGGAAAATATGTGAACTGAATGAATGCCTCCCAAGCACTGCAGTAGTGTAATTACTGTAAGAACCCATGTATAGTTATTGACAGGTTGAAAAAAAAAAAAAGCTATAGCATGACTTCTGTCAAGAATTTTCAGAGTGATTTTATGTTCAAATGAATATATTAAGTTACACACTAAATTGGTAGGTAAACCTCTTTCAAAGTCAGATTTGCTTTATAAAATCCTCTAAACTCTCTGTTTTCAGGCAGTAAAATAATTGACTGTGATCCTCTAATGCTTTGTGATCTTGTAATTTAAAAACATTTCCTCTTACCAAAGTATCTCCTCTATTTAGACACTTCTGATAGTTTGCTTAGTAAATATTTGTAAAGCATTACATTGTAAATAGGAGCTACAGCGGAACTGCTTGTTAAACTTTTTAATTCAGATATTTATTTGTCTGCACATACAGCTTCGGCTACCCAGTAAATTAGTTGGAGTATTATCATTAGATAAACTCATGTTGGGGGTGCTAAAACCTTGAAGCCATTGCCTTCAAGTACAAGTCTCCCCTTTCACTACTGAATAAGTTGTCCTTGCTAGGAGGGTATGATGCTCCAGCCGAATACAGAGCAGTCAGAGCAGGGCTTCTTTCTGTGCAGCTCCCACATATCCAGCCAGTTATAAGATCTTGGTTTTCACCTCTTCCCTTCCTGGCTAAAGAAACTATCACTGATAAATGCATGTAAATGCATGTGTCATCCTAATATTTGTACTCTGAGGAAAGACACAATAAGCAAGTAAATTTTATCACTCTAGCCTGTCAGATACCATTCCACAGAATAAAATGTAAAATAAAGATTATTTATAATTGTTGCTGATTGTGTAGGTTGGACAAATATATACACATTCACAGTAGGATTTTTGCTTATTATTTATTTTTTTATCTCTTTTCACCTCCATATTGTATTCGAGAATAGAAGCTTTAAAATTTTCATTCCGCCAGAAGATGAATGCTTTGTCTCGGTGCAGAGCTGCTCTGTCGAGGGATATTAAATGCCATTTTGGATTGTGTAAGAGTAATGGTATGTTTGTGGGTTTTTCACAGAATTGAGTTGTAACTTCAAAATACGGCCCAGTGGAGTACTGATGGGATCCAACTGACAAGAGACTGCAGCACACACATCATCGCCTTTTCGGAACAGCCATCAGGAAGCCTCCAGTGAGGCAATTTTTGATAGCAGTTTGGGTAAGGATGTTTTTGCTGCTGGCTGTAAAACATAGCAGGCGCTCAGCCTTTCCCTTGCCATGTGACACACACACACTGTGCATCATGTGCTGTTCCCATGTGACCTGACACACCAAGCCCACCACCTTTGTCAGAGAGACAGCAGGCAGGTTAGAGAGAAATAAATCTGGTTCCTCGTCATCCCCATCTGCACCAAATCTTTTTCTGCATAAAGCTGAATAAAGAGGTCCCGGATTAAGCCCATACTGAGCAGTTATTGACGCTGAGCTGATTCCTCTAAGCTGAATTGAAATGCAATGTTAAACAAAGGAAGAACCATATGTTCTTGTCTCGCTATGTTTGAAGAAGAAAATTGTCTACAGCGCTGACATAATATACCAGAAATTGAAAGAAAAGTTGGGCATGTAGCCATCACTAACTTTGAGATACGCTGATCCCTAAAGAAATGGCTTAGATAAGAACCAAGCAAAGCCAAGAAGACTTTTTGGTCTGTGTATTCTGTCTGTGCTTTGAGCATGTTTTAGAGGCAAATAGCCAGAGTAATGCTTGGGAGCTCAGGGTGTGAGGAAGCAGGGCAGAGCTCAGGGAGCTGGGGGTCGGCCTCTTTTCACATAACTAGTGATAGGGCTAGAGGGAATGGCCTCAAGGTACGCAAGGGGAGGTTCAGGTTGGAAATGAGGAGACATTTCTCCTCAGAAAGAGCAGTCAGGCAGGGTTGCCCAGGGAGGTGGTGGAGTCACCGTCCCTGGGGGTGTTCAAGGAAAGGCTGGACCTGGTGCTTAGGGACATGGCTTAGTGGGTGACATTGGTGGTAGGGGGATGGTTGGACCAGATGATCTTGGAGGTCTTTTCCAACCCTAATGATTCTGTGATTCTAAGCCACGACTGGGAAGAAGGAGAGGCCCAGACTGTTAGCTGGCCTCTGCAGGTGGTGCCACCGTATTGGGGTGGGATGCTGCTCCTGTAGCTGAACTCTGGGTCCTCACTTCCCATACAAATACACGGCCTGCATATTACCGTAGGTACATGTAAGTGTATGATGCTACTTACTGTAGTTATCACTAAAAGGCATTAAAATATCCTATTTTGATGGTTGTTCTTTATGATATAGAAAGCCTTTTTGGTCTGCATTTCATACGGGTAGGATGGAGTCCAAGATGAACCACATCAGCACAGATTTAAAGACAAGAGCACCTGCAGTCCCACAATGGATTTTGCCACTGAAAATCTGGAATGTGAGGATTTCCTGATGAGCTTCAGATTGAGTCCCAGGTAGGAGGCTGAGAAATATACTGACTCTGACAATTGTGTTGTACAGAGGAACCAAACCATGTTCTACACAAGTCTTTGAGCATAGAATCAACATCCATAGTTACGTACATCTTCAGGCTCTTCTGGAAGAAAAAGTAGTGTACCTTCACTTTTGGATACTTCACAGGATACATAAGGTACAGCAGTGATTTCAAAAGACTATTACCTTTATGCAATCCAATTCTTACCATATTACTCAATATTTATACTGTGGTGATTAAAAGAAGAAATCCCTGATCTGACCTTTCTCTCTATTTTCAACACTAAAGGCTGTTAAAAATCAGAAGTTTCATTACATACATTAATACTTGCCAGTAACTTTGAAACAATTCCCATAAAACATTCCCATTAAACTGTCTTTAATTTTTTCACTGACTCCATCTTCTATGTAAAAAGACAGCAAAACTGCTTATCTATATTAAGGCAGCATTTTTGTGGCATTCTTCAGGGGCTGGGAAAAGTTGCTGCAGCAACAGCACATGTTATGTAACGCTTCATTCAACGAAGGATGATTAAGCTGGTTTGCAGGGGGCTGCAGTCCCAAGCTCTCTGTTGCTGTCAGTTTCTATCCCTGCCTGAAAAATGCAATATATTTTAGTATAGGTTTTTAAAGTTCTCTGTAGAGAGTTATTTGGATTTAGACTAAATAGTAATAACAATATGTAGAGATGATAATTCTAGATGTTTATTGATGCCATATTTTTCTCAGCATGTTTGAAGTAGCAATAAAAACCTTTTTTTCTTTTTTTTTTCTTTTTTTTTTTACAGAGTCCAAAATGTGGCCGATGCTTTACAAAGCACAGCAAGACTTAATCTACATTCACGCAACTTCATGCAGCACACATCACTACACGAAGCAGTAAGTAATTACCAAGCATCCTGGATTAGCAAACTGTTTGTAAACTCTTGAGAGCTTACATGTTCTGGCTTCTGGCTTCTTTTTGTGGTTCCTCCAAAGCCTAGTTCTGACAACAAAGATTTAGGAGCGTTTTGGATTTGTCCGTTCAGTACTGAGAGGGATGGAAAGGAAACAGCTGTAAGGGAACTCGAAGTTTCATCTGGGTCTGAGTGATGGGGAGGGTAACCGTGACGTAGGAGACTTGGGTTTTAAGCCAGCTTGTCCTGGCTATAAAACCGAGTTTCTACATTTTCAGGAGAGAATCTTCAGAGAGATTTATGGTCTGTGAAACATAGAAACACCCAAACATTCAGCTCTTCCAAGATTTGAATGTTCCTTTTATGTATTGACAGCTTTCTAACACAGTCTCATATTTTTCTACCTTTAAGAATCCATCTCCTTTTCTGCCCTAAGTTTCAACAGCTACATTGTCTTTCTCTGTTCTTAAAGAGTCTGACCCTTAGTAGGTACTGTAAACAAGGTTTTGATTCTCACATGCCCCCTTTTTTATTTCATATATTCCTATGAGAGTGAAGGCTGTCTTGCTGTAAATGGTCTTTGCTTGACAGATGGTATGGCATTTTTCTTTACATCTGCTCGTATTCACTCATGGGATAGTGAAAAATCACCGCATTTGCTTTGCCAGGTGTTCTTTGCAGCCAAACTCTGTCTGGGATGGGATACTGCATACATACTGTGAAAGTTATTTCGTAGTCCCTTGCTGATTATGCTGTGTTTTCGCCATGATTTTTCAACAATAAACTGAAAAACTAGTGTTCTAGAAGGAAGCAGTGTCTTAATGTTTTGTTACCGATTTCAGACCATAGTGACCGTCAAACACGTTAACAGAAAATACTGGGAACTGATGTAGCACCAAGCATCAGCCAGCGTGTAGGGTGCATTTACATTACCATTTTTGCCCAGGTCACAGGAGCATTTTTGAAGCGAGTCTCCCAGTTGTGCTCACTGACGTTGTCTTGCTTCACATTTTGGAGTAGCATCTGAGAGTACAAAGTGGATTATTTTCAGACGAAACTAAACCAGATGTTTTTTTGCAGAAACACATTCAGCATGCTCCAGCCACTGGCAGTCATTCTGCCCGCAGGAACAGATGACAACCAGTCCAAAATAAAACCCTGTAAAATGTTCACGATGCAGACCTCAGGCTCTGCCCCTACTGCTCAACACTGCTTGCTAACACAGACGTAGCCCTAGGGTGGCAGCCATGATATTTGCAACTTTTAGGTTTCTCAAGACTGTTCTATGAGATGTGCAGCTCAGTGATTATTTCTGGAGCTGGATGCCTACTTTCTCATTTACTGTGCTTACTCGGTCAACCAGGGTGTCTTTCGTCATGTCCAGGTGCACCCCAATGCTCACTTCCCTTTCAAGGTGCTGTCAGTGCTGTGCCCTCATTTTTCCAGCTCTCAGCTGTCATCTGCATCAGGATCTGGTGCTGTTGGTGGAAATGGATGATCAAGAGCAGTGAGAACATCTGAGCTGACCGGTTTATATCTGGTATTTGGTGTCACAGGTGAAGTGGTTGAGAGCCTCAAGAAGGTGATCCTTTCTGAGAACAGACCTTCAACTGAGGGCCCCCGAGCATTTACAAGATTAGATCCTGTGCTACAGAAGGAGGAGCCAATGGGGCCGGTAGGCAGTCATCTCTTGGTTTTCATTTGAAAGAGAAATCAGCATCTCCAGCTGCTGAAAAGCTGTCTCCAAAGCACCAGCATGGCGTTCACTTCTGCTGCTGCTAACAGATGTTGGGTTTGCGGCCAGCAGTTGTGATGCTCCTGCCCTGCATCTCGCCATTCTCCACGGCTTGCCCCCTAGTTTCCCGAATAGCAGCGGGCTGCTGGTGTGACCCCGCTTTATTTGCCACTGCCCAGCCGGCCCTGCTGCCAGCTCGGGCTGGGGCAGGGTGCTGAGGGCCCGCATTCATGCCGGCGTCATCGTCACAAAAAGGCATGCACACGCATATTGCCACGGGTATAGGAAATACAAAATATTTAGATATTATTTATGTATTTGTATTTATATTATACACATGTATTTATATTATACATGTGTTTTATTTGTATATTATAAACATATATATTTATTTTTATATATTTATATATTTAGAGGAGTAAGGAATTAAAGGGAAGAGGAGCATACATCCATAAAAGTGGCATCTACCTCTTTTTTACCACCTATTTTCTTAAATCCCTCTCAGTTTATTAAAAGGTGGCGCGTTTTAATATTCGCTGCACATTTTTAATGCCCCTTCACAGCTGGTACGCATCGGTGCGTTTCTGCAGGTATGCGCACGCAAGCATGTAGTAACACGTTTATACATGCGTTCAGAAATGTGTATGATATATAGGAACGTATTTAAACATAGCTGTATGAACATTTAAATTAATATTTTATTGAGAATATTTTTGCATTTATTATTTATATTTTATAACCGTCTTCACATTTATATTTTAAAATCGTTTTAATACTTATATTCTAAATTCCTTTTATACCTATCATGAACAACACACGCACGTTTTACATAAAACAACACATTTTTATACGAAAACGTGCGGGACGCGGGACCCGGGAGCCCCCCCCCCGCGCCCCTCCGCAGGCCGCTGCGTGAGGCGCGTGAAGGGGCCGCCCCGGCGGGAGCAGGCCGCGCGCGCGCCCCTTTAAGGCTGGCTCCCGGCGCCCTCCCCACGTGCTGGGGGCGGGCCCGGCGGCGCGGCGCAGCCAGTGCGAACCGCCCGAGGGGCGCGGCCGCGTCCGTGTCCGCGTCCCCGTCGCGCGGCTCCTCGCGCCGCGGCCGTTCCGCTCGGCGGGCGGGGCGGGGTGGGCAGGGCGGCGGTCAGGTGACGGGCGGCTGCCGGCAGCGGGGCGGCCGGGCACGGCGGCGGCCCCTGCCTCGCCTCGCCTCCTGCGGGCGGCTCCTGCGCGGCGGGGAGATGCGGCGGCGCCCGCCGCCCGCCGCCAAGTGAGGCGCGGCGGCGGCAGCATGGCCCCCACCCTGCTCCAGAAGCTCTTCCACAAGCGGGGCGGCGGCGGCGGCGCGGCGGCCCCCGGCGGGCGGGAGGGGCCCGCCTTCAGGTGAGGGGCGGCGGGGGGGAGCCGCCATCTTAGGCGGGGGCTTCGCACGCAGCCCCCGGGGAGCTCCCGGCCTGACGGGGGTTCCGGGGGGCTCCTCCGGGGCTGCCTGCGGGGTGCGTGGGGGGAAATGCAGCGGCAGCGAGGGCTGGCAGCCCGGTCCTGGGGAGGTGGCGGGGCTCAGAGTCCCGTCAGGGAACGGGGCCGGAGGGTTTGGGGCGGCTGCGGCGTGTGGACGCTGTGCCTCCCGCTTACCTGCTGTGGCACTCACCGCGTAATTATATCTCTCCTTTTTAATTTAGAAGAAAACGTGTTTTCCGCATCTAACCCGAGTGGTGGTCTCCAAGCAACTGTTACTTTGCTTTGTGCTTAAAACCTTAGCAAGTGCTTTCTGTCAGGGTCCAAGGCTGCTAATTGCAGTTGTAAAGGTCTAGGATCCATCAGGGATATCCGTGGAGGCAGGTTCCATGCACAGCGTGTCCCCCATTGCAATCAGTCCTTGCTCAGTCTGGAGCATTTTGTGAGGTTAGGCCCTATATTCGTTTTTGCCTTCCTTAGGTTAGGTATTCCACACTCCATCATCAGTTTCAGCAATGTTTAAATGATACAGTTCTTGAAACAAAAACTGGCATAATTAAAACATCACTCCAGGTACCCATCATTCTTTTAACTCCCTATTCCTCTCTTCCTGTCCTTTCTGATTATTTTTTGGCATATTAACTGTTAATAAATGTATTTGAAGGGTTTTGCTTTTTGGGTTTTCTTACATGTTAATATTGCATTAAATTTCTTCCTTATAGCTTCTAAATGTGCTGCAATACTCTTTCTTTATTCCAGTTATCTCTTTGTTGCCCTGCAGGAGCATATTCATGGGGTCTTAGAAGTCGTACTGCAACATTTTCAGTAGACTTTCTGTTGAGCAAAAAGAACATCTGTCTGAATGGACATACAGGATTGAACACAAGTAAAATGCCCAAATCCTTTGGGAACTTATGTATTAAGTGTAGGTAGCTGGTCACAGTTAAGAGTGGCACATCTGCTTTCTGCTCTAATGGCACACCTATATTTTCAAGGGTTTCAGCAGTTTTTACTCCTTCTTTGTGTTTTGGTTTGAGGGGTGCCTCCTAATTCAGTATGCATATAGCTCTCTTAAACAGTTGCATGGGACTAACAGTGGTCTGTATCCCCAGATGTCAAATTGCTGCAGAACTCTTCAAAGCCCGAGTGTCTTCATGTACCCTCCTCACCCAAAGCAGTAGCCCTATCACTGGAAGAGTCTCTAGTAGAAAATGTCTCCCCAGGCTTGTTTGGTCTGACAATTTTTCTTTCAAATGTGTCATTAGGAAGCTTTGCCTTTTGTAACATTCCCAGGAGCGCCATGAGAAGCTCAGTGGTAAAGGGCCGTGGACCATACTCAAGACTTGCCTGTAATGAGCACTGTTTGTGCTTGTTCCGTTGCCCCTCTCCCCTTTAACTGGATAGAACTTGACCACGCATCAGAGCTGGTTCCTCTCTTTGGCTCTGAAGAGAAAAGCAAGCTGCAAGCTCCACGCTGCTTACCAGGATGAGCTGGCACAGGGGAGAAGAGACACGGTGCTGAGCTGAACGTCAAGCCACAAGAAATGGTTTCTTGGCTACAAGAGCATTAACATTTTAATTTGGATCAGGAGCATTCCTTTAAGGAAAACCTCTCAGTTGTCTCCACTTAGTGCACTTTGGTAGCCAAGTGGCTTCGGTGCGCAAACTGGATTCCTGGTGGATTGAATGAAATTAGAAAGTGTGCTCCTACCACAGGGCGTTCAGTCCCTGGGACCAGGCTAGAGGTGGTCAAACATAAAACCCCACAACATGCATCGTGTGGGTGTCAGGTCCTTAGTGCCAATTATTTCATTTCACTCTGTGGATCTGGTCCTGTTGGGCTGCACGGCATGCTAATGGCAGCACAGCCCTTACCTGCTGGGTGAGAAGAAAGTAAACACGAGGTGTAGGTTTTAATCTAGTGCCATTAGGGCAGTAGGACTTTCTGCTGGCCTGCGCCTCCCTTCAAAATGATGGGAGTACAAGGTAGTGAAAGGGCAGTATTAAGAGCTGCGGAATGTCTTATTTCTTTTTAAAACGAGAAATTAGAAACCGGCTGGGGAGCAGATGGGTGCTTGTGACATGATATTACATTTGTGCTAAGCAGTTTTGTACACACATCTTCAGCTTCTGGTTTTTATTACTACTGCTTTTTGCTTCCCCTAACTAAAAATACCTGCATGTGCATATATATACGTACATATGCAAATATACATATAAAATATATCTGTGCCTTCTAACAGAGAAGTTTGAGTTTAGCTTCCAACACTCTGAGGAAACCCTAATTACTTTGTGTGAGAAATGGGAATTGGTGTGGCTGAATTCTCTTAAAATATTTCTTATTTGCTTATCAAATGTTGCTTCCCTTGCAAGATTGATTTAGAGTAGTTTGTACAAATTTTGGAGTGCTACCAGGGTCATGTGCTTGGCAGGATGGCAGCTATTACTGCAAAAACAAAGCATCCTCCTCCCGTAGAATTTGAAATTTAATAAGCACGCGGTTTATCTCAAGGCTAGAATGTCTCAAGGGTTAGGCATATATTTGAGTAAGGTACTGGGGGCTGACTTTAGGGAAATTAACTATTGCAGATAGCCTGTGCTTAAGTTTACAGCAGTTTGACTGTAGTTGTTCTTGCCTGATTGTGGAATGAGATTTCACATCAGAGTTTTGCTGTACTTGATGCGGAAGATTGAAGTCATCCTTAAGTAGAGGGCGAAGGTTTCTTGCAAGTTTCATTCTTTATTAGTGTGGGGGATTTGTTGTTGTCTTTTAATTGTGGAGCACCTGTACCCAGGGATGTAAGGATGGAAAGAAATACCGTGTGGTTTTTGGAAGACTGCTCTGGCTGGTGAACGTGTAACTTCCGCATTGCAGCCTCTGATGAGATTTTTTTGCTATTGGTGTGTTTAGTGAAGGAATGCTGTAAAATAAGGAATAATTTCATCTTACGTGTGATCTATACAAAAAGTGTTATTTCAGCTGGGCTTGAAACTTGCAAACAGGCTGCTGCTTCAGCTTTAAGTATCAGCTGCTCCTTCTGGTGCCTGTAATGGAGCGGATGTCATGCTGTACTGCAGGATATCTATCTGGTAGCAGTTTGTTAGCGTTGGTATATGAGATCATCCGTCTGGCAGTTGATGCTAGTAATTCCTTTGGTCATAGCACTGAAATGCTTGGTGAGAGCCTATTTGCTAGGCATTATTTCACAGCGTTTATTACCAGCCTTGGCAATACTCCACCTTCTGAAAAAGGAAAGAAAGCAGTTCTGAGCTTTGCGTATGCTTGCATGTCAGCTTGTTATATCTTTGTTAAAATGAAACACTCCCTGGTAAATTCTTGGAGCCTAATTGGGTTTCTCTTGAGCTTATTCCAGCTTTGTAGGCATCCATGAAGCTATAAAGATACTGAGCACCCAGGTACATCTCTGAAAATGGAAACAACACAAAAATCCGGTGGTAAATGTTTTTAAAAAGGATTGGTGGGGTTGGAGGGTGGGTATCATATGCTGCGGGAAGGGAGATGCAGCCCAGGGCCAGCTGTGAGCATGGGGACAGCAAGGGTTAAACAGTAAGTCTCGGCCTCCTGCCTCTTCGCTGACAGCTGAAGGTGAGCCTTAAGGTGCAGCTTTATGCCTCTGTTCTGGCCTTGTCCGCCTTCCTCAGTAATGGGAGCTAAAGAGCCAGTTCTGCAGAGAGAGATTTATTACGGCAGTCTCAGTCTCGCTCAAGAGGCAGCTTAGGGAGGAAGTGATTGAAAGTATGGTCTTTTGACATGGAAACCACACTTCCAGCCCGGGGCTGTTTTGAAGGAAAACAAACAAAACCCAAGTCCTCTGGCTTCTGAGCTTTGCAGGAACCAAGGCCGTTCTCCCTCTTAAGTTGCTTGGATTGCCCTTCCCCCTACGTGCTTCTGTGAGTGAACAGCCTCTTGGTTTCCTCTGGCTCTTGCTCTCTGTTCAGATTGCAAGAAGACACCCTCTGTCTGGTGGTTTTTTGGTGGTGGTGGGGAAAAACACAGCGTGGCTGAAATGGAAATGTCTAAACTGCTGACGTTGAGAGGGGTGGATGCACCTTGGTTATTTCATTTACTTCCATGAAAAGATACGTTCTTGTTTGACCAGACAAATTGGTTTTGTCAGTGGGTTATTTCTGATTTACAAGTAGCTCAGCTGAGTGGCATAGCCAGCTAATAGTGCGTTTCCTACACGCTTGACTTAAATTGAGGTGCAACTGGATAATGGGTGTTTGAGGCTTTATTCTTAGGGTACTTCTGCTGTTCGCATGTCTAAGAGTGGGTGGGTGAGTACTCTGCCAGGTGCTGTGCTCAGCAGGGAATGAAGAGGGCATTGTACCAACAGGAGGCCTTGGGAGCTTCCTGCCCCTAGTAGCACAACTCAAAGCAGAATACGCTACAACCTAAAGCACTGGTGCTAATGCTGTAGGAGAATACTTGTTGGTGTAAATGGATTGATGTGAGTGAGAAAACAGCTGCTCGGGGCTGCAAAAATTAGATGTTCATTCATAAAAGCTGAATTCATAGAGGGGGAAAAAAAAGGTGGTGCAGACAGGCTTCACTAGGCTCTGAGGTAAGCTCAGCTGAGGTAACAGAATAACCTTATTAAAACCTGGGAGGGATGGAAGATGGCAGGCATTTGACAGAAATGTAGTGGTCATTAGTTGTCATGTCATCCCAGCTGGGCCAGAAAACAGTAACTTTTTTCACAAAAAGCCATTTACTTCTTGCTCTGGCGTTTCGGTAGCACTGAAGCTGCTCAGAACTTCTTGGATCAGTACTGGCTGTGTGCTACAGACCTCAGTGACTTACCTGTTCCTCCAGGGAGTACTGCTGCTGGCAATTCCCTGCTTTTATCTACAGTCTGCTTTGTGCTTCGGTGGTGTTCAGGGGTGTCTTCTGAAGAGAAGACTCCGTTTTAGAGCCACGTGTTGTGTGTGTGGCCATCACTTGTTTCTACTAAACACCTCGCTTAGGAGAGTGGTGTGCTGTCTTGCATGCCGCTTGGACGAAGCTCCATGAGAAGCGTGTTGGGATGCTAGCCTAACTGCCAGTACTTGCAAGCGGGGGGTGTCTGTGGGTTCACTTGCTAGGCAAAACATGAGGAGGAATGCAGTTCTGTAGGATGGCGGCTGACAGGCTTCTTAGAGAGAGTAAGTGAGAAGAGGAGGGCTTTCCAGTGGGCATTTGGTGTGCGGAGGGAGCACATGTGGCTGTGGATGCCTTTCCACGCGCTTGTGTGATAAAGCGTCTGATCAGTGCTGATCTGGCTAACCAGCATGGAGGTGGTTATTCATTTGCCTGTCATGAGTCACCTCTGTGCGTGTGCTCTGCCTCCAAGTCGTCTGTCTTAGTCTTCAGGCTCGGGTTCTTTGTTCGACTTTTCTCCTGGCCTTAACAGTTCTCTCTGCCTTTCTCCCCTCCCTCCGTGTGCCCCGTGTTGGCAGCTGCAGCACGTGCAGCAGCGCCATGTTTTACATCCACGATCGAGGTCGCAAGACAAGCCGCAGCACAGGCTGCGAGGCAGAGCGTTCCTCCGAGGCACCGAGAGGGCTGGCTTAGGGGTTTCGGTTGTAGTGCCTGTGCCTTTCCAGCTGCGATTAGGGCAAGTACCGGTGTTTTTACATGACCACAGCCGAAATATTTCTGCTTTATTGGTCATCACGCTTCCTGGATAGTGGTGAGATTCTTAGAATTGCACTGATTGATGGGCACGAGGGTTTTAAATCCCACTTACTGTTGCTAAAACTGACTCATGGTTTTCTTTCTATAGGTTGTGCTGAAGTGAAACTTGAGCTGTGTGTGGTGTAATTACTGAATCAGTACAGAGCTTTCTCTGCACTGTGTTCTCACCTAAGTGTAACACAGTTCAGCTTGTCTTCTCCAAGGTGCTCAGTGGAGTTTCACATGTGCTAATGAAATCAGCTGTATTAAGTAAACAATCTGTCAATATTTATTTGCTTCTCTAATAGAGGTGCTAACGGGCTGAGTTGGATATTAGCACTTCTAAATTAGGGTTCTAAACGATTTGCTATAGTATATTTTGTAATCAACTCAGGAAGTTTCTTACATAGTAACTCTTAGCTTTTATTAAGTCTACTGGATTTTATGAAATAAAAGTGTCTTGAGTGAACTTGGTGCTCTGGATTTCTGTGCTCAGTCTTTGTACTGAACTCTGAATCTCGATATTATCTGACACCTGAAGTTGCTCAACTTTTGGGGCTGGGTATGTGAGTGCACAACTCGAGGGGTACAGGAAATCTGAGCAGAGTACACCAGATAACATTTTCGAAGGAAACCACAGAGAATGACATACTTCTCTGTAGGTTCTTTCACTAGATGTGGATCGTTTTGAGATCAGACAGGACTTTAACATTCACATTACAGCATTATATTAAAGTCTGTAAAAAGGCAGTTATGCAAATTTTTCAAAATCTGCAACTTATGGTTTAGCTTATGGTCACACAGGTTTTGTGCCTGTCTTCACGTGTCCACGCGGAAACAAAGAACTCATTCAACCATCACTGATAAGTTGAGTGCTTGTATCTCTCACCTTTCCTTGCATTTCCTTTACCATTCCCCACCAAATTACCTGAAATCTTCGTTCATAATGCTCTGCTCTGGCTTGCATTCCATCTAATGGGATCTTTTTTCAAACAGGTCCTACTGTAGGAAAGATAGCGGGCTTCCTATTTCCAAAGTCATGGCTTGTTTAACGTGATTGGGTTAAATGAGCAGGGCGTGACCTGAGCTCCCAAGAAGGAAAATTTTTAACCTCTGGTGCAGGCACAAGGAAGAAGAAGGTTAGGTGCAGAAACAGCTTTGCCCAGCTGTACAGCAGTAGGTTTAGTCCGTGTGTGTTAAGGCTCCGGTCTTGGCGAGTGGCCGCAGTGGTGTGTGATGTTAGCACCTTCTCCCATGCACAAGTTGATTATGCACTGGGAGTTTATCACTTCCCCAGCAGTGTTGATAGGACAGAGCGTTGAAGCCCTCCTCAGCCCCGTCTGTATAAAGGTCACTGATACAACAACGATCTCTTGCAGTAGGTTGTGTGAAGCTATCAGGCTTCATGCAGGGATGGTTACGGAGGGCTCATGTTCTGGTCCTCAGCTGTGTTGAGAGGGCTGTAATAAAGAGCTGGGAATGGGTAACCACTTCAGTTTGCTTGGCAGGTAACTGTAGTGACAAGCATCTGGGCTCTTACTGGATCTTGGCTGTTAGCATGGAGGAAGGTTGCTCTCATGTGGTAGCCGGTTGAAATGGATTCAGGAGTGCCAGCTTCTGCCTTACCAACCATTAAATAAACAAGTTTCTAAATCACATCAAGCTGAAGAGTTGGAAAAATTAACTGATTATCAAGATACCACTTACAACATCTGGCTGTGCTTACTAAGCACTGAACCATTTCGGATGTGATTCCAAGTCCTACGGGGAGATGACTGACACCTGATAACACCTGATGACTTTAGTATTTCAGAGACTTGAGAATTTAAGTCTCATCTGCTGTGGACTGGGTTACAGTACTGTGCGTCATTTTGTGGTGGCACGCAATAACTTTATAAAATGGCTCTGTATAGTTGGACTTGACAATGAGTCCAGGGCTGGATATGCAGTGGAGAGAAAAAGGGGAATATTTTTTTTGAGTCAGTCACCTTTGGTGAACCTGTGTACACAGTTGAGACTGCAGCTGCCTGACATCTTTGTTTTTAAGCAAAAACACCTGGGTGGAATATGAAAGATAACTTGAACTTCTGAATTAAACCCTGCTTACTGCTTAAAGAAGTGATTGCGTATTTGTATTGAAATGTATTGTTGGCATGTGAACTAGAAATCTGATTGAAACAAGGGCTTTTCATTCGCATTACTGAGATGCTTAAAGTTGGCTGGAGTATAGACTCCATTGCTGGTGTACCGCTGGGCACTGTTTTGACTAGAAGAGAAAGTAAGAGTTTTGTTTAGTTTTAATTGAGTTGTCCTGAATCTGTAATTGTTGAGAAGGTTCCTCATGAGTCTGCTCTGGTCAGTTTTGTCTCAGGAGAAAGTTAGGTCCATTATAAAATACTTGCACATACAGCGTTGTACTGAGGGTCGCTGAAGGGGCTTGACCAGTTCTTACCTGCTCACAAGAAGAAAGGTTTTTAATCTGTCTAAATAAACAATTGCTACATAAGTTTGCTGATATCTCAGAAGTTATAGTTTGTTTCTATCATGAAATCTCGCTTCAAATGCGTAAAGCGTGTTCCTATTGCACGGCAAGGTTGCACCTGGCTCTTTTCTTTTTTTTTTTGATTTTGGTCTAGATACTTCATGGCTGACAAAGACTACCACTTGCCAGCTATATTTTAGCACGTTACTGAGCATGAATAACTCAGATTATTTATAAATCTCACTGAATAAACTTTTAAATCTAATACTTTTTTTTTTTGAGAAAATGTTTAGGAACCTAAGCAAGTAGTTAGAGCGGTTGGCCTACTTTAAGCAAGAGGCTATTTCATAACTTAATGACTACTTATACATTCAAAGTGCTATGCAATCAGTGGTAAACAAAACGTAAGTCTCTTGCAAGGTGCCTTGCAGTAAGGCTAGGTTTGGCCTTGCCAGGCCATGGTTGAAGTGTGGTTTCTTTGGTTGTTTTTGTCTCAATTTCATTGAGAAGGTGTTATGGTATGAGTGATTTAACTACCCCGAACAGGGTTCTAAGATGTGGCATCTCCTTCGCTTTGCAGTGAAATTTGAAAATAAATACATGTAAACCTTCAAGACCCAGTGCTGCAAAGCTACTTTCAACTGTCTGCAGTAGAGGGTTAAGGAAAGTGTTTTGGATGGATTAGATGAATTATCATAACAACAAGAACAAAAAACATTTTTGGCTATAACTAGTGAAAAATGCCGGAGTTGACGTTATATCCGTCTGTGTTATCACTTCATTCAATCTAAGTCAGGATTTCCTGGCATTCATCTACACAGAGACGATGGACTTTGCTGTTCATGCTATTGCAACTTTTGGGTGGTCAAGTATGGCTTCTGGGGTGTGTGTTCTTTCCCACATTCTTGCCAGGTGGGTAAATCAGGCAACTTTCATAAATACTCAACATACTTTGTTTGAATTCATTCCTTTCCCATTTTTGCAGGTTAACTTTTCAGTCATTTCTTTATTCTCTTTTTCAAAAAACATCTTTCTCTTTCAACATTTTAACGTAACTACTTACAGAGGCTCGGCAATGTTTTGACAGTTGATCAAAAAAATCAGGTTGCTTCTGCTCTCAGCACTGCTGGAGCACCACACCTGCTATTGTTGGTCTTATACATGACAAGTATTAATAAAACTAAAAAATCAAAATCTTAAAGCCATATGCTGAATAAAAAAAAGTTGGATGTCAATAATTTAAAAATCTGATGATATAGCTTTGTTACTGAGCTATACTCTAAACAGCACCTTGAATTTGGGAGCACACGGGTAAACTTTTTTTGGTGAGATCATACAGCTGAAAATTCCCTTTGGGGTTAGTTGAAACCAAGCCCTTCTGAAGCAATTTCCCTTGGCAGGAGGGCGAGTGTCTGTGGTGCTTGCTCCCAGCTCTGCTCGAGAGCGTTCTCTAGTGAGGTGGGAGGGCATGCTCCGAGCGAGGGCGAGGAGGGGATTACAGGTGCCTTCCACAGCCCTGTAAAGCCTCAGAGAGAATGCCGTGTCTTCTCAAGTGTACCAGAGCACTCCTGTAATTGGAGTGGTTTTCTAGCAGAAGTGGAAGAAATCTGTAAAGGCAATGTTTTGGTTTAATATGTGAGCATTTTTAGTTACTTAGAGTTGAAGGTGTTTGTGTTTTATATCAAAGCTACTGTTCGGCTAACTAGTAAAATTTTGGAATGCTAAACAGTGTTGTTCATCTCTGTATCAGTTGGCATTAAAATGTATTTATTTATGTCTAATGAGCAATATTGTTTCTTAGTTGTTTTATTTTCATATTCTAAAATTACTCCTTTGAACAAGGGCTTGAAAGCTGCACACAGACTTAGGAAAAAAAAAAAAGGGGGGGGGTGTTACAGAAGACAGTGAAGGAACAGGAAAGAGCAGGCAACCAAACCCATGCCTCAGGATGCCGCCCGTAAGGTGTGGTGGTGGTGTCTGTGCTGGCCTGCTCATTTACGTAGGAGATACTAAGGGCTGAGCTCAGTCAGTGCTTTCACACAGCCCCAAACTGCAACAGGAGCTGGTGTGGTGCTGCAAATACCAGATTGTGCCCTGCACTGCTGCTCAAAGCTCTTCCTCCCATGTGCAGCGTGTAGTTCTCCTCCCTCCTGCTCCAGAGGAGGGGGCGAAGGTGTAGGTAGGAGCTGGTAGGGTAAGAGCCTTCTATTCATCTCGCTTTCTGGCAGAGGCAGTTCTCCGACGTGCCTTGGCAGTGTCTGTATTTAGTAGCTGTGTTCCTGGACGCCGGCCCAGTCACATGGCGCTGCTGGAACAAGTGACATGGGAATGATGCCTCAGCCCCGGCCCGGCGCGCGGTGCAAGAGGGGCTGGGCTGGGCTGAGGTGAGCTGAGGTGGGCCTGCTCCCTGCCCTGCGCTCCCCCGGGGATGCTGCAACCACCCCTGCTCCCGGCAGGCTGCTGCCGCTTGGCTCGGCCCCTTTGGCTCCAGCGATGGAGGTTTCTCTAAAAAGAGAAAACAGAAAAAGCCTAAGGAAGATTAAATAAAGAACGGAAGGTTGGCTTGTTCGAAATGATCGAGATGGCTGCTGTAAAACAACTTCTGCAAAATATTCGACTTGGTTTTGATGAACTGAGATCTCCTGGCTGCTGGAAACTACTGGGGGCTGCGGAGGGTGGTGGGAGGGAAGAGGAGGGAAAGCTGGTTAGGACTGAGTGGGGATCTCTATATAGAGAAAAAGACTGCTATGGATGTAGGAGCTAACCTTTTTGTGTGTCTTAATTGTCTCCGGGTTTGAAGTCCTAGTTCAAGGAAAAAGACACTTTTCTTAATGGTAAAACACAAATACGTGCAATTACCAGGCTTGAGCCCTTTCACATTGCTGGCAAGGAATTCCATTTTGGGGGCTAGCAGCTGGAAACACTGTCCTGTGCTGTATGGGGTTCAACCTCAAATACATTGTTTTCTGTGTTTTTTTTGTTTGTTTGTGGGTTTGTTTTTCTTTTGAAACGTTATCACTGAGACGTACGAAACCTAGTTCCCAAACTTCTGACTAACAGCCACTGAACAGTGAGTCCGAACTTAGGGAAGCTGTCTGGGTTCCGACACGCTGCTTTAATAAGCAGTTCTTGGTGGCTCTGAAAAGCTGAGGCACGCAATTTATCGCGACTTTAACTTGGTGTAGAACTGCTCGTTGGCCTCTATCAGGTGTGTGTGCATTTTGTGGTCACTTTTTTGTGTGTATGTGACAATACTGCCTTGTAGCAATGATGAAAAACGATTGTGACCTTGCAGAAATTCAGTAAGTTGTCCTTCACAAAGCAGGCGGTCTGGGGAGTGCTGTGTTTGCAGTGAACAAGGACCCCCAATGTTGTGTTCCTTTTCATCCAGTAACATAGGCAATTATTTTTAAAAAGGTAACATTTCTGTACGATGATCTAATATTGAGAAGCGTTTTTCTCCACCGCAACTCTTTTGACAGGAAAACCCAAACTGAGGGAGAAGTACTGCAAATGACATGTTCCTTCACTTGTTGCATGACTAACCTGCCATATATCCAGCCTAACGTGTGTGAAACTACTAACTATGTATCATGCTGGAACAAGGTGGTTCATCTAAGGTTAAGTAGTGCTTTACCATATTAGGACTACTTCAAATGATTGTGGAAAAAGAATGCGGCGTGGCATCAGCACAACTCTTCCAAATCCAAGGCTGTAAAAAGAGGAGGAGCAATGTCGGGCTCGTTTGGGGGAGAGTGAGGAAGGGAACCCCCATCTTCTGTGGAATCTATTTAACAGGCCAGAAGAGGGAAATTCATCGTTAAGCAATCCAAAATAGAATCTACTTTACCTATAAATATGCTTTGGCACTCATCCTGAATGTCTGGGTTGTGGGTTTTTTTTGTGTATCTGTTTTGCTAAGTGTGTTTCACTAAAACAAATTCTCACTGAAACAGCTGGTATGATTCAAACTTTGTTTTCCTCTGTTTCTGTAGACTATTTCTAAAAGATGTTTGGAAAACAAAACCTTACTGGAGATTTTGCAAATATACTACTAGATTTGAAAACAGTGTATAGATTTTAAGTTATAGCCGTAACTTATATGGAAAAAAAAAGTTTTAATTAGATAACTTCCATCATATATATTCCCCCCCCCAAATTCTCTTGCTGAAGTGTTACCTCAAGTTGGAGTCGTTTATGCAATTGTCTGAAGAGCTGAGATGAAGGGCAGGAAATGACCTACAAACAGAGCAGGTGATGTGCTGTCACGTAGCCTAGAAAAAGAATGATTTAACTCTGCTTCCCAGAGGATTATTTCTGGAGGGCAGGACACTTTCTTCCATTTTCTACAGTAATCTGCTCCTTGGACTCAAGGTGTTTTCCGTATATGATTTTCCATTTTTGTTTTTACTTTTCAGAAACTGTTTTGTGTATTTTCAATCCTAATTCCTCAAGTATTTTAGGATTTATAGTATTCTACAGATGAAGTATTGTTGTGAAGCCTACCAGCTATTCAGTAGGCTTTCAGGTGTTCCTAGTTTTAGTCTCTGACATGAATCCCATATTTAACTGGGATTTAACTGAATGTTTCAGAACTTTCTTTCCTTTCTGTGTGGGGAAAGCGTAGGACAAGTGAATGCTGTCAACTGCTGGTCCTAGTGTAAGTGCAGTAAACTGGCCATCAGTTGTTCGGTTCATTCATGCTTCAGAGACGAATAGGAACACTGCTGCTGAAAGCAGTCCTCAGTGAGGTGAGGAGGAGTCGCCCTCTGCTAAATCGTTTGAATAACCTGAGAACAGACCAAAGCTTTTCGCCTGTTTCCCTCATTTGAGAAGAGGAGCAATTGTGATCTAGCATTTGTCACTACTCTGGGGATTGAAACAGTTCTGTTTTTTACTGCTTCCCTCTGTGGCTGAGCAAGTTGTTGTTACCATGCTCTAGTTGTCCACTTGTCTTTTGTCCAGGGTTTAGAGGTTGTGGTTTACAGAGATGACAAAATTTTCCTGAGGAGGATGCTGTGCTATTTAGCAGGTAGCATGTGGCACTGGGTTTTGAAATCTTTCTGTGTTGTCTGACTCTGCTGCTGTGTTTCTGGGTGGCCATTAGTGAAGTTATTTTCCCTTTTTAATCTGGAAGGGAAATATTTCTATGGCTGTCATCTTATAAAGCGTCTAAAACTACTGACTAGAAAAAAAATCTATGTAAGAGGTGAGATATTGGCAGCTGTGTATGGGTAAGTTGTGTGGGTTTTTAAGCATGGATGGGAAAGAAGTCTTTGTTCTCCTGCAGACTTACCTGAGCCTGAACAAAACGTGAGGTTCCTTTGGTCTGTTTAAAAACGTAGATTATCTTGATCAGAAGTATTTTATTAGGTATTTGCCACCAGTACTGCCATTAAATTGTTTTAATAGGCTCATGACTGTAAACTCTCATAAACCAACGTAATGTCTGTGACAAACTTCTTGTTGTTTTTTTGCTTCTTTTTAAAAGCTTTTCAAAATAATATTTTCAAATTCTCGGCCAACCGTAAATACCATTTGTCCTTAAAAGTAAAACCATTACAGAGCAGAATAGCTGGTGTTTCTCGGTGTTGGGTTTTTTCCCCCTGATAACCATATGGCAATGATGACAGATTCTTATTTGCTCCCAAGCCATATGAGGTTGCTAGGAGTTGTCAGATGACACTTGCTCACATGAGAGCCATTAACAGGGTGTTGTAGCCAGTGTTAGAACAACCTTGCAACGAAGGGCGAGTCACTGCAAAAGCAACTATGCTTTTTTTTTAAGAGGCCATATGGTTGGGTCTTGTGACTACATAATTGCCAGCTACCTAATCACATACCAGGAAACAAACACAGTTTAAGTCAATATTAGCTGTTGTATCTGCTGCAGCTTTGCGCCAGGCTTGGTAGAAAAACTCTGACAGCAGCCAGAGCAAGTCTATGATGGCTTCTGAAACTTGAAAGTCACGTCTGCTCCTCTGTGTGGGATAACCGCAGCAGCACTTTGGCTACAGCTGCCATTCGGCTTTAATGGCGTGTAGAATATATGAAGATCTCTTTGCCTCTTTTTCCCCCAACAAGAAATCCAGCAGACTGTTCCTGTGTAGGGAAGAAATCTGATCGTAATTGCCATTGCTAATGGTTGATCTATATAGTAAGGAGATCTGCCTGAGGCTGTGTCACTTCAGCGGGTGTTTGGCTTTTTTTTTTTCAAGAGGATCTGTAGCACAAGAAAATGTGTGGGGGCACACCAAAAGCTACAAATGGCACAGGGGGACAAATAGAAAGAGCAAGAAAGAACAGCAGCGATGTGCCACTTGGAAGTAATCTCCCTTGTGCCAAATTGGATGAAAGGATTAGAAAATCTCTGAGAGACCAAAGTGTCAGCTGTGTGAGCAGAGTGACTAGACTGCTGCAAAACAGGTACGCAAGTAACTTTTTTTGATATATACAGTTTTTGATGGAGGGTGAGCATTTTGGTTTGATATTAGATTTGTAACCACGTGCCTGAAAACTAACCTGTTTGGAAAGCTCTGTAAGGAGGTCATTCTTGCTGCTGATGGTGACTGATACTGTAGAAAGTCTTCCCTGTTGTTTGAAATCGAATCTACATTCTTGAGTCTGATGTGTAAGGTTTGTGTGTGTGTTAACTGAGGTCTGAAGGGTAATTGACTTTCTTTTCAGTTAAGGTAAAATAACCTCACCTTCTTTTTCTAATTAGTTTCCCTCTTTTTAATTTTTTGCCACCTTCTGCATTATTGGGTCAAGTAGGACCAATTTGCAGAGCAGGCAGGAGAAAATGCTGCGGAGTGAGGGAGGAGTGGAGGGGGCAACTCTGCTTCCCTTCTAACTGATCTCTAGGTTAAGCATTACATAAAAGTAATCTGGAGTGTGAGTGTTGTTTCTTCAGCTGCTTTTGTTGTGCCTTTTTCAGGTGTGTGCCAGCGTGTCTCCAGTGTTTGAGCCTGCTGCTATGTAACTGTGTGAAAACATGGTTCAGGGTAGTCTTTTCCAAATTATCATAAAGGATATTAGAATAAATATTCTGTGCTCGGTATTGCCTGTTTAAAATACAGCTAAATGATGCATAGATTTCAGGCTCGTTATTTCTCTAGCCTGTGGTTGTTGCGCTGAAGCAGTGATTAGTCACTTTCTAAAATGTTCTAAGGTCAGCTCAAGTAGTCTTCAAATATAAATAAATAGGTCATGTTTCAGTTATTGTGTGCATGCTGGTTGTTATAAAGGTGAACCAGAAGCTTTCTTTGTAGATGTAAGGGTTAGGAGATCTGTATTAACTGGAAATACTGATTCAAGGCAGAATGGGGCAAGCTTTTGTGGCTCCTTTACAGAAACAAACAATTCTGCTTTCCCCTAAGTAAGAGAGATCTCCTTGCCTCCATGTCGCATATCTGTAATGGAAGAAATGCTGAACAAGCTCAAGGTCAGTGATTTATATGCCACCTGAGGAGAAATAAAGCAAATTTAGACTTAATCTGGAATCTGAGGAGAAACCTTGGTAGGGTATCTTTCAGCTACTTATGACTTTTGTGTCTTTCTTACAAAAAAAGTTATAAATACTGTTGTATATATCTAACAGACCTGTTCCAGGTACAGAAAAACTGTTTTTTGTTGTATGAACACAGGAAGATCCCCTCTGAAGGTGAGCTTAGACAAGCTGAACTGTTCAGATTGCTGATGCTGAAGGGGGTAGTAACGTTGCCTCTTCCTTTGCTTTCTGGCAACATGCTCTTGTCCTTTTCCCCTTGTGCTGGCTCTGGTTGTTCCAAAACTTCTGGCTTCCCTTAGGGAGTCAGTTCAGCTCACTAAGCAGACAGAAAACTGACTCGGAACAAGAAAACCCAATTAACATTCTAACTAGCCTCAATACTTATTTGAAATGGATAGGGAACGTTTTCTTTGTGCCCTTTACCTAAAGGTGTATAGCTCTGTGGGTGAAGTGAGTTAGCGTAACTCATGCTGCCACCAAGAGGTGGAGGTCCTGCTGCCTTCTACTTCTTCCCTTTTCCAGCTACATTTCTGAGCCACTTTCTTTTGCTGTGACAAATGTCTGCTGTTATGGAGAACTTGGCCAGTTTGCAGAAGGGTCCAGCAAGTAGCAGAGCTGACACGTGAATAACAGGAAAGGTCACGCAGTTAGAAAAAGGGGAGGAAGGCTGTGTGGGGCTTTTATTGCTGTGATAAAGAAAACTGTTCAGTCAAAATAGCCATGTTCAATCTGAAATAGGAACACATGCACAAGCTCACGTTTGTTTACTGATTTCAGCAAATTGTTAGGAATATACAGGACCTAACATGATATATGGTTTGTAAGCCAAAGTGACCCACTTCACTTAGGCATCAGTCTCCTCGCTTTCTTACTTTTCTAGAGCGTACTTTTACCAGTACTCCTTTTTAACATTTTGCAGTACCTTGGCACTCAGGTGGCTTCAAAAAAAAAACACTATTTTGTTTATTGTATTGGTAACATTTGATTTGATTCACTTAGCAGTAAGCAATTCTTTCAGCACAGAACACAAATTGTCTTGGTGCACAAGTTTCTAGCTTTGTTTTACAAAGTAGTTTTCCAGCAGGGATTGAAAATTCGAAAATTTCTTTTAAATTTTTTCTTGTTCTATTTGCATATAAACAGGGCTGAGGCAGGTGATGTTTCAGTTAGTGTTTAGTAAAAACTTTTTTTGGAGGCTTTTTTAAATGTGAGAGAAGCAGCAGCAGTTATCCAAAGGTAGTGGGTTGTATCACGTTTATTCTTGCTAAGGATCCATATAAAGTGTGAAGGGTACACTGGGAATTAACTTGCTTCACGGTACGTGATGCTTTCCTTAGTAGATGTATATGTAAAACTACTATTACAGAAGTTTCACATAATTTCCTTTGGTATTTAACACATGGCTAGGTGAGCCATTTTAGAGAAGGGAACAAGTGTGCAAGTTTAGGTTTTACCAAATAAATATAAGTTTTAAGACATGAAGTCAGAGCATTGGAAGTAGTGGTGAAAAGCTGAAAAGCCACTTCTCGTGGGCTTAAAATTAAATATTAGTAACTGGACACAGAATCGACTCATAGTGTACTGCAGCCAGGGAGCAAGGGGCTTTTTGTAAACGTGTTGAAGGCTTTCTAGTCTAAAATCAGAAGAACTAATGCAGCTATTGTTATAGCTTGCATTTGTCAATGAAAAATGGAAAACTTAATCATGTGCAAGCCTTGGTGTCAGTTTTTCATGTACCACCTCCAGAATCTTTCCCCGCCTTCTACCTGTCCTTCACAAATGCATCACAAGAATTTTTGTGGCCTTGAAGTTAATGTTAGCTTATGTTGCAGCTTTGGAGCGGGAGGGGAGGTCTGTTTTTTCCTTCACTATTTGTTTTTGTGAAATGCTTAGAAATGTATGTCCTTTGGTCAAGCTTGGTGGTTGAAGTTGATTAATGAATTAGTAAATTAGTCAAGGTGAACATATATGTATACAAATTGCCTGTGAGCATAGGAGCCTTTCTACCTTAGGAAAAGCAGGCTGAAATATCTGTGCCTATTTTGTATATTTTGGTCTTTCTTTTTTTAGAAACGATGCGAAAGTGAAAGGATTTTCTTAGCTTAACATTCCTTTAGATGTTTAACTCTGCAATGCAGAGGTGTGCTTTGTTTGTTTTCCATGAACAGATATTTTGCATAAAAAAATCTTACCTCTCTTTATAAGAGATCACGTGAAGAAACAAACAGCAGCATGTCTTTCAGCATTGCTAAATAAGCAAGAAGCTAATTTAAAGATAAGTAATGGTCTTGGGGTTTTGGCTTTTATATGCATGAAATCAGAGCTGACCAATGAGTCCGTGTGCCATCTGTATTCTTCAGTGCTGTTTTTAGGAAGTGGTTGAAAATGCTGTCCCTGTTTCAGGGGCTGTATGTTATACAAGCTGGCTTAAGCTATAAAGGGTGGAAGGACTGTAATCAGTCTGCTCATCAACTTTTGTGTAGGGGAGGGAATAATCCCGGTCATCTGACTAGTCTTGTGCCTGGTGCTAGCTTCGATGTTGAGGTAATGAGCCCATGCAGTTGTATGCCTGTATAGCTTGCCTGTGGGTATGCCTGATCTTATCAAATGACATTTTAGTAGGATGGAGAGTTTCTGTAATGTGTAAGACTGCTGCAAGGACTGCATCTGTGGTTTGTGCAATGCAAAGCCTGGAAGCAAAGACTCCACTGAAATGCTGTCTGATATTTGGTTAGTACTGCAAGAAGCATTATCTGAAGTTATTTGCCTAGATTGCTCTGTTAGTCCCATAAAGCTCTGATACATTTTATGCTGGATGCTGTCTGGTACTAGAATGTGTTTAAAGTTCTGAAAGATTGTAGAGATCCTTGTAGAAATAAGTGCTTCGTAGCCTGTGCCCCATGGAAAAGGCACTTGAGCAGGCTGGCTGCTGCTTCGGGATCCATTATAGAAGAACCCTGCTCACTTCTTAGTCTGAAGTGGGCACAGCACAAATGTGAATTTTGCTTTAGTGCAGAGCATGGGAGCTCACCTGTTCATAAAGAAACCTGAATTCTTGCAAGACAAGTATCAAGTGTGCTTTTAGCATTGGTGGTTGGGTACAGGGCGGTGTTGGCAAAATCTGTGCCTGAAATGAATGAATTGTTTTCAGTTTAGACTTTCAGTCCTGTGGTCTGAACTCCTGACCCTATTGAGCCAGTCCTGGAGGTTTGTGTGGTGTGTTTTTTTTTTTTAAAAAAAAAAGCTTAACTCTTTAAATTAAGGATGTAACGATGTACCCTTTCTTTGGAAGGGTGATCTGCAGGCCATTTTAATAAAGCAGCATGGTTATTTCAGGTATGTGTGGTGCTGTCTGCTGCAAAAAGTGTACAAGTAAATAATCAACTGTATGTCTGAAGAGATATCAGAGTATATGGTACAGAAAAGAGTATCCAGCTCATGAGGTAGACCAGCATGAAGCCTATTGATGGCTCTGACTTTCTTGCATTCTGTATAACTGGATTTTGTAATAGCGTTGCATAGGCAGTGGGTTGAGAAACTACTACCCGACTTGTAACACAGACACTGTTCTCACAGCTCTTTGTGGATGCGAGGTGTGTAGGATCTCTGGGCAGTATCAGCAATGGTATCAAGTCTGCTCTCACGCAGGTTACCTTAATGCTGTGATTCCCTTTGAAAGGGAAAACTTGAAAAGAAGTGTCTGGCACTTGCGGTGTTTTTGAGGCAGTTTGCTACAAATGCATCAATGAGTTTCCTCACTGTTGATAGCAAAACAGCCTTTAGCAATGTTCCCTGATCCAGCTTTGGGTGCTGGGCCCTTACATGTTATGTACATAGAGTGTACTTGCATCAGAGCACTTCAAGTGGAGATAAGGATCAGGCTTATTCTTTCCAAAGGTATTTAAAACTAGAGTAAAATCTTGCAGATTGAGGTACTTCAGCCTTGGAATAAGATGCTTCATTAGCCTTGTATTTCTTCCTAACTATGTAGAAAGGGGGATTGATCTCTGAAATTCAAGATGAAGTACAAAGAAGAAATTATGCCAGCTTGACTTGTACTGACTTTGCAAGTCTGAGTGTTGCCCATGGTTACCTTACTGACTAGCAGGAGCTGATGACATTTACCTCGTTATTTATTTATGGCTGTTGGAGCACAGCGTAAAAGAAATAGCTTCAGAAATTCTCATCTTCCAGCTATACAGAAATTTTGTGCTCTCCCCTCAATTCTCCACCTTCCCTCTCTGTAAGGCATAGTTTAGGAAAATTCCGATGTGAAACATCCTTTTGGGTGGGAGATCAGTGTAGCCTTGACTGAAGTCTGTTATGCAATTTGTTAAACCAACAGCTATTAATAACAGTTGTACTCTTACCCCTGGATATGGTCTATCCAGGTCAGGGATGAGGCAATATGACTGAGCACCAGGTTGCCACCAGAGCTGTGGGGCAGTGCTTTACACAGTATTAGTTTCTGCTATTAATTCCAGCTTGTCAGCTACAGAGTATGAAAAACATCTTCTGTAGCTGAATCTGAGGCTAAGCAAGCCTCCATGCTCCAACATGTATGCCAGCTCCCTTGGGAATTAGGAAAGAATCTCTTACCTCTGCAGCCATGATCAGTCATGCTCTTCAGCTTCGTGCGGTAGCTTGAGGAGGCAAGTCGTGTGTCACGGCGTGTCTCTGAGGAGCAGGCAGGTTCTAGGTTCAGAGACTCCTTCTACTTCAGCTACAATCTCAACAATAGAATCACAGAATCATGAGGGTTGGAAAAGACCTCTCAGATCATGTGGTCCAACCATCCCCCTACCACCAATGTCACTCACTAAGCCATGTCCCTAAGCACCAGGTCCGACCTTTCCTTGAACACCCCCAGGGACAGTGACTCCACCACCTCCCTGGGCAACCCGTCCCAATGCCTGACTGCTCTTTCTGAGAAGAAATGTCTCCTCATTTCTGACCTAAGCGTCTTGGTTTCATCTACTAAACGAGTTTCATCATTGTTGCAGATCAAGTCTCAGTAATCTATGATAGCTCTTAAACCATGAACATCTCCGAAAAGAGGAAAAATAATACTTGGTCTTTTGGTTAAATATTGAAGAAATCATAGCTCATATTGACAGTAAAAAGATTGAAAACAATTCACTTTGTTTTGTTTAGAGAAGAGAAGGATGAGGGACTGTGTAATCCTCCCAGATTATGAAAGACTGTTGCAGAGGATGGAAATCCATTGTTCTTCATTACCACTAAGAGAATTGCACAAAACAGTATGCCTAACTTTCAGTAAAGGTGATCGAGACTGTATAGAGAAGGGAGTGCATTTAAGAGTAAAGCACCAGATTGTTGAGGCAGTTTTTTGTTTCTCTTCTCGAAAATTCTGAAAAAGGGTGAATGAAACTTGGTCTGGCTGTGCCAGCCTGTGTCTGTCCTTTGAGTTCCTTCTCAGAGTTCTGCGATTACAGTCCAATTCTTGTAAATGCTGAGTAAAAGATGTACTTGCTGAATACCTTTTGCTTTGCTTAAATAAGCTTGCAAAGTGAGCACACTGTTTTTAATATCTTGCTTATAATCTACAGCTGGTCCTCTTCAGAGTTTGACTTGAAAGAAATACGACTGATAGTTTACCAAGACTGTGAGAGAAGAGGCAGACAGGTCTTATTTGACTCCACAGCAGTCCGCAAAATTGATGAAGCTGTGATCCAGGTATGAAATGCTAACTGTGCTTTTGTCCTACCACTCTTCTGTTTGCCTTCCCAAAAGCAGGAATTTTCAAATGACAATGTGAACTTCATAATCTTATTTGTGATCTTTCACTTGTTCTGAGTTCTGTGATAGCTGCAATAAGAGCATTAGATGTGTGTTTAGACTCTTTGGAATCTGTTGTTTGGTATTTTTAAATATAAACATGGTATTGGAACTTAACCAACTTAAGCCTGACTTACTTTCAAGCAAAGCAATCTGTACCCCTTTAAACTGAGCACTGCCTTAGCCTTTTAATGTTGGATGTGATTGTTTTTTTGTTGTTAGCTGTTTGGGCAGTCCTATTGTTCTGGTGATGTCTAGCTTGTCTCTAAATGTGCTGGTCCTCCTTTAGTGTTTGCATTAGTAAAGTTGTTGGCTTTACGTAAATGAAAACAACTCTATTTTGTCTAACCACCTCATCATGTGTAAGACTAACACATGGCAGTGTATGGCCACATAACTTCTGATGATGCAAACAGAGGCAAGAGTAGGTACTGGGAAAATGCAAATTCTTTGTTCTGTTTTCCAGGCACACAAATTGTGGAATAATGTTTCTGGCAAACTTGGGTGATTTAAGACAAGCAAAACAATATTTTTTTTCTGCCATACTAGCTGTTTCTCTTCTGCATTGAATTATTTAAAGTTTGTTCTGAAGTCTTTGTTAAAACCAGCGGTTTTATCCTGGCAGACCAGTATGATGGTAGAATCCCTAGCTATATACAAATAGTAGTGACTTGTTGAAATTACTTATGCAGGTGCTTTCAAAAACAAACAGACAAAAAACTACAGCAATTTTTAACTATTTCAATCATACTGCAAATATATAATTGTTCCAAATGAGTCAGACTGATGAGCAGCATCAGCTGATGACTGATTATGAGCTTATAAGGGTAAATGGGTCAGACTGATCTGTTAATCCCTTCACCCACCACCCCATAAAACCTAGTGTCAATGTCCTTATTTTGTGTCTTAAAGCTGGTTGAAAACACACAGCATGTGAGGACAAAATGTGTGGAAGAAATGTTTCTGGCTCCATTTAAATGTTCAAAATACTCCCGTTTGCTTTAACACTTGAAAGGTGAACTGCAAAATGACCTATCAGAAATGGTGCAGCACTAGCATAAAACAGATTAAAATTTCCTTCATGGCATATTGTGAAGGATATGATCTGTTTTCCCAGCAGATGCTAGTCTAGGTACCCTTTTAAAAAAAAAGTGCCAGAGCACTGAATGATGAGTAGAGAGAACATTGACATTAAGTGAATGATATGCTACCAGTAAGTCTAGAACTTACTCAAATTTAAGACAGAATTGCTATTAAGCTGTCCTATTTAAACTGAAGTTTAGGGTGTTTGTGTGTATACTGTGCATTTATCCACTCTTCTAGAATATAATGTTTTATTCACATGAAATATTCAAAATACATTGTCTTTGAAACATGCATTAAATTTACCTGGGGGAACTAGCATTCCATTTAACCATATGTTTGTTTAATGTACTCATTTTTTTCAGTGTTTTTAATCTAATCTCCCATTCTTTCTGCAGATGGTGTATATCTGACTGCTTTTTATTTGGCATTTTTGTTAATAGCTTGTTAAGCACATGACTACTAACACTTGTGCATTATAAACACCTAACAACAGTGACAAAAGTAGTTACAAATAAATAGTAGGCCAAGAAAAAACACACAAAAGGAGTGCAAATATGGGATAACATACAGAAGAACAAGACTTTTTTTTATGCCAGGAGGTTTATTTTAAATCAACAGGGGTGTTCTACCATTACTGTACTCTAAACTTACAAAAAGGACAGATCGTCTGTTCCACTTTTTTTGTCTCACTCTTTCTGCATCTCTCCTTTTGCCTATTTCATCTCCTTGTCGTCATGATTTGAGTATTCTAAAGCTTACTACAGTTACTGCAGTGTAGTATTCAGTGTTTATCTGAAAAAAATCAGTCTTGTGGAATATTGGATTCTATTTTAATTTCCTGTTACAGTTCATTTCCCAAAATACAGGACATAAATTTGGCTGTGGCTGGGTTTCACTAGCCTCTTGGTTATTATAAATTCTTTTTGTCTGCTGCTTTCTTTTCTGTAAAGTGTTATCTACGGTTACCTTGGTCACGTTAAAATCTATCTTAGCTTGAACTCTGCTAGTGCATGTTTTCCAGTGAGGTACGAACTGGTACAAAAAGATTTGTTAAAATGTACTTCGTTCTGATGTGCGCCAAAGGAACAAGATCTTACATTAATGCACATTGAGTATATGTTCAGTAAGGGATTTCAAATTTCTTAAATGTGTAGCAAGTTTAATAGTGTGTGATGGTCTTAAGGCTATGTAAGCAGTCTTCATTGAAGGTTAGTTTTGTTAAATGAGTTAAATGCAGCATTTCTAATGAAAGATGTATAAATAGTATTAACGTAATTAATATTTTCCAAGGCTTCCTTTCCATCTCTTTGATCAGTTCTACAATGTTGTTAAACATAGTGACTTGAGAGTAAACTTTACTTAGATCCAGATGACTTAAATTAATTAGCTTTTTTGCAACTCCTATACAGGTTTAACTAATGGATTTTATAACCCACTACTTCTTCCAAATGATGCATTATTTATTCCTTGATTTTGTTGGCTGTTCTTCTGGTTAAGGATCTGATAATCAGTTGGGGAGCAAAAGTAATATGTGGTTTGACTAATTGTGCAAATGGTTACAGAAATTGATTTGTAAGCAGCCTATAGGTAAGATTTGTTTACATAAACTTTGGCAAGTGTTATGCAGAGCATGTGTTTGTAACAATTGGGGATGATCTTCCAGTAGAACTTTATCTGACTAATTACTCTGTGTGATATTGTCGAAACTTGTCTGAGGATCTAAATGTGAGAGTAATTCTGTATTTATTTTCTGTCATACTAGCCTTTTTTCTTATAAAATCAATACATGTGTTTTGAACCAAATAAGTGTTTTTGATTCTGTTGCTGAACAGTATTTTAAGAAAAATCTTGTCATGGTATTTTTACAGATGACAATCTTCATATTTACTTCGGTTGCTCTTATTATATTGCTTTGCTTTGATACAGAAAATGGCAGAGGATGCTCCTGTAAAGACTTCTGTCAAGAACTGCCAAGCAGGCAATGGGAACAATATTTCTTCCCATAGCCCCTCGATAAGCTGTATGCAAAATATCAAAGAGCAAATACCGAAGTATCAGGTAATGTTATTTTCTTACTTTTATATGTCTTACTTGAGAAGCCTTAACTTACATGTGCTGAATCACTAGTTATAATTCTAGTATTTTCAAGTTAAGGTAGATAACTCAAGCTTCTGATTATATTTTAAGTCTTGTAGTCTAAGAATACACGGGCACATCTTAAGCTTTTATTCTATCTTGACCTCTTTGAAAGCATTAGAAAATAATAGCATTAACAACTCAAAGTCAAAAGCACTAAACCGTTCCCTCTTCTAGTTATAAACATGACTGTCAGTCATATCAGTTCAGTTCTGAAGAAGCTGTTGAACATGGTAGATGAAAGGGACTAATGTCTCATTGTAACACGAAATTTCTAAGAACAATTTTTTGACACTCTGGCTGTCTGTGTGAAAGCATAAGCATTTCATCTAGAAAAAATAAAATTTGAAGTGTCTATAGAATAAGGTAGAAGAAAAATTATATGTAAGTAGGAGGTAAATCAGTTCCTTCAGAACTGATAACCTCAATATTTGTTGTTCATGATCAGTCTTTTGAAACATAAGAAGAAATCGGTCTGATCATTCTTAGAAATGCAGTCTTTACAAATTATTTTCCAATAAAACATACTTCTGAGAAGCTTTCTGTAGGGGCAGAAAAGAACTTACAAATTTGAATTGCGAAGATAGTTTAATGCTTGTAGCAGTCTCTCCTGCAGTGAGCAAAACCGACCACATCTTCCAGCTGTCCTTGCTTTTACTTGCATTTAGTGTGTCAGAACCACACAGGATCATAGTTTGCATGAAAAAGCAGAATGTATTCTCCGCTCAAAATGCAGCACTGTCACTATTCTCAGTTGAAATAGTATGTCAAGTCATTACTGACTTTGCTGTTCCTTTCTTCTTGTCTGTGTAGTACACTAGACCAGCCTCTGATGTCAACATGCTGGGAGAAATGATGTTTGGCTCGGTGGCAATGAGTTACAAAGGCTCCACCTTGAAAATCCACTACATACGGTGAGTGTCCTTTTCTGTGATGCGCTCCCCTGTCAGGCGCTTGGAACTGATGACTCACTGAAATGACTGTTTATCCTTTCAGCTCTCCCCCACAACTGATGATAAGTAAAGTCTTCTCAGCCAGGGTAGGAAGCTTCAGTGGAAGCAACAATAAGTAAGAACATCTCTCTTCTTCCCCTCCATACCCTCCCGCCCCCGTTCTCCTCCAATACAGTTGTCTTTCCTTTTTTTTTCCCTTTTGTAGGCCTTCTGTCACTGCTTTGAGATTTGACTTAGCTGAAGTGGAAAGGTCTAGTAGAAAGTTGGAAATGGAGGCTGGATTGTGGGTTAAGTGTTAACTTGATAAGTCTCAGCCAGGACATTCATATTTCAAAAAAAACAAAACAAAAAAACCACCACACCTCCCTGAGTTTCTGCTTCTTAATTTGTCAAAGACATGCCATAAACTTCAGAGGTTAGGTACTTTGGACATTCAAAACATATACCCTTTCCAGCTGCCAGAAGAGTGCAGCAGTATATGTTGCAAGGAGCACTTCTGTTTTCTTCAGCAATAGCAAAAGTTACTGTTTCGCATCTATTCTCTTCTCAAAAATGGGCAACTTTGAATAAACTGAATCCCATGTGTGATATACAGAAGCTTACAACAACTCAGAGGGAGTTTATATAGAAAAAAGGGACTCTTTCCTTTTAGTTTCAGAAAACCTACTGGTCCTTCAAATGTAATTGTAAAGTTAATCTTCATTTTTCATTTTTTCATAAAATGAGTCTAATCTTCAAGCTAATACTAATGACTATTGATCAAGTTAGAAACACTGCCTTTTTCTCTTTTCTTAGCTTACAAGATAGCTTTGAATATATCAACCAAGATTCCAGCTTGGGAAAGCTGAGCTCTAATCAGAATGGTTTGGGAACCTGTCGCAGTGGAAGTAATTTAGGTAAATATTTGCAGGTTCTGTCTTTCTAAAAGTGTGACACCATCTGTTCCTTTAGTTTGGTTTCTTTTATTTTTTTTTCCTGTGCATCATCTTTTCCTTTAATTTTTTTTGCGTTGCGTTTTCTCTACATTGCTTTTGTTTCCTAGGTGTGTTACAGCTGTGTAGCAGCAAACTGCTGCAGGGTGTGTCTGAAGGAGGTCCCCTCCGCCTCATCCGCAGTGCTTCTTTCTTTGCAGGTTTGTGTGGAATGCCAACCACAGTGTGACCCATCCATATGCACACACAAATCCAGCTCCTTCTGAATTCTTACAAGAGAAACATAATTACTCTCTAGAAATAGAAAGGGCTGAGATAGTGACAACAGACAAATGTGGCTTTATACTTAAAATCTTTCTTCCAAACAACTGGCTGAATTAATTGCTTTTTGTTGATTTTCTGTTTCCAATTCCAGTGCTTAATTTTAAAAACATTTTTATGCAATGCGTTTAATAATAAATGAGCCCTTATATTTCTTAGAGAAGTTATGCTTCTTGCCTTGCTGATTTCTTGCTAGTGTGGAGGTGTACTGCTGATAATACAGCTTTTTTCTTTTCTTATATCATACTAATTTTCTAAAAGTAAAAAAAACACCTTTCAAAACTACTTCTTGAGCTAAGTCTGAAGGGCATTAAATTTTTCAACAATATCAATTTCTTTAATTTTTAAAAACTTAACACTGCTTTACATAGTCTCCTTTTACAGGCATACTGATGACCCATGCAGGTGGGTAGATATTAGGCTTAATTAGTTCTGTTAATTAAAAAAAATGAACTTGAATACCAATGCAGTTTCTTCACAGCCTTTGCAAATTTTGCATGCTCTACAATTTCAGTGACTGCACTACTAACACTTCAGTATAGTACATCATAAGCTGAATGTTTCTTACCATGAAGCTTTGTAGATAATAAATCTCTGCTTGGGGAGTAAATCAGAAGCTTGAAGGACATGTTTGACTATTCTGTTGTAACATTTAACCTTTGTAAATTAATAATCTTGCAAACAAAAAAAGTTGAGTGACAGATGGTAGTACCACCAGTTCTTGTAATCAAAAATCGGATGCACTTTGTAATGTAGACTGTATTCACATTCTTAAGCTTCTTAGAGACACTTTAGATTGGGCCAAGTAACTAACTTCCTCTAGTAACATGACATTCAGTATAGACCTAGTGTTTGCTACCACCTCTGCTCACGCAACACTGCGTATTTGGAGTAATGGTACAGGATGTAACTTTGGTGTTTTGTGACCTTTAGTCTCAAGCATGTTTTTTAAATGCTGACAAATAGTATAATGAGTTAAGTAATATTTTCTATTGATCTGATCTGTTTGTTTTAGCACACAGTACACCTGTTGATATGCCCAGCAGAGGACAAAATGAGGACAGAGACAGTGGCATTGCTCGGTCAGGTATCTGCTGTTTCTCTTGTTTGCCTACTTTTGTAATTGTTACAGTTCTTTGGCTCAGTGGATCACGTGGAATTTAGGCACCTTTATGACAAAAATCCAAACTTCTTCGACATCTGCTGAGCAGTCTTCTTTCTGCTATTGCCCTAAGACTTTATGCAAGAATATTTCTTGTGATACTCCTTGTTTACAGTCATTGTTTTGTTTTTTACCAATCTATAAGATGGAGGAAGAACTGGTTGGTCCTTTAACTATAGCAAGGGAAGAGAAGAGGTGTTTGCACTGAGTAGAAAAAGAAGGTCAAGAGACCAAGAGGTATATCTAGTGTAATGAGAGAGCAAACACATCTTATGGCAGAATGCTTTTAATGAGAATAAGATGACTTTTAATATGTTCTAGGAGGAAAGATCCCTGTCTTTATAAGAAAATAATACTCTATGGCAAGAAGAATTTCTTAAAATGATTGTGCCTCCTGTTGCAAGCAAGTTACATGAAAACTGCTCTAATTCTCTTATAAAGAGCAGCAAGCAAGAACAATGTTTATGTGAATTTGTTCCCAGTCAGAGTATAAAGAAAAGCATTTAACTGGCACTCATTATGTGTGTATTTTTTTCCTTTTTCGATAGCATCTCTCAGCAGTCTTCTGGTCACTCCTTTTCCATCTCCAAGCTCTTCATCATCATCTTCTAGCAGCTATCAACGTCGCTGGCTCCGAAGTCAGACAACTAGTTTAGAGAACGGAATTATTCCAAGGTGGTGAGTGCAACACCTTTCTGCTTACAACAGCTGTTTGGCAATAATTTAAGCTAAGTAGAGTTTAAACCTCTTTTATTTAAAAGGACGAATTCTGTCGTAAATACTGTCAGCTCATTCTGATTTCTGTGCATGTTAGGTAATATTGCCAGTATGAGGGAAGATCAAGTTTTGGCTGAGTGTGAGCTACAAGACCTGATCTGACATACTTACTGAATGTAGAGTCTGTGTCTAAAGACCCCGTCCTGAAAAGCAAATTAAACTTTTCTCTATTTCTGAAGGAGCAGAGCAGCCTGTTGAGATGAAAGAGACTGTAACAGCACCACTGCCATAATAACATTATACCATGATGAAGTCTTGACTAGTGAGCAATTACTGAAATTGTGGAGTAATAGCCCATGACAATTCTCTTGGCTAGCACTGGGTGTTCCTGATGCGACTTCTGCCAAAACAGGAAGAAAAAAAGGGCTGTGATCAAAAAGCTTGGCTTCTGTTTTGGAATTTTATTAGCTTTTGTGGCTCAGTAGCATAACAAAGCATGGAATGCAGCAGACCTTTTGTAGCTAACAAGCAAATTTTTCTGTTGTCAGTTGCAAAATAGTGAATGGGTCTTGATTATCTGCTCATATGTACTCATCTACCTGCACCCAGAAACAGTATGGAATTAGTGGAGGACTACAAGAAATTTGTACTGTGTGGCCTGTGTTACTCTTCACTGTCTTCAGTTAGGAGAACCTTAGAAACTGCCAGTTGAAATATGTGGTCTACTACAAAAAAAAATAAAAACCCACTCTATTTTTGATAAGCCTAATTTCAAATGTTATAATTGTCTCAACTTCTTTCCCTAGTGTCAACAATTGAACATTTTCCCTGGGTATTTTTGCAGAATCATTTTTAACATGAATCATGCAGTTGCACTTACGTAGTGGTCATGATTTCTAAATCATTCCGACAGTTGAAAAGGAGTTAGTAAACATTTTGCTTTCAGTAAATGGAAGTACTTTCTAGTCTAGTTTCCTAAAGAAATAAGACAACGTGTGAAAATGTTAAAACAGCGAGGAGGAAATAATTTCAGGCAAATTAAAGTAGCATCTGCATTTTGACAGCTGGAAGGTTCTTCAAAGTGTTATGAATGTAACAAATTGTTTAAAGGAAAGTAGCTGTACCGGGCTTCTAATTCACTGGAGGGAATAGCTTGTCTTTTTTCCTCATGGGAGAATCCGTGCTGCAGAAAGATCTTGGAAACAGGGCATTACTAGTTCTGCTGTTTAGAACTGCTTTTGTTTTGGGGTTCTTTCTGAGCCAAATGGCCTCTTCAGATACTTGTTTTCTGATCGCTTGCTGGAGAAACAGTAGGTTTCCGGCTGAATACTTCGATGACAGCAGAGTTTGCACTTCTGTTTGTACAGCCAAGACTCCACCATTTTCATGACTAATGTCTTAGGCCAGTAGCTCAGAGAAAATGAGATATATAGCTGGAACTTCATGTAGTCAATTGGCAGCCAAGCTAGATTAGCAGCTTTGTTGAAAAGGCTTTTCTTGCAGACCACAGTTCTTCAAATTCTGTTCCTGAGAAGCAGTACAAAAACTTGTCATGATTCTTAGATGCTGACTGACCCATCCTTTCCAAACTTCCTTGGGAATTTCTGTCTCTGCATGCAAGTTCCTGAAGTTCAAATGAGGTTGTGTTTTTGTCTTGAACTCTGGTTTCCCACAAACTGTTTTTGCTGGGGTTTTGTTGTTTGTTTTTTCCTGTATTCCTGGACTTGTACCTCTATGATGAGAAACTTTCGTGTGTATAGTTTTGTTAAACCAATTAAACTGTAAAGCGTTTATTTTTAGAATGAACTTAGAATGAAAGCTTAGGATTCAGACTTTCCTCTTGGTAATTGCTTCATAGGGGCTTACAAATGCCACAGGTTTCATTTCAAGATAATTCTGATACAAAAAGCTTTCAAGCATTTAATTACCGCTCACTGATATTGCAGACTTAATTTATGAGAAAAGTCCAGAAGCAAGCTTTCTCTGAGCTGCTGCTCTGAATGTGTCCATTTTGTGTTCCTACAGCTTTTTCTTGTCTGTGCTTACCACTTGCTCCTTATAGTTCCTCAATGTGGACTGAAAGCCATTATTCAATTAAAATATTCCTTTCAAAAGAAAATCGTATACACTACAAGACATTTTTCAGTTAATTCAGAAAATTTAAGCAAGAAAAATAATCTTTGCAAATCCAGTAACATCAATATCTATCACTGCAGTGTGAGTATTTATGGAGAAATAAAGAGGGGCTGGGGGTTGCCACCCTTTTGTATAATGACAGAAAACCTTATGCTGGCAGATACCTGTAGGTAGTATCTAATTCAGTTGCCCACTCAAAGGACTAACATGGAATTTAGATCAGGTTGGTCTGGAGCACATATAGTTGAGTTTTGAAAATCTCCAAGGAGGGAATTCAAGAACCTCTCTGGGCAACCAATTTGTGCTTTATTTTTTCTGTGAAATTTTTTCACTTATAACCAGAAATTCCCCTGCTGCATCTTGTTTACAGCCAAAGGTTGAGTGAACCTGTTCACCTTGAAGACTCTGCTTCTATTTTCTGGATAACTACCCACTGGTTATTAAAAGATAGCAATCAGGTGTCCCTTCAGGCTGAACACACCTAGCACTTTCAGACTTTCCTTTTGTCGTGTGATCCGGGTTCCTTACCTTTTTGGTATTTCTTTGCTGGCCTTGCTCCAGAACTGGACACACTTCTTCTGAAGTGGCCTCGTAAGCTCCCAGTAGAGGGGAATGATCATTTGTCTAATGAGCTGTTGACTAGGAAGACTCTTGCCTAGTCACCTTAGCAGGTACTTAATCTTCGTCAGTGCCTGTGCGCACTACTGACTCATGTTCATCTTGTTCTCCACCAGGATGGCCAGGGCCTTTTCTGTAGGATGACACCTGAATGGTCAGCACCTAAGCCATACAATTGCATGGTCGTTATTGTTGAATTTCAGGAGGTGTCTGTTGGCCTGTTACTAATTAAGGTCCTTCTGAGTTTTCAGAAGGATACTCTACATGCTCCAGGTAGTGTTGCTGCAGGTGTGTTCTGATCCACAGGCCAAGTTGATGAAGATACTAAGCAGTCTTGATCAGTGTCAATTGATGTGCAATACTGAAAGCTGGCAACACTTATAGAAGTTTTGTAGCAGAACTCTCCAGTGAATAAACAGAGCTTGGGAAAATAGTAATGATTACAAAATAGCCACTATTTTAATTTTTTTAGCAGAAAACAAAGCATTTTAAATAAAGTGTGTTGAACTGATGTATTTGTAGACGTTGTTTTCAGTGATTAATAAGTGGTGATACTTTGTCTTCGTTTTATTTTGTAAATTTCCTTTAACCTTTTTTTTTAATGACTTTATCTGTTGTTTTTCTGTTCCCTTTTCTTAATCTCCCTTAAAGATAAATCCATAAGGAGGGTATCTGTAGTAGTTCTGTTTCAGAGGAAAGTGTTCACCCCATGTTAATTGCTAGCCTCTTTGAGGGTTGCCTTACTTTTGATCTGTTGGAGCAAACTTAAGTCTTATCTGTCATTATGCTGGGTATCCTCTGATTATGGAGACATGACAGAAAAGTATTATGTAGGCAGTAGAAGGAAAATTATTCTTAGGTTTCCTTTTTCTATATAAAGAGATGAATAGAAGACTAGTTGCTGTTCTGTGCATGGCTAACTGTCCTAACAATCTGTCTTGTAGGTCCACTGAAGAAATGTTCAGTATGGCTGATGAAAGCTGTAGCTCCAATCCTGCAATGGTCCGGAGGAAAAAAATTGCAATCAGCATAATCTTCTCTCTGCCTGAAAAAGAAGAAGCACAGAGAAACTTCCAGGATTTCTTTTTCTCTCACTTTCCGCTTTTTGAATCCCACATGAACAAGCTGAAGTATGCAATAGAAAAGGTACAGAACACTGGTTTGGTTTGATGTGGAAATATGTGTCAAATAGAGTGAAGTATTTCAGAATCATAGATGAAGAGTGGGAGAAAGTGTGTGATTTGAAGCTTCCTTCTCTCCTTACCACACACAGTCTTGAGCCTAAGCCCCATGTTGGAACTCAGCATTTGCTGAAAAGAAGCTGTAGTTTTTTTCTAGTCAGAAGGAAAATAGAGATTTATGGTGTGTGGCTTTTCTTTTCCTCATATTTCACTACGAGTTTGTTCTGACTCCCTAGAGATCGTGGAAAGGATAGTGTTCTATCTTTTTTGTGCTGCCACTAAATGAGTGGTAACAAAAGTTTGTTGTCTTCCCCTTACTCTCTCAAAAATGTTCTCCTGTCTCTCCATGTTTAGTTTTAGGAGTTGGTTTTTCATCATGAGGTGGAGGGAGGTTGGCAGCTACTGCTGTCCTGAGCGGTTGCATAACAGTCGGGCTAGATCTTAATTATTTTGACGTGTTAATGAAGCTTAAAAAGATGAAGAATGCGAGTCCTTTAAGAAGTTGTTTTGTGTCTTTAACTCTTAATTAAGGCCATGATCTCATGTAGAAAAATAGCAGAATCCAGCCAAAGAGTGCAGGTTTATATCAGCCGAGTCATGGATGCCCTGGGAGAATTCAGGTGAGTTGATGGAATTCTGAATTACAAGGAGAGTTGTTCTCATGAACCTCTAAAGATATTTGTCACTTTCAATTATAAGCGACTGAATGCAGGATTTTGTAATTTAGCTGGTTTTAAAGTTAGTGCGAATGAATTTTCTGTGCTGGGTACTGGGTATACGTTTTCTAAGAACTTAAGCAAAGGTAGCTCAGCCATTTTCAGAATGAAAATAAATCGAGTACTTTGTTTTGCTCACTTGTGCTTTGGACTGTCAGCCTTTAAGACCTCAGCAAGAGTTGGATTCTGCTGATGTCTGCAGGCAAATGGATTGATTGTTATATTCAGGCAGTTGAGTTGTCTACTCCGAAGTGTAGATGCTGGACAGTGAAACTGACAGGAAAGTTATTGTCAAAGGCACTTTTTTGTACCTAAAAGAGGAAAAGATGACAGTCCAAGAAAAGGGTTACCTCCCCCCACCAAATAATTGGCACTTCTCTAAATAAAACTACATAGGGGAATGCAAGAAAGGGAATGATATGCAATTCATATGAAGACACTAAGTTGCTGGTACACTGAATTAAACAGGCTAATTTTCAGGGACACTAAGTAGTTGGAAAACTTTTCTAGATACACTAGTTTGCTTAGTCTCCTAGCTCCTACCTAAATAAACGCATAAATAAAAATCAATAGACAATAGAAGGGAAAATAGGCTACTTGTATTTGCAAATCTGAAATGTATGTGTTAACATGTCAATCTTTGGGAATCTTCTTTGAGCAGAATTACCATCTGGAACCTATATTCTGTTCCAAGGATTGCAGAGCCTGTGTGGCTTAATATGATGTCCAATACCCTGGAAAAGAACCAGCTATGCCAGCGTTTTCTTAAAGAATTTACCTTTCTGATAGAACAGATCAACAAAAACCAGTAAGCTTTTATTTCCCCCCTCTACCCAACCCCTTCCCCCCCAAAAAAATGTTTCTTAAAAGCTTGTGTGCTTCCCAGAGCATGTGGGTATGTTCTGACACTTAATGTAATATTCTTTCTCCTAGGTTCTTTGCTGCTTTGTTAACTGCGGTGCTGACGTATCATCTGGCTTGGGTGCCAACTGTAATGCCAGTTGACCATCCTCCCATAAAAGCCTTCTCTGAGAAGCGCACATCACAGTTTGTGAACATGCTGGCAAAATCACATCCATATAACCCTCTCTGGGCACAGCTTGGTCAGTAGGAAGTTGAAAGCTTTCCCTGCATCCACTTCTCTTACCTAAGCTACTTGGAAGTATGCATTCCTCTGTGTATACAGTTAAAATTGGATGTTGTTTCTCATGGTAGATCTGGACTAGTACAGCTGAGCTTTGCAGTGATAGCTTTTCTGCCACTGGCTTGAGATTACTTGACTGGTGGTAGAACTCCGGGTGACGTGATGATTTGCCTTGGTGTAAGCTGAGCAGAGTTGCCAACAGATGTCTTGAATTAAGCTAAAGAGTATTTGCAGGCCTGCAAGCATAGCCTAGGTGCTCAGTTCTTCACTGGTTCCTCGTTGTCCTCCAGTTACACTGCCTGGTTAATTAGTTTTCTATAGTAATCTTAAGAGGGTGCAAATACTGTGAATGACCTAAGCAGTTTGGGAAGAATGAGGGGAAACAGACTGGATGGAGAGAATGTAGTTGAGACTGTCCCGGCTGCCTTCATTTACCTCTTCTTCACGGAGATACCATGGACACAAAGACAGCAGAATAAAAGTATGGCAAGTAGCAGTGCCTCCATTCATTCAGAGTTATGTGAGTGGGCTTGGGACAAGATTTTCTCTTTATTCCAAGCTCCTCAGGTTGTTCTCTAACAAAAATTATGTAGTTTGTTATTGTGGTACAGGGAATTAAATAATTGCTATCAAACGAGTGGGTGAGAGAGTTCAGAACAATGCTGCCAGTGGTAAAATCCTTCAAAATTTTTCCTTGTCTTGGCAGCAGGTGTGAGTTTGGTATCAAATCAGCCTTAACTTTCAATGTTACAATATATTGACATACATGCACACTAAAACAGTAATGTGACTTCTGCACTGTGATCTTGGTCATGTTTCTTCCTTATCGTCTAGCTTAGCTCTCCACAGTCTTTAAGAAATTAAGAATTGTTACCTCAGCTGTATAGTTGTAATAGAAGTTTCCTGTTTTAGCATGTCTTTAAAAACTTATGCATGGGAGAAATGGGTTAGACATCCAGGGAGGGAAAAACAGAAACATGCTTAGGGTGTTAAGGACAGAGCCAGGCTGTGGCTACAAAAAAAAGAGCTGGAGTGGGAGGTGTAAGATAAGCAGTAGGTCTTGTGGTACCTCCCAGGAGCTGCCACTGGTGACTGGTCAAGAAATCATTTCCTCTTTTTGCCTTTCCAGGCTGTGCATTGCTACGAGCACTGGCCCAACTGAGTTCTGAGTGGCTGAACTCAAAATGCTTACTGGTTTTGTTTGGTTGTTACGAAGCCCAAAAGCTAGTATCAGGTGGTTGCAGCAACTGATGTGCAAAGTAAGATGTTGCCCTCTGCTGGTCCCCTTCTTTAGAAATAATAAAGTGTCTGGGTGCTTTAAAATAGAAATGACTTTCTATGAAGTGTTGTGCTGTACGTGGCTTTCCACATCCAGAACTATGTTCTCACTAGATACTACATATCAATTACAATTACATAGATGCATTTGTATTTAATACTGTAAGGAAGGCGTACTCTTTTAAACATGAGCTTCAATCTAATGTGCTTAGCAATAGCGTGTTTTGAGGACCACAGTTGTGACTTTTCTTACTGTTGCATCAGTAATGTTGTATTTAAAGTCAACCATGCAAATGAATGCTAAGCCTGAATCCAGTTTCTTTAGCAACTGTGCACAACTTGAAAGAAAATCTATCTTCCCATTTCCTTTCCAAACTGCTAGTCCTTGTGGCCCATCAGGCACTGAGGTTAATGGAATTCCACCTGAGCAGTCTTCAGCTTACTTGGTTACTGAGGAATGAATGTGCTGGCCTGTTAAGCCATCAGACAGGTTGCAAGGGTGCCCCTAACTGGGGGAAGAGAGTGTACTCGTGCCACCGTGCAGCAGTCTCTCTGGTGCATCACTGGCATCGTGGGAAATGACAGGTCTTGGTGGGGAAGACAGCAAGTGAGAGAAGTGGAATTACTGTCTTGTTGATCTCTGTTCTGCAGGACTAGAGTCAGGAGTGTTATTACTTCTGTGTGCAGTGCGGCTCAGAGGAAGATGGGCATGAATTTTGTCTTTGGCTGTTCTCCCCTTCTGATGCTGAAATCAGGCTTCTCTTGCTCTTGGTAGAAACCTTTCTAAAGCTATGATTGTTTCATATAGCATTGTTTCAGGAGGCTTGCACAAAACTCTTGATGGGATATTCAGTCCAGAGCATTTGAGCCAGCCCTCGGTAAGGACTTAGCACCTAGAAAAATGTGTTAGATTAGCAGACAGCTTATAATGCCTCAAACCAGAGAAATCTGCTTTCAATGTGAGTGCTTATATTGGCTAAAGAAAATTGAGCTTTTGGTGGCTGCTTCCCATCTGCTGGTGATGTCAGCCAGGGTTTGGTTGGGCAAAGACATTTAGAGGGTGTGCTCTAATGGGTGTTGAGTGAAGACAGCTGGGTTAACCTGGTAATAGCCAGTTTTCGAGTTAACCCATCTTTGTCTCTAATAGTGTGTGAGAACTTTTCTGTACCAGCCATCTGTCTGTTTATTTCTCCCAGAATGTTGGGTGGAAACCCTCCAGCTGACAGTGTGATATGCTGCTGGAAGATAGATGGCTCTTCTCAATAAAGTAGGGTATAGTGGTTCTCCAGGATAAATGAGCTAGCAAATAAGCAGTTCTAGGGAGACTTAGATTATGCCCTAGTACCTACTTTTCATATTATGATTGTGTTTTAAATAATGAATATATTTTCTAGTCCTCCCCTACTTCCTACAGAAGTAAAAGGTAAGTGAGGTTGACTCCCAGTGCACAGAAGTGCATGTGCCTTGCACAGTAAAGTAGTCGTATTTTCAGAACCACATTTATTAAGCTGATACTGCACCTTTTCTGCTGTTTTGAATATCTGAATCTTGAAAAATACTATTTAGACTACATCTGTATTAGAATTTGGTTAACAGAAAGGAGAAGAAAAAGTGAGTGCAATTAAAGAGAATATTTTGGGGGGAACTAGTACAAAATTTGAAACCCGTGATACTGTTTTCTGAGCTTTGGATATATATTCTTCAGCAACTGTTGTGTCAAATTCCAAGTGATAACACGTTGTAAACGTTTTATGATTAAAAACCTGTAATCGATTTGAACTGCAAGAAACTGAGTAGTAACAGTCAAACCTTCACAAGGACACCAAAACCCTTTTGGATGTGAGTTGGATGTAAGAAGTGTGAGGAGATTTCTTTTTTTATTCTGGTATTTTCAACTTCTATGAATTTACCATGAAAGAAATGAAGTCTGCAGTGAATGCTGTTTCAAAATGTGTTGAATGTAAGTGGTATAGCTTATTACAGCCATGTATAAGCATGTGAAATTCTCGTTTTCCTGTCTAGGTGATCTCTATGGTGCCATAGGCTCTCCGGTTAGATTGACTCGAACTGTTATTGTTGGAAAACGTAAAGAGTTGGTGCAGCGCTTGCTGTATGTCCTAACTTACTTCATTAGGTGCTCTGAGCTACAAGAAAATCAGCTGACTTGGAGTGAAATGCTTGGGGAAGGAGAACAAGTGCTAAATGGAAGCAAGATCACAACTGCACTAGAAAAGGGAGAGGTAGAGGAGTCTGATTATGTGGTGGTCACTGTCAAAAATGAACCTGCTCTTGTGCCTCCGATCCTACCTCCTAAGAGTGATGGAGGTAAGAACAACAGTATTGCAGGGTGGGTACATAACCCAGAAGGCACTTGCACTACGCCAGATTCTTCAAAAGAAAAGAAAGAAGCAATAGGAAAAGTCAGTCAGAACTCTGCCATAGCTGTCGATGGTCTAACTAGCACTTTGCATAATGGAGCAGCTGATGGTAGGAAAAGAACTGTCACTGATACAGGGGCTGGATCCTACCACTTTGAAGAGCAATCAAAGTTGGAGAATTTAATGGATATAAGGAAGAACAAGAACCAGACTGAAAGGAAAGTGGAAAAGCAGTTGTCTAGCAGGTCATCTGCTTTACCTTGTCCTGAAAGGTCTGGCCACAGGAGTTCCCAACTGGAAAAGGTCACCTTTCGGATCGGAAGTTCTGCGTCACCAGAGTCAGACTTTGAAACTCAAAGGAGAGAAATGGAAGAGAATCTGAAGGCATTTAGAAAAAATCCAGAGGTGGTAGTACATTGTGCCTCAAGTTCCACAGATCTGACTGTGGATGTTTCCCAGAATCAAAAAGAAAGTTGCGAAGCTGCCTTTTTGCCCTTCAGTAAACCCAGTATTTGTTATGCACAGATTCCACCTTGTGAGGGGAAGGAGCGTATGCTTAACCAACATATGGAAACTAAAGGAACTGAAATGAATTTAGGGAACACAGTATCTGGTGAACCACTTTTGTCCACTGGTAACATAGAAACTGTAACATTGCCAAGCTTGAAAGAAACTAGAACTTTATGCTCTGGCAATCTGGAGAGCTATTCACCTGACTGTGTGGAAGTAGGTTCTGCTGTCAGAAAGGAGTCCCCTAAAGTAAGTGCTAAAGATATCCCCTATGGGGATGCTGGAAGGAAAACCCCCTTCAGAGTTGAAGGGGACATTCCAAGGAATGAGAGTTCAGACAGTGCTCTTGGAGCCAGCGATGAAGAAGGTGATTGTATTCCTGATGAAGTTCATCATGATAATGTCAGCAAAAGACTCGAAGAGTTTGCGGAAGTGGAGCTTCCTTTACCAAGGTAAAGGAGTTTAACTTACAACTAAACAGAGATGAAATTTGTTGCAGTGTTAGAGATGTTTAGAATTTCAAGTCTGAAATCCACTGGGATCTTGATTGAGTTCCTTGCAAACAAATTCATACCATCCACTGGTAGTGTGTTTAGGATTCTTGTTAACAGAGTTGGCAAACAAACAAAAAAATGAAAAGCTTTTGGTACTGAAGTTTGGTGACAAAGGTTTTCTTCAAATGTTTAATAAAAAAAAATCTGACTTTTTTTATGGATTGCCTGAAACACTGTGTAAACAATTCCATCTGAGGACTAGCAAAATTTCATCTTTGCTTAAACTGACAAATACTAAACAGATTTGAAAAATAAGAGCATCTTATTTGAAAACTTCTGAGCTTTACAGGTGCACATGGAGCTTGCTGATGCACATGTTAAGTAGATAGGAAGATTTTTGGTGCTTGGGCTGAGTGTGAGAACTCACATTTAGCAAACCTGTTAACCACAGAACAAGGCCGGGGGGCATATATACCCCAAGCTCTGCTACATGCAGACCTGCCTTTTCTGAAATTTGAAGGAATCAACACAATGTTAAATTTTTAAAAATAATTAACATTTTTTTAGAGGTAGGTGTAGTAAATCAAACACTATCCATATCATCATCTGAATGGAGTCTGTCAAGCAAGAATCATACCTGCTTTGTATTTCTTTATTTCAGGTCAAACACAATCAGCAGTCAGTGTGTGAAAAACTTTGGAAGATCGCTTCTGGGTGGCTACTGTCACACATATGTGCCTGATCTAGTGCTGCATGGAGTAAATAATGATGAAAAACTCAAGCAGTGTCTACTAGCAGACCTCCTTCATGCGATACATGTGAGTTAAAGTACTGTTCCAAGTCATAGTGCGAGTTGTTGCTATTACTGAGAAGCTAAAGCTACAGAAACATGGTAGTTTGTACTTTAAATAAGACCTGTTTCACTGTACTCGCCAGTCCTTAACAGCCACAGCTGATGTCTGCTTTCTTGAAAGAAAACCCCTTAAAAGACTGAGAAGCCTGTTCATGCAAGAATCACTCCTTTCCCCTTTATACTCTCTTAAGTCTTTTCTTGAAAGATGAATGCAGAAAAATGTTTGCAACTTGAAGTTACAAACAAGGAAAAAAACTGACTGCTTCTTTTCAGTCACAATAGCAGACAGTTACCTGTATTTCATAAAAATGGTACACAAGTTGTTGGAAACATCTTTGTTTACCACTTAGTGGCACGTGTTGCAAGGGAGATGAAGTCCTGTGGAAGCCTGTGTTATACTAGGCTGTAGCAGAAATGACTGACTGCATAAAGTAGTTAGCTGTAGGTAAGATCTTTTGTGATATTCTTACTATACTTTAACTACACCAAGTAACTTACAACGAATCTTTCACCAAAGGAATGTTAAGTGTTTAGTATGCAATATTAGGTGTTTATCTAGTGATTGTCAATTGCTTCTTTCTATAGCAATCAAGAATCATCCTGTAGGAATGAGTTAAACACTGTCCATGATGGTGATACGTGTGCAGTTGTTTAAACACCAAATTGTTCTAATATGATACTGTCTCTTCATATATACCTTGCCATCATTGTGCATAGTGAAATCCCTTACAGTCAGTATAACCACTCACTGAATCAGTGTAATTAATACTCTTGTTTTGGAAGAAACTTAACCTTTGCAAGAAGGCTGGAATACTGTTAGTGAAGAAAAAATATCGGAGTAGTGATTCTGAAACATTACTCAAAAAAAAAGAATTAAGTGCCTTAATCAAATTGGCAGTTTAGGCTCCACTGACCTAACATTACTGGATGTCAGCTCTGTCTCTGAAACTGGTATTCTGTCTCATTTTTTGAGATGCCTTTGGTTTTCTACTGGACAAAAGCATTCATTTGGACCACTTTATCCCTTGCCTCAGAGTGAATAAAAGTGGAGCCTCAAACTAAGTTGTGGAAATGTGCATGAAAGTTTTCCGTAATATTTGTCTTGCATCTCTTGCAGCATCCAGTGCTAGATGAACCCATAGCAGAAGCTGTCTGCATTATTGCAGACACAGATAAATGGAACGTACAAGTAGCTACCAGCCAGAGAAAAATGATGGACAATGTGAAGTTAGGCAAGGATGTCTTGGTCTCGAGTCAAGTATCCAGTTTACTGCAGTCTATTTTACAGCTTTATAAACTCAATCTCCCAGCTGACTTTGTAAGTATTTCTTTACTGAAAACTGAAGCTAATGAAAATTGTTTAGTTTAAATAGCAAATGCAGAGTTTTGCACACTGCGTATTTTATTGGGTTGTTTCAGATATTAGTTTATTGGCATAGCAAAGTTGGTGCAATGTATTTAAAAGAATGCATGCTACAGTCCAGTTACGGATACTGTTTTTAACTTAGTTTACTTGTAATAGACCAAGATTAAAGTCAGCTGCTCCAAAATAAGAAAGAATGAAAGTTGCTTAGGCAACTTTAGCATGATTGTATTTATGATTAGAGTTGTGAAATTTGGCTTAGATTATTTTGTTTGTATAATTTCCTCATTCTCTACTGTTTCTACCATACAATTTTTTATTCTTGTTTTGTTTTTTTACCAACCCCACCTAGTGGATGCCTCTTCTCTATCCCCAGTTACATGTGTATTGGCATGTTGACTTGACCTTTGTGTTTTATGCATAGTCTAGCCCACCCTGTCAACCAGTGCTGTCTCAGACCACCTGGCAGACATGCCTACAGCATTCTTGGGAGGAGACTGAAACCTGAAACACTTGGGGTTGGGTGGGTTGCAGCAGGGGATGTTACTTTCTCATAGTGTATGCTTCCCATCCCATAGCATCCTTTCTTCTCCACGTTAGTAGTAGAGTTCATCAGAGCAGATCAGTAATGCTTTCTGATAGCTGTTTTGGCTGATTACAGCAAAGTTACCCACAAGTCTGGCAGCAGTAATTATAACAATTTTTAACACAGTTGTAGCTGGGGGGAAATTGCGTATCTTTTTTCTGTAGTCTTCTTTTGAGTAAACAGAACTGGCTTGGTCTTCAGCAGATAGCCTTGAGAAACTTTATTTGTAGGAAACTTGTGTAATGACTGCTAGCAGACAGAAGAGGAAGGTGGAACTGAACATTAACAACTAGAAATAGTATTAATTAATGCTGCTTTGGATAAAATTAGTGGTATTAATTTAAGTACTTGATTTCAAGTACTAGGGCCAAGTACATCAGTGTCCTTTCTGGATACTTTTTTATATTGAAAAACATGCAACTTAGGTTAGAATTATGTCATCATGCTTGCACGGGAACGCCTTAAATTTTGGCATTTTTGAACTCATTAGTTGTTTCTGCAGCTGAAGTACTACTTCCAGTTCTGCCCTAGTATATGCAACTTCTGAATGCTTTGTGTGGTGTAGTGGCTTTTGGAGGTGGAATAATTTTATTTCCTTCCTTAAAAAAAAAAAAACAGTAAAATGGCAGTCCTAGTAGCTTGTAATTTTTGTTTTCCTATAATCCACATTGGAGTCACTTTGAACCTTCTGTCAGAGTTTGCAGGTCTTTGTTAACGGGAAAAGAATAATGGATGAATGGAAGTTGGGTGTTCCATTCAACTCTGGGGGGAGAAGTCCATTTTTTTAATGGTGATTCTATTTGACTTAAATTTTGACAAAAGCATATATAATAGCATAGATCAGAAATGCGTAAGGCAGTACGTTTGAAGATTAAAAGTGTATGTTTCTTGACCTGCAGTTACTGTTCAGAAGAGTAATTTTTTTTATGGCACAACAAAAAACAAAACCCAACTTGAGACTGGATAAAATACAAGTGCTGATGACTTTGTGACACTTGACTGGAAACCTTACTGCAGAGTTGTGCAGTATGCCAGGGTGAGAGGGAAGTGGAGACTGCAACTGTTGCTTGTCAGCAGTATGACAAAGATTTTACCTACACCTTCTAGCTCATTTTAAGCTACTCCTCTGATTTTAAGTGACTTCATTTTTTTTCCTGTTCAGTTGATGAGAAGTTGCAGAGGAAGCTAGCATCAACTTTTTTTTACTGCTCTTCTGTACCTCACTGGACATCTTGAACAAAATGGATTCATGTAATGAGCTTGAGGAGGAAAGTCCTTTGATTTTGATTTTTTTGATTGAGTAGCAGATAATCTTCTCTAAAGAATCTCTTAGAACAACGTGAAATTCTTCCTTACTTCCTCTTAATAAAAAAAAATCTATAGTCCTTTAGCTTATGAGTAGTGGAATTGAAATATGTTGAACTGCCACTTTGGGAATCAGCTGCATGCTTACCTGAACCACCGGGGAAGTCCTAACAGGCTTTTTGTATTAGTTACCTGTAGTAGAGAAGGTAAAAATGCCTTCCTTTAGGCTAGAATCAGAAGTGTTATGATTATAATGGCTTTAGTGAAAACTCGCTTGAAGCAAACAGATCAAACTACTCTCAACTTGCAACTTGCAGCAACTTGCTCAAGACCATCAGAAAAATGCATGGTAGGCTACCCACGAGCATGAGTCTTTTTTCTGTTTTTTTTTTGATTAGCAGAACTGCTTGCACAAGATTTCATTTTTAATACTTACGGTTTCCATTAAACTTAAAATATACACCAGACGATGGCCTGGAGGTATTTGCTACTGCTGATTCTAATTGTTGTCTCCGCCTGCTGGATGATTAAATATTTGATAATGAGGTTCCGCACGCGCTTCTTGTTTTTGTCTTTGAAGTGGTCATCCCTGTGGAAAGAAAGAATGTATTGAATTACCTTGTGTTCTGGAACAAAATACCTGATAAAACAGCCTGCCTACTCACCTAGTGAAGATGTCCCTTGTACTCACCTTGTGTTACTGTTTTTTTTAAAAAAAAATCTCCTTCAAGTTTTCATCTGCTCTCTTGCAATTGATGTATGAGAAATTATGTACCTACCATGTGACTATTTTTAAACAAGTTCCAGCATGCTACTGCTGAACAAAATTGGAGTAATTAAATTGGTATTTCAACTTGAACTATTACCTTTTGCAAACAACATCAAATGTTTAAGAGTTTTAAACTAGAATTATGTAGTACTAATTAAAAACAAATAAAAACAAAATAAAAACAGACAAAAATAAAAACAAATAAAAAAGGATTTGTAACCTAGTTTCTCCAGTAAACTAGAGATCAAAAGAGGTACAGTTTTATGATGAAGATAATGGTGTCTTTCACTTATGTTTTAGTCTCTTGAATGGGACTTCTCTGGTGCTGAAGAGTGTGCTAATTTTAGGAACTGTTGTTGTTTTCAGGAAAAAGTACTGACTTGTAACAGACATTTGTTATGTATTCTGGTTAGATCTTAATAAGGTATCTTGAATGTCTTTGAACCTGGTTAAAACTTATATGTCAGTAGAAACACTTTGACTTGAAGGGAAATTGGATGGTTTTCTTTTTGACTCCTGCAACAAACTTGCTGCACAAGAAAACTGAAATACTCCAATTCTTTGAGATGAGGGAAAGCTAGTGTATTTTAAGTTGCCAGGACAACTGTAACACATTTACTTCTTTACAGATTTTTGGGGGGAGACTTAAAGGTGTTCTGGCTAAGATAAGTAAGCATATCATTTTACCTATCTTTGTAATATATGCATTCAGTTCTTTTAAAGCCATTCTGAGGTTTTTGGTCTGTATTTACAGTGCATAATGCATCTTGAGGATAGACTACAAGAGATGTATCTCAAAAGCAAAATGCTTTCAGAATATCTGCGAGGACACACAAGAGTGCATGTAAAAGAACTAGGAATTGTATTGGGGTGAGTATTGCAGAAATCAGTCTTATTCTATGGTAAAACTTGAGGCAGTTACTTTGCTTTGCAGTTTCTGAATGTAGTTATGTTCCTGTGGGGACTTGCTACTTATTCCATGTTCATTACTCCCCTCTCTCTCATGCACCTAAAGAAGTGTAGAAATGGGTTGCAGTGAGCCATCAGGAGACACAGTCCAACAGGAGCAAAATCATTTGTTGTTCTGAAATCTTAAGAACGAAGAAAGTTTTGATTTTGGTTACTTTGAGGTTGTTCAGTAATAGGTTGTGTTCTAGCCAAGTACTTCATGAATGCATGTGCTGTGAAAGCAGAATGAGAGGAAGAAGAAAGAAATGAATACACTTCCAAGAAGATGGTTTTTAAGCACTGTAGCTAAAACTTAATTTATCTTTATACCTGGATGCTCAAGATTTCATACTGAGAAATGTAGAGACCCTGAAGTAAACACTTGTGTGTATATATGTGTAAAAATGTATATAAATTTATGTACTGGCCTTTGAGGAGTGTTCTGTTGGAAATGGTTGGAACTGAACATTGCATCTGTGAGACATTGTGCTACTTTTATTGCCTAATAATTGATTCTTCCAGCTTTTGGTCATTTTTGGTAAGAAAGTGCTGCTGCATGGTGAACTGAGTTGTATTCAAAACATGAAATTGCAGTCTTCCATAAGTTGATGTTCAGTATTTTCTTCGGCTGGGCTTATTGATGCCTGCTGGCTGCAAAGACTGCAAGCTAAGGGTTATGGATTAGCGAATAAATCAGAATTTTTATTTGTACCACAAAAAGTATTACATTTTGTGGTATATAATTTTATCTTTTTCACTTAAATGGTAACAGCCCTTTTGTTTTTAAATGTTATCATCTAATTTTACTGGTATAGTATGAACAAATAATTAAACGATGATTATAGCAAGACACTTTCAGTTTCTTTGAAGTGAATGAAGAATAGCCTCTTGTGTTTATCTTCTTCTGTGAAGGTGATTGTGTATTTTAAAGTCTCTTTTTTTTTAATTTCTAGGATTGAATCCAATGACTTGCCTTTGTTGGCTGCTATAGCAAGTACTCATTCTCCATATGTTGCTCAAATACTCTTATAAATTAAAATCTCAGGATAGTTGTTCCCTTAAAGTAAAAGAAAGAGTATGGGAATGTTGAAAGAAGAACAGTTGCCAAATGCTGATAAAGGGGAACACTGAGGAAAGCAGGTGATGACTGTACATTCTACCATCTTCCGATTCTGGTTTCAGCTGGATGTTTGATCGGAGGACTTCAGTTTACATAATGTAAAGGCATTCAGGTTTTTCTTACAATCTCACTTCTGACTTAGTGACTGCATCCTTGCATTTTATTTTTCTTCAATGGACAAAAGTTAACACTATGTGGCAGACTGTGAGCTGCCATCCAAAACGCTGCTCAAAACCATGAAGTAACAGTTAAAGAACAAGTGGGTTGGAATGGATTTCCTAATGTTACGCTCGTGAGTGTGGTGTGGTGTATTTCTTTGCTGGGGAGGAGGAGCTGTAAACTATGTACATAGCATTCCTATACACAAGTGTATTAGATGGGACATGATTTTTCTTGCAGAGCATAAGCATGATTTTGTATAGTAGAAGTGACCAGCTCAGAACAAGAAACCTGGATTCAGCAGCCGGATGCTAAGTGGGAATGGAGGTGAGGAGAAGAGATTAAGCAAGCTATGGTTGCTTCTCTTTTAATGAGGAGGTATTCAGATGAGCTCATGAGTAGAAGTAATTCTACCCTGAAAATGGAATGAACTTCTGAGGTGGGTTTTTTGTGGGAAAGCGTTATGGAATTTCTGCTACAAGTTTACATTGGTTGCTGATGCAACTTCAATAACTCTTGAGTTTCTGTATGACTGTAGTCCTGGGAATTAAACCTGTCTTGGTGTCATCAAGTATTACTATCTCTGAGGAATATGAATTTGACAGCCTTCTGTATGATGCCAGTGCTATTAGGGCATATGTGTGCACATAGACCAAGCAATTGGCACAAACTGAAGACAATCTTATTTGGGTGGGGTAACCCTTACTGAACCTTCAGTCAGATGTATTACTTTTTTCTGGCTACTAGTTGGTCACTATATTAGGTATAAAAGAGGACCATTGTCTGAAATAAAAGGAAAAGTAGGGGACAAACCCCCAATATTTGGTATTACTATGAATGTTTGCAATTACCCTGTATGATTCTACTGAAATCTTGAACTATCATCCCGGGTGCCTTTCCGTAGTAGACTAACTGTTTTGAGACCAGAAACTACTTCTACATGAGTTGATACTGGCCTTCTGTGTTTCTAGAAAGCAAAATAAAATTTTGTATTTTACTGTTTTCATGTGGTTGATAACATGAATGTAAAAAAAAAAAAAAAAAAAACAAAACTTTTGCATAAAGCACTGTTGAGCTGGATGTGAAACTATGGACCAGACTGAGGAAAGAACAAAGGATCAAAACAAACATTCTTAAAGAAAAGGAAAAATGAATATTGGACCTTTCTGTTGTGAGCCAGCATGAATGAGGTGTCTGAAACTGACAGTTTGCAAGCAAATTGCTAGCAAAACAATTGCTTGTGAACAGTGAATTCTGATGAGAAACTTCTGGTCACCAGTTATGCGTTGTCCTCATTGGTGGTTACAGATTTTTAACACTGAAGGGACACACTTTTATTAAAAGTGATTTTATTTCATACTACCTGGATGTTTGGACTTTTCTACAGTAAACTTTCAATGATTTGAAACAATGAAATGTGCATATTGTGAGTTGTTTAAATGTGATTGGGGTCTTGATGAACATTGTGTTGCTTTTTTGAGGGGAAATGGGTAGGCTGACTTACTGTGAAGAGGGGTTGTTTCCAAGTGGAGGGATAGTTAATATTCTGATACAGTGCTTCTAAAGCTGATCCTTATATGCTGCGTTTCTGATCTGACATTCCAGATGTTTCTTTTACTGCATTTTCATAGGCTTGTCCCTGATATTCTGCCTACAAAGGCTAAAATCTTTCTGTGGTTCAGGTCTTCTCCTACTGCTAATAATTAGGTAAAATTTTCATATTTTTGGTCTGTGAATTCTTCTGTCTGCTGGAAAGTAAATTTACCTCTGCATCTAGCTGTTAGCAGCTATCGTTTTCTATTTCACAAGGTTAAGACAAAGCGAGAACCACAGAGCAAGTCACATATTCCTGACCTATCCCTGTAATGGCAAATGTGGGCGTGCATGTGTGTAGAGCTTTGAAACTGCTTCCCTGAGTGTATATAGAAATTCTCATGTACTTTATTTCATGCCACTCGTGAATACTGGGTGAATTTATTAAAAGACAATTCGGTTTCTCATAAAGCATTAGTTGGGTTTTTATCTGAACAGGTTGATAATTCTTGAAAGAGATGTGCAGAAACACTTTTGCTCTCAGTGTTCGAAGAAAGCCGAAGGTCAGCCGACATTCAGTGATTTCAAGGCTAGTGCCATAACAAGTAACATTTGATTTTTTTACTACACCTACTAAAAAAAACAACAAGCAAACAAGAAAAACTGCCTTCTGGTAAAACATTAAGCTAGGGGCAGCATGTGAGCTGATGGTCGAAGCACTTGGACTTTCTTCAGCCCAGGCTAAAACTTTATAGTTCTTGCTGCTTTCTCTTACCATTTTGCTGCTCCTGCTCTTCAGAAATCATATGAAGAACTCTCTTGTTCTGACAGTTTTAGTGGGGGAGGAAGGGGGGGATTGAAATTAAATCCCTTTATTGTTAAAAGGCTTTAGCCTGAAGAAAGTTAAATACCTATCTTTCTCCTCCACCAAAGATACTACCTCATTTGATGGGATTCCACCTTCTAGGGCTTTTTTGACTCAGTCTTTAACTTGTTTTTGGTAGCATCTTGCTGTTTGTGTTAATTAGTATGGCATGACAGGGCAGTAGGTATTTACAGATGTTGTGTTAGACCTCTTTAGGGCATGTTCCTGTTTTTATTTTAAGTGAATGAGAAGTGATATGAATGTACAGAGGTGTTTAAAATTGATAATGTAGCTTAATCTTCAAATATTCCGAAGTTTTTATCAGTATTATGTAGTTTTTGTAAACTTAAATGCATATTTTGTTTAAGTGGGAGTGCACAGTCTTTCCAAAATCCCACATAACTGCAGTTTACACAGTGCAATTTAAAGAATGTATTCTTTTTTTCAGGCAAGACTAAACCATGCGCAGAGGGGAGGAATGAACTATTAAATTGTAGTATTTAATTGAACTCCTTAACCTAAAACAATACCAAGAGTTAAACATTTTTAATTTAAATAGGTACTTTCTGATTTGATATATACAGCTGTCTTCTGCCCAAAAGAAACAAATACACACTGATTCTGGAATTCTTTAATTCGCATTTCTAATGACATACTCTAGATGGTCTTCCCCACTCCCTACTAAAATGCATCTTTTCTCTAAAAGTCAGAAAGCCTTTTCAGAAACAAACTCCTGCATATAAATTTCACACAATGATCACTTATCCCTCAAGTATTATCCCTCAAGTATAACCTTTGCTTCAGTTAAGAGGCCCCAATCAAAACTGAGTCTGAACTGCTTAATACACTCTAGATGTTTTTTTAGGTCAAGTGTGTTAATTTGACATATATAGCAGGCTTTCCATAGCTGATAAAAACATGTGTTGCTATTGCATGTTTGGAGAGCAAAGGCTTTTTTTTAGGAATGACTGAATACCAATGTCAGACTACATGTTTTTGGTGTTTTTTCTTATAGTTGTTTATGTACGCTATCATTTTGGTCTTTCTTTGCGGCATTTGGTGCAATAAACTTTCTGAAATGAATGTGAGTGGTATTTGGTATCTTCCTTTTTAAAATTTACTTCTCAAAATGTTGTTCTTTTTTTTGTAGCCGATACCTAACAGTGCACGGATGTCCAATAACCAAGTAGTGGAGTAAGTGAATGTTGCGAGAATCTAACGGGAAGGCTTCGCAAGATTTGAAATTTAATTGAATACTATTCACATCTTTGGAAGCTTTACTCCAATTATGCATGTAAACAACAACTCTTGTAGTACGAAGTCTTAACTTCAAGGAGTAGTGGAATGTGAGGACCCTAACTGTTGGCATAGGTCCTGCAGAGCTTCCCCGTGCCTGTGTGACTAGCACTGAGCTCAAACGCACATGAGAAGAGCTATCTGAAGAATGTTGCTGTTGTATAGTACATCCATTTTTTTAAATCGCTCAGCGTAAAAGGAATGAGTGACACCTTGTGAGTACTAGACTATAACATTGTTGATGGACTTAAATTAGTTTTATAAGGAAGTCTTTAACTTGTGTCAAACCCTCCATGAACTAAACTTCAATTTAGTATTGCAGACTGAAAAAATCTGAGTTCATATTACGAGCACACATACATCTGTTTTTCAGTTGTGATATTTGCTTGGTTTAAAACTGTCAGCTGGACGTTACCTAGAAGGCAATGAGCAGCTTGGAACACTGGAAGCCTAGGATCTGCAGAGCACTTTAGGTTCTGCAGCTTATTGGAAAGTCCTCATAAAATAAAAATGGAGAAGAAAGGATCACTTGTAATTATGCTTAACATCTTTGAACAGGTGGGTCTTGCTTGTACTGTGTAAGTGCTTATCTGTAGAATGAAATTTCTGAGATTCAGTTGTTTGTCAGGCTAGCGAGGATTGCATATAACAAAAGCCTACAAACTTTGGTATCAAGGACTTTTCACTGTTCTCTGAATACAATTTCCGGCTTTCTGGTCTCGCTGTAGTAACTATCAACTTTGAAGCCTTTGGAAATCGAGCATAAGAAAATAAGTAGATCCAAGATACTAAATGCTTGTGTACATGCAGTTGAAACGAGGAGAAATGTCTGCTGTGCTGTCTGCTACAACTCCTATGTAGTTTATGCAGGAGTACTAACAGAAACACAGTGACCTCCTATAGCTTTAGCTAAAATCGGTCTCTGTGACAATGAAGGTTTTTTTGTGTGAAAAGTGCATTGAAATGTTAATGCTGTGGTAAGGTGTAACCTCAGTCCAGCTCTTGCCAAATTGTGTAGCTGCTTCCCTATTCTGCATTTAAGTGAGAAGGTTTGAAATGATTAATAGCTAATGCCTGTAACAAGGTGAAAAACCTGTTACCCCATCCAGTCTTTCCTCCTGTCATACTGGCTGCATCTGCAAGCTGCTTGTGCTGTCTCTTGCTCTGGTGTTCATTGGCTTGCTCATGTGCAAGTGCAACATGTTCCAAGAAAAAAAAAGTTAATACTTCTCTGCTGGGTTCACAAGTTGAATCTGGCTCCAATGAATTCCGATAAATGGAAGTGTAGGGCAAAGGAAGAGGGACAGGACCCATATCAGCTAGGAACAAAAGAAGGAATTAGTTGGAGATCCAACTCCTGATGTCTCTGCTTGTGGGTCAATGTATTGGCTCTGAGGGTTGTGCTGTGGAGCAATGTTGGTTTCCGCACAGGGTTTGTAAGGTCCCATGAAGTTCTTGTGCTCTGTTTTAACCAATTTTTAAAAAATGTGGTTATGCTGTTACTCTTGTCAACTGGTTACACTTTTTTCTGAAGTATGCTTAGCCATCCTCTTCTAGACTTTGTATGATATGGACTGTCTGGCAGGTTAGCAAGAGGCAGAGGAACAGACTGACTGGTGTAAAATAGCCAAGCACTGGGAAGGGATGGGGGCCTGTGGTAATAAATACTTTGTGTCTAAGAAGACTGCCAACGAGCTTTTAAAATTGACAACTCTGCATTGTCAGTTATAAAATTTGTCAATAAACTGCAGTAAATTCTGTGCTTAGATCAAAAAATGTAACTCAAAATATTGGTGAATAACTGATTTAACCCTTTTTCATTTTAAATAAATGGCAAAGAGAAATACAGAACCAATGAAGAGAGTCTCCTTACATGTAATGAGGAATTCAAGGTTACAGTAGACATAAGTAAACATGAGCAGTATCACAAGGCACCCATGTCTTGTGCCAGTATTCCACCGTAGTCTTTCTCACTAAATGAAAAAGTTTTGTTAATCATCCATGCACCATATCCTTTGAATTCCCAAGTATTTGTAGTCAAAGAGAACACAACTGTCAATGTTAAATGGGATTTTGGATATAAGGGATATGCAGCTGAGTGATAAACCATGAGACTGTGACCTGTAAGTCTTCCAATCACATATAAAATTAGCTTAAGTAGCCACATGCTAGTAATCCACATGCTGGAAAATTACTCTCATAATAGTTGCAGTCAGTTGTTGGTTTGGCACAACCCCAGAGCTAAAACAGTTTAAGTAGTACAAGTAGAGTAGCATCTTGTCTAGAAATCCTAAAGGTCAACACAAGGCCAAAGGGCTTAGAAGTGACAGCCAAGCACTCAAAAATAAATATAATCTCATAAACTGGATTTCTTTTGTTTGGAGTTGCAGCAATTCCATTTGTGATTGGGCAAAAGGGTATTTGAGAGAGAACAAACTCCTGTAAGGAGTTTCACAAGTAAGCTCCCACTCCTAGGGGAAGGGAACTGTTTGTGGATGCAGAAATACAAATCAATGCTTACGTCTGCTTAAGATCTTCCCGGGTTGGTTGGTACTGTCTGATAAAAAGTGCTGTGAAGGACTGGGATAATGGGCTCACAAAAATGTTTTCCCTTCTCACGTGTATTCCAAGCCTGTATATAACATGTTTGTCTCAAACCTGTCCTTAATTTTAACAACCATTTAACCTTATTTTACAACCTTACATCTTTTTCCCCAGGTAAATAAAGCCTGGAAAGTTTTCTCCTCTTTTCTACTTGTTACTCTCATGTAAATGTTTTTCGCTTTTCTTTCTTTGGTGTTTTATGGTAGTGTAGCACTTCTTTTTTTTTTAAGATTTGCAAAGGTCATTTTAGCCTTAAGGTGGACAAGTCTCCTAAAATTCTTCATGTTAGCTTTGAAAATTATAGGTGTTTTGCACTGAGCATTTTTGAACTGTTTTTGATTCCCTGGAATGTGTGAAGTTTTTTGACAGTTACTCATGGTGTGGCCCTGCTTTATGTGAAATTGAAAATCCTATGCTGCATTTCCAAACCAATAGCTTCTCCTTCCTTCTGTAGGTGATGGGTGGCTGTAAGGGCTGCTGCAGCCTTGGTGCAAGCACTTTAACTTTTCAGGTGTGTTTCTAATGGAGAAAACACCTCACCTTTTGATTTGGGAAGCGCTGGTGACTGGGCTGCCTGAATCACAGCTGCCCATTTGCTGCGTGGGTGAAGGTAGCCTTTGTATCTGCCCAAGTCCCAGGCGAGCCTGGCCCGTGCACCGCGGCCTTGTTGTTCGAGAACGTAGGGAGCGGGCTGCCTGATGTGAACATGAAACAAAAATGGAATTAGCGCTGAGGAAAAAGGTGTTTTGTTTTTTCTTCCCCCTTTGTCCTGCTTTTTACAGTAATGACTTCATCCTGTAGGGGCTGGATGTCTCTGACATAAAATGGCAGCTAAATCTGGAGACTCATTGAGCGGGGTCTCCCGCATGCTTACCTGATGTGCCTCACAGGGTAGGTGAGGAATGGACCTTAATATTTCAGCGCTGTACAACGAGGGATGTTAACAAACACCAGCCTTTCAAGTGAGTTTGTCAGGCCCCTGGTATTTAAAACATTTGTGTTAGGCCTAGCTATGGCTACACCCCCTAAGGTAGATAGCCTTCTCTGGGTTTTCGTGATGCCACTTTTTGCCACAGGAATGCAGCGGTCTTGCCTGTTGCCTAGTACTGGGTAAACATGCAGGGCTGAAGATGTAATGCCCGTTTGTAGTGTTGCTAAATAAATTCTGAGTGCTGTGGGTAATTTGTTGGCTACTGGGTGTGGCTGGAGGAGTAGCTGTGTGCTATTACGTGCTTACTTCTGTGCTCGTGGTAGCTGAGGAAGCTGGTAACTCAGGAATGCCGTTTCCATCTTCAAAAGGCTTCCTCTCCAGAGCCATGTGATGCTTAAACTACACTGCTGCTAAGTAGCTAATCCAACTAGTTCATCGCTGGGATCATACTAAGCTTTGTAGAAAAGCTGGTTTACTCCTCCCCCCTCACTTCTTCTTAAATTAGCTTTCTCTGCTTTTGATCAAAATACATAATGCTTTTTCTGCATGTGTTGTTGTTGATAGCAACTGCTCTGCCAGCCCCAGAGAAAGTGAGTATGGAGGTTGTGATTGGAGCTGTGAGGAGACTTCAAACCTTGGTATGGTCTGAGAGCTGACAGCTGGATGGTTTCCACCCCAGGAGACAAAGTGCTTGAAGCAGGAGTCCCTCATGATGGCTGTCCCAAAGAATCCAGGTGGAAAACCTCACCTGTAGGTGTTGCTGATTGCGCAAAGTCCCACTCTTTTCTTCAAGAAAAGGGGACTGCTAAGAAGGACATAACTACAGTTCTGCACGCAGAAGAGCTTGGTAGCTCTCTGGGGTGCCATCTCTGGCAGCACCCCCGCTATGCTTTGCATTGTAATGCTTCCTGTAGTTTGATGGTTGGCTGCCACTGTGAATGCTCTTGTCTCAGCTGTGATGCTGGGCTGGGTTACACTGCAGTTGAGGTTGAAGCATGACAGTGAACTTTAGAGTGGACTTGTTGAATTTCAGGGCACTTTTACATAATCTGCAACAAGCATGGAGCGTCCCGATAGTACAGCTTGTAGCCTGCTAACATAGTACAGCACTGAGCAGCAATGCTAAGATGGTCTCTGGAGTCACCATACCTCTCTCTGGTCACTAACATACCTTAATCTCAGTGCTGTGCTGAGTTAACCACACTGATTAACCCCATTCCTAATTCTTGATGAAGTCAGACCAGTGGCAGAGCAGGAATTTTCACCCTGTGCCTGTGGCTCAACATCAAAGAAGCTCCTGTTTGTTTTTCTAGCATTTTGGTAATTACTGCAATTCCTTACAGAAAGGTGAGGTGTTTGTCCAAAGGCATGCAGGGATGCTGTGGCTGAGGTTAGTACCTGATCTTCTGAGTCCCAAAATAATGCATTTGTCATCTGACAATCCTGCTGGCCGGGCTGGGGAGGAGGAAGAGGAGTAGCATACTCCTTAATTTTCCCTTCCTGGGAATTCCTTTAAAAGTCAGAGAAATAGTGTCCAGCATCCAGGCTTCCGTCTGTCTTTCCCAAAAGAAAAGAGAGGAAACTAATTCTCTAACTCTTAAACGCTGCCTTGAAAGCTCATTGTGTATGATCACAATTGTGTCTGTAAGGGTAGAGATTTAGCTGAAAGTATTTACCATGTAGATACTGCCAAAGAAATAATTTGTTTTCCAAGCACCTGCTTCTTTACTGTTATGCATCTTTATTCTTTGCTTGGGATGCGTTAAAGACATGGAAAAAGTAACTCATGACAAGCTGCTGAGCAGCACTTAGAAGTAGCAGCAGTTGGCATCCACTCCAGAAAAGTGCTAGTTTTCAGGCAAATAAAAGCAGAAGTGAAAGATGAAGCTCGTCTCTGAGTTTCTCATTTGCAGCAGTGGGAAGGTGTTAGAGGCAAGCATGTGGAGTGTACAAGATGCTAACTTACTGCTTCACAGAAACAGTGTATGCGCTAGCTTTTACAGATTGATGGGCAGGTAGTTGTGATAAACGCTGTGTGGCAATGCAGAGTCTTAACATCTTTCTATTTCAATATAGGAAACTGATATAATGCAGGTTTTCTCTTAAAGCACAATGCAACCAGTGTAAATAGCTTTAAACTATGTGAAAGGGTAGGGGCAGGAGGAAATGCAAGAAGAATGAGCCAAAAAAAAAGTAAAATTATGAGTCATAAATTCCAGTTCTTTCCACCGGTGTCTGTTATGAGTTCCTAATTCAGTCTTGGTGCTGCTGATTTTAATCTGTACGGTGGGAATCAGAAGATCAAAAGCAGCCCTGACCAGGCAAGATGTGACTGTCACTCTCGGAGGGGATAAGTTGCCATGGCAGTCCCGGCAGTTGTTCCCGAGGGGCGGCCTGATCCTGGCCAGCTGCTGGGCAGCTGAGGACGGAGGGTCCCTGTGGGGGGAAGGTGCCTTTGGGATAACTAGACAAACATAAACTGCATCTCAAAACAAAGGATTTTGGATGATTTCTTCCTGCTGCTGGAGATTAAGTAGTGGCTCTTGTTGCAAAAACGATGTGCTGAAAGACACCACAAGTTGCTGAAGAGAGAGGCAAGCGTCAAACCCGGGCGTAGCCTGAGTTATTCCCAGATGCCAAGGGGAAGAAATGCAAGGTTCAACGGCAGGAGAAGGAACAGGCTGCATGCCTGCTACAGGAAGGAATACACATGGCTGTGGTCTTTGCATTCAGTGGACTAAGTTCCTGTGAGGCCAGGTCTGAGCTCACCATCTGGGCGCCTCGCAGCAGGTGAAGGTGACCACAGGTCTGTGTCCTTCAGCATGGTCCCCTTCACACAGGGATGGACTGGGGGTCCTGGGCTGTGGGTTTTGCATTAGTTAAGCAAATCGACTGCTGATCCCTTGTTTGCCAGCAGAAATCTTCCCTTGTGTAAAATCTTCCTTTGTGTACTTTCTTGAAGCGGGGTGTCAGACCAGAGCTGCTACCCCTGCCTTGAGCTTCCGCAGCCGGGTGCTGAGGATGAGGGGGAAGCATGGCTCCCCTTCCCACCATTGCCTACTGTTACTTCAGCTTAGCTGTGACAGAGAAGCTGGATCCTGGAGGAGGGGCGAAGTAACAGCTACATCTGGCTGTAATACAGAAACGTGTGTTTTGTAGCACCAGTGCCAATTCAATTTTTCTTTCCCCCAGCTGCAGTCAGTGTAAAAGCAGGTTTCAGCTGGCTTGCCTAGCTCCAGCAGGGCATCAGAGAGCTCAGCGCTGCAGCCCCTGCTGCCCTTCATGGTGCATTGTCTCGGGCCTGGTTCTTACTGCACTGGGGAGCGCCTGAGGCCCTTACAGGCCTTTGCCCCCACTGCAGCCTGCCGTGAGGGTAGCTGCCACTACTGCTAATTGCAGTAATGTCCTAAGTGGTAACTTCTGGAGAAGTACAGTGCAAATCCGTGCAGTTTCCAGTCTGTGACAGCTTCCTGATCACTGAGGGGAGCCGGCGTCTCCCTTGGCTGTGAGGCCTGCGGAGGGCACCACGCAGCTCTGCTTGCTTCAGGAGGGGACTCGCCTTTCGTATGAGTTATGACCATGACTGTCAAGTGCTCTGAGCACAGGTGAAGGAAGCTGCTGATAAATGAGGTGTAGCAGCTGCTGAACTGCTGTCATGCTGGCTGGGGAAAGGCGAAGTCACCAGAGAATGAAGATGAAGTGCTAAGCATATTTTGCACTCAGAAGGCGGCTCTGTGGAGATGATGGGGAAGAAAGCACCATGTAAAAGGCTTTCTGACTTCTGCTGCAGCTGTTGTTTGTCAGGCCTGATATTCCTCCATGCAAGGAGCTGCCCCTGCTCAGCTTCTTCAGATAGGATCAAAGGGGTCAGCTGGAAAAATCCCTAAAGAGGTGGAACAACTCGAGGAAGAATGCAAAGGGCTTGAGCAGCGGCTACTAGGAAATCGAGGTCAAATAATGCCCTG